>NC_068352.1:1207392-1537392 GCF_014633365.1 Diospyros lotus | reverse complement strand
TGGTGGAACCATTTGGCCTCCTCAAAGTTGGCCCTCACCTGCTTCTTCATCTAAGAAATTTAACCTCCACATTAATTAATGGCCTTTTGATGCGATAAATTAAACAAGAACCAGCGAAACTTACTGTTGATTTTGCATAGTCGACGACATAAGACCTCCTTTGCTTGGCCATCTCCTCCTCAATCATGTCGTAAACATCAAGCAATGCTTCGTAACACAGCCTCGTGTATTCTGGAAGTTGATGTGTAGCGCTAACATGCCACCTAAAAATCAAGCAATTGGGCCCCATTAGAGGAATCCATTTCAATTCATGCATGCATAACGAGTTTAATGAATTATTTCAAGGTGAACAAAATCAAACTTTTCAATTGCATCAGTGAAGAGGGCAAGTTCTTCCAAAGTGCCATAAGCGTCGTATGCGTCGTCTATAATAGAGATCATAGCACCAACTTTGGTTAGCATCTTTCTAGCGAGCTTATACTGGGGTTCGAAATACACTCCCATTACCCAAAAGTAGCCCTCCGCCACTCTATCTCTTGTAAACGGCAGCTTTTTTTGCACATCTAAATCTTTCCACCACCTAAAAAATATATACCATTTACATGCAAATCATTTCCAACTTAAACTACATAACAAAATTCTATTACTTTGACTTAGGCTTAGTATATTGTTGGATAGCAGAAGAACCTTGTGATCTCACTGAGCTCTCTTTGGTGTAGCTTCTGCAACAGGTTGAAATCTAACTTGGCAAAGTCCAGGAGGAGTGTATCATCATGGCCTTTTGGCTCAAACAAAGAGTTATAGCTCCTTGCCTCTACCCTTGTCAGGCCCGTCCGGATGGGCTGGTTTAGAGCATGTATCACCTTGCCAGCGAGAGCATCGCCTAGGTCCGGTAGGGCAGACTCCAACTGGGCAGTGGTGAAGGCGACCAGCTCATCCAAGACATCTTCTCCCCGCACCCTGAGATGAGCAGCCTCGTACAAGCTTAGCAGTGCCTCCACATCTCTCGTTAAGAATTCCTTAAACTCGCCGTGTCTTCCCTTCAGTTCATTGAACACATCTGGTTGTTTGGTCCGTGGAACTGATACATCATCATCCATTCATATATACACGCTGTTAATTAAACGAAGCAACGGATTGTTTAATTACCAGAAGACACAGGAAACCCCTGTTGTCTGAGCAGCCGGAAAGTGAGAGCAGTGCCGCAAACACCATCGCCGGCGTCATCGAGTCGTTGATGATGCCAGGTCCTGTTCATGGGCTGCAATGCTGTCTCGATCTCGCTCTCGAAATGGTATGCTACGCCCAGGCGTTGGATGGCATCGATGAAGTCGGCAGAAGCAGCTGTCACCAACGTCGTTCTTATCCGCTCTTTCAGCTCCTCAAGTCGCCGCTGCTCTGCGCTTACATCCACTCCCTCCTACAGAATGATCAACATTAAGTTCTACCACTTAAAGAGTTAACTTCATAGTGTTTTGTTTGCTGTTAAGCTTTAGTGCTGTTGATTTGTTTGGCACACCGTCGTCGGCATGATCAAAATGTTGTCGTTCCGAATACCCGCATTTTTATATTGAAATATTATATATTTTTATATTGATATTTGCATAAGAAATTGTGTAACAATTAATGAGTGTGGTTTCATACCGTAACAGACGCAGCAGAATAAACAAGGAAACGATCCCCCCAAATGGAAGGATGATAATTGGCAGAGCGACGGGTGGCCTCAGCCTCAGCCTCAGCCTCAGCCTCAGACTCAAGCCGAGCAGATAATGTCATATGCCTTTTTTTTGGGATGATCATTCCACTGCGACTCTTCATATTTGTTCATTTGATTGTGTTAGAAGAAATAAATCGTAAGTTGGGTTTTTGAGCCTTATATTGGATGAGAATCGAACTCGCAACCCATTGAATTGAATACCTTGAAAGCTCCATATGGCTGCTCTTTGCTTATTGTTTTTGTGGGTTGGGAAGTTGGAAGGGCTAAGAGCTTTTGTGGGTATTTATACTTCAAAATAAAATTAAAACTCACGTGAAATTAATGCTGTGAGCCAATAAAATAAAAGGAGGCAATGTGTCTTTTTCCCATGCTATGACATAAGCTCAAGAAACGAGGATGACGTGCACAAGCTCCCGTGAAATTGATGCCCTTTAAAGTGTTTATTTTTATAACTGATGTGGACACATATTTTATTGCGTAAAAGTGTTTATAATTGATCTGTCTAACAAAGAGGGCTCAAATTCAAGACAAATTTAAGGGAAAGAAATTTAAAGAGGGAGGCTTTGGAGACTTTCTTTTAATAGAGTAGTTCTTGAGAAATTCTTCAAATTATGGCTCTAGAAGTCTTTTTAGGGTCTTAGAGATATATAGTTTTTGGGAGATCCTTCGAATTATGATTCATTTAAAATGTGTCAACTCACATTCAAGATTTCTTTTACTTATTAATCTTAACAAATAACTCTAGAAATAGGGTCGGCTCATGAGGTAAACTAGTGAGCCATATGCCTAAGGCTCCCAACCCTTGAATTTAATAAATAATTATTTTAATTTTATTATTAAAATATAATTAATAAATTTTTAATTTTTTATTAAGGGGTTGGGGGCCTCTAAATTTACAATGGCCAAAGACCCCCTAACTCCTTGAGCCAGTCTTGCCTAGAAAACAGCTTCTACAGCGATGCTCCTCTACCATTCATGTTTAAGATAATGTGAGTATTTAGAGTCAAGAGTTCATCGTCCATTAAGGATTGTTTTCATATTCTTGCATACTTTTAATACACATTAATTGTGAAAGGAGGTATGTCGTTTTTTAGATGTGAAACTTATATAGTTTATACTTGTTGCTTGAGAAGGATAGTTGGCCTCTCCCTTTGATTACTATTTTGCCACATGTGACATATAGCATTGGATGGTCGGATCCTCAGTGAGGGCATGCATCTTTGAAGGTTGTATAGGGAAATAAAATAAAAGGAGGTAATGTGTCTTTTTCCCATGTGATGAAACAAACGAGGCAATGTTATTTGTCTACTAATTAATAAATTAATAATTTTTTTTATTATAAATTGTTAATTAGTATTTAAAAATTATGGGTCGTGTAAAAAGTTTTTATATTTTTTAGAAATAAATACTTTTTATTATGTAAAAGTATTTACAATTTATGTGCTCGAAAAAGTGGATCAGGTCCAAGATAAATCCAAGAAAAAGAAGCCCAAAAACAAAGGCCTTGTAGACCTTCCTAATAGAGCCTTCCCCCAAGACTATCCAAATTATGGCATTGGGTGCATTTCTATGGGTTCTAGAGATACAAACTTGGAGGGATCCTTCGAATTATGGCCCATCAAGAATTTGTCAACTTACCTTTGATATCTTTTCCTAAAGATCAAGAACAAACAACTCTAGAAGTCACGGATGTTCTTCCACCTATTAGTCTTAATCTCTATAAATAGAGAATCATCTCTCCAATCGAGATATACAAAAACTCCTATATAAATTACCTAAATACTTTTATGTTTTTTGACTGCTATTGTTTAACCCATCTAGTCATCTACAGAAATGGATTTAAAGTAGAAACTTGAAGAATTAGCCAAACTTAAGCCTCAAGAATTAGAAGCAAAAGTACCATTTTAGAGAGTTGTACTCCTTACGACGAAGTGCTCAATGGTGAACTGATTTAGTGGCTGCCTTGCATTAGAATTTGGGTGGGGGGAGGGGGGACCAAAAAGGGTCTTTGTTAAAATATTATAATTTTTTTAAATAATTTAATAAACTACTACACTTTTTAAATTGTTTAACAAACTACTACACTTCTTTTAACTTAGAATGCCGTTGGAATGCGAGTCTTTTGGCGAGTCAAACTCGCTATTGGAAATAACAACATATAACAAACAGGTTACTCCAAATGAGTTTAATTCACCCTAATTTTAGTTCTTACATAGTATATATCTTCCTCCACTTATCCTTTAATATTTTCACAAATTTGGAAGTTTTCTCAAACTTGCTACTAGCAATAGCAAGATACAACAAAACACGCTACTCTAAATAACGAGTTTGAAAAAATTAAAAAATTTACTTTAGTGTCAAGCAATAAGCGTAGAAAAATAATAGGTAAGAGGAGAAATTGAGATAAATTGAACTCACTATTAAAAGTATCGTGTTTTATTATATCCTGTTATCCTCTCGTTAAAAATCTCACGCTGTATCTCATCATCATCCGAGTCAAACTCTCACCAATTTCAACAAAGCTATAGCACCAATTGTCCTCTAGTGTGCAAGTAATGACAAAATTGTACATTTTTGCATCTTCAATTATTTTCACGTCTTATAATTCCAATTACTACAATCTGTCGCAGAAATCACATGCAACATGTTCATGTTCATTCAATACAACTCATGTGGTCCTACTTTGTCTTGTTCAAGATTTTTTTAATTATTTTTTTGTTAATTGAAATGATAAAATTTGTCAAGACGAAAATACATTGATCTATCTTATTTAAGAATTTAGTTTTGTGTGTGTGTGTGTGTTTTTTTAATTTTTATTTATTTGTGTTAAATTTTTATTTACGTTTAATTTATAAAGATAATCTTGTTAAGCAAGCCACGATGAGGGAAAGGTACGAGAACAAAAGAAAATGAACATGAAAGTTAAAATACAAAAAATCAACAATTAACTTATATCTCTATTTTTGCATCAAACTTGCAAAACAAAGATATCTAAAAACGAAAATGGAAACTTTACTCAATGGACCCTTAGCTAAAAAGTTGAATATTAGAGTAAACCATCTCTTCCAAAAGCAGTAATGCTTCACACAACCTCCATGAAAGTAATCTAGTGTTTGCAGAATGATCAACACTAAGTTCTAACACCTGAGAACTTAATGGAAGATTGTAATTGGCAGAGCGACGGGCGACCTCAGCCTCAATCTGCGCTATGGATAATGCCAAATGCCTTCTCTTTGCTTATTGTTTTAGTGGGTATTTATACTTCAAAACAAAAACAAAAAATGCCCTTTAATTAACGAAGGCGATGCCATTTCTCCACTAATTAACAAATTAATAACACTTTTTTTTTATAAATTATTAATTATTTTTTAAAAATTATAGACCGTGTAAAAAGTTTTATATTTAAATAAAATACTATTTATAATGTAAAAGTGTTTATAATTAATGTGTCTAAAAAATATACGTCCATGCTCAAGATAGACCCAAGAGGAAGAAGCCTTAGGTACCTTTCTTATAGAGCAATCTCTTGAAGACCCTCTAGATTTTGGTTCCAGAGAATCTCCAAGGTCTCAAAAATACAATATTTGAGGGACCCTCCGGATTATGACCCATCAAGAATGTGTCAACTCATCACTTTCAAAATTCTTGTCTAGACATCAAGAACAAATAACTTTGGTTGGAAGACTGAGGTACTTTTTCACTTATTAGTTTAACCTTTATAAATAGGGAGTCATTTCTCCAATTAAGATACGCAAGAACTCTTACATAATCTATCTAAATATTTTTCTATTTTTCGGTTGAGACTAACTTAAACATCAAATGGCTATGCAAGAGGCACCTTGGATTGTCTTTTGTTTTACTGTTCTTCTAGAGACTATAGCCTCAAGATGATCCGCAACTATAAATTTATTGTTATATTTTGTTAATAATAATAATTTTTAAAAAATAATTAATAATTTATGAAATGTTGTTAATTCCTTAAAAGAAGTATTCATAATTATATGAGAGTCAAAAGTTAGTGTACAAATCATATTATTGTAAAAGTTTATTAGGATGGGGTCGACATTTATAGTGAATAGAAATATTACACTTAAATTGACTGTAATTTAGAGATTATAAGTTCGAATTTTATTGATAAAATAAAATTTTATATTATAAAAAGTAAAAAAAATGAAACAGCAAAACTAATCAATTGACAAATAAGCCCTTTTATATTATAAAAATTTCAAAAATATATAAAAATATTTTTTAATTTCAAAAAATCTCATAATTACCAAATATATGTTAATTTTCCCTTTATAGGTAAAAATATTAAATAAAAAAATTATTTAATTTTCAAATAATTTAAGTGGCAACATGCGTGCGATAAACTTATATATGTGGCACTAATTCCATAATAATATCTCTAATTCCATGAAATAAGAAGGCCGTCAATCCATTTTGTGATGAAAAAAACTTTCCTTTATTTTGAGGGTGGGGAGGGGCGGCGCTAAACAATCACATAGCTGAGCAACCATGTGCAGGGGGCAAAAAGGGTCATTTCAGTGCCTGAAGGGAATTTTCTTAAAATATTATATTTTTTAAATAATTTAATAAACTATTACACTTTCCAAATTATTTAACAAACTACTACACTTCTTTTAACTTAAAATACCACATTGGAACACCGGTCTTTTCACAAGTCAAACTCGCTATTGAGAATAACAATATATAATAAATAGGCTATTCTCAATAACGAGTTTAATTCATCCTAATTTTTGTTTTTACGTAGCATCTTTCTCCACTTATCCTTTAATATTCACAAATTTGGAGATTTTCTCAAACTTGCTACTAACAATAGTGAGATGCAACAAAACACGCTAGTCCAAATGACGAGTTTGAAAAATTTGCTTTAGTGTCAAGCAATAAGCGTTGGAAAACAATAGGTAAGAGAAAAAATTGAGATAAATTAAATTCACTATTAGAAGTACCGCGTTTTATTATATCTTGTTTATCCTCTTGTTGGAAACTCACGTTTTATATCATCATCGTCCAAGTTAAACTCTCACCAATTCCAACAAAACTACAGGGCCAATAGTCCTTTAGGATCCAAGTAATGACAAAATTGTACATTTTTGCATCCTCAATTATTTTCACATATCTTATAATTCCAACTACTAAAATTTGCAGCAGAAATCACATGCAACCTGTTCATGCTCATTCAATACAACCCCTGTGGTCCTACTTTGGGTGCAATTTACGAAATTTCTCACCGTCTCCCACACACTGTCTCACTCACGTGGGAGGGGTTAATTCCAGTACACGGCAGCGCACCAAACATGAGGCACAGTGCATGGTGTCCACAAGAAGCCACCCCCATAGAAGAGTAAAATTTTTACACTGTGATTGTCATGACTCCCATGTGGTCTTACTTTGTATAATATTTCTGTAGCAGAAATATTATACTTTGTCTTGTCCAAGATTTTTTTTTATTTTTTTGTTAATAGAAATGATAAAATTTTTCTAGATGAAAATAGGTTCATCTACCTTATTCAAGAATTTAGTTTTGTGTGTGTATTTTTTTTAATTTTTATTTATTTGTGTTAAATTTTT
The DNA here is from genome assembly GCF_014633365.1 of Diospyros lotus. Lineage (NCBI taxonomy): Eukaryota > Viridiplantae > Streptophyta > Magnoliopsida > Ericales > Ebenaceae > Diospyros > Diospyros lotus. Next base: position 1,530,083 of record NC_068352.1, on the reverse strand, counting down.
GTTTTCGTTTAACCTATAAATAGAGTCGTGTTGAGTAACCCACGATGAGGGAAAGGTTCGAGAACAAAAGAAAATAAACATGAAAGTTAGAATACGAAAAATTAACAATTAACTTATTTCTCTATTTTTGCATCAAACTTGCAAAATAGGGATGTCAAAAAACGAAAATGGAAACTTTACTCAATGGACCCTTAACTAAAAAGTTGCATATTAGAGTAAACCTATCTTCCAAAAGCAGTAATGCTTCACACTGTTGGGAAAATCGGGCAATTTTCCCCAAAATTAAAAGCACCAAAAAAATACCCGACAAAAAACTATTGAATATAAACATAAACAGAACACCAGAAAATTAACGAGGTTCGACCAATATGGCCTACGTCCTCGGACACCACCAAATCTTCACTAATATCAAAGAGAGAAAATACAAAGTGTGTAAGAGAAATACACACACAAATGAGGGGGTACAAGTGCAATAAATGCAAACTTGTTGGGATGCTTGAAGGGATACATAACACAAAGGGGGGAGGTGCTTAAATAATGCAAATATGGCCCTCCCTCCCACTGCCCAACCGATGTGGGACTTGGGAGGAGCCAAAAATCCAACAAATCTCCACCTTGGCGAATCTCCCAAATCCCAACCAAAGTCCTCAACAATCTCTTCAAAGAATCAATCAACAGTAGGTGTCTTCAAATGCGCTATGAAGCGCTAACTTCAAATACTAAGGATATAAATCAAGTCCAAACAATGTTGGAACTTGATTGCTGTCACAACCTTAGTCATCATATCAGCAGGATTTTCAGCAGTTGGGATCTTCTGAATCTGTATCTCTCCTTCTTCTAGAATTTCCCGTACAAAATGATATCTTACGTCGATGTGCTTCGTCCTTGCATGATAAACTTGGTTCTTTGCTAAATGAATAGCACTCTGACTGTCACAATGTACCTTGATGTACTTCTGACCAATTCCCAATTCATCAAGCAACCCATAAAGCCAAATAGCCTCCTTCATAGCCTCTGTAACTGCCATGTACTCCGCTTCTGTGGTAGACAGAGCAACTGTAGACTGTAAGGTAGACTTCCAACTGACCGGTGCCTTTGCTAATGTGAACACATAACCAGTCGTAGATCGACGTTTATCCATATCACCAGCATAGTCGGAATCACAATAACCAACTATGCAATTATCCACTTTCTCATCCTGCTCAAATACTAAGCCAACATCTACGGTGTTCAGAATATACCGTAGAATCCATTTCACAGCTTGCCAATGTTCCTTTCCAGGATCATGCATATACCTGCTCACAACTCCAACTGCCTGTGAAATATCGGGCCTTGTACACACCATAGCATACATCAAGCTACCAACAACTTTTGCATACGGAACCTTTGACATATACTCTTGTTCCGCAACACTCTTCGGAGATAAAGATGCACTTAGTTTGAAATGAGAAGCTAACGGGGTACTCACAGGTTTTGACTTTTCATTCGTGCCGAAACGTTGTAGTACTTTCTTCAGATATGTTCTCTGAGTCAAACAAAGCCTTCCTCTTTTCCTATCTCTGATTATCTCCATGCCAAGAATCTTCTTGGCTTCACCTAAATCTTTCATTTCGAACTCCTTATTCAACTGAGTCTTCAGTTTTTCAATTTCTCCACTATTCATTGAAGCTATCAGCATATCATCAACATATAAGAGAAGATAAATAAAAGATCCATCTTGTAGCTTACGCAAATACACACAGTGATCATATTTGCTTTTTGTGTACCTCTGCCCCAACATAAACTTGTCAAATCGCTTGTACCACTGTCTCGGAGATTGCTTCAATCCGTACAACGATTTGTTTAGTTTGCAAACCCAATTTTCTTTATCAGCAACTCTGAATCCTTCTGGCTGAGTCATATAGATTTCCTCTTCCAAGTCACCGTGTAGAAACGCAGTTTTCACATCCATCTGAACTAGTTCCAAATTCAATTGCACTACCAAGGCCAACAAAATTCTAATGGAAGAATGTTTCACAACTGGAGAAAACACTTCATTATAATCAATACCTTCCGTCTGAGCGTAGCCTTTAGCCACCAACCTTGCCTTGTAGCGAACATCATTCTTGTCAGGAAATCCATCTTTCTTTGCATATACCCATTTGCATCCAATTGCCTTCTTTCCCTTCGGTAAGCTGGCTAGCCTCCATGTCTCATTCTTCTTAAGGGACTGCATTTCTTCATTCATAGCTTTCCTCCACTTTTCATTTTCTGAACTTTGGACAGCTTCATTGTAAGTGGCAGGAACTTCATCATTTACAATTGGAGATGCATAGGCCACCAAATCGACAAATCGAGCAGGCTTTCGAATCTCTCGTCGTGGCCTTCTTGTTGCTATTGATTCTTGTTGCTGTGGAGGTTCTTGGGTTGAAACCTCTTCTTCATCTGACGACTCCTCTGCCACAGGAGTGTCTCCACCTGATTTGATACTTACTGCTGGGTCAATTCTTCTTTCAAACTCCACCTGTTTTGGAGTATTCTCCACCTGTTGTGGAGCATCATCAAACTGTTGCACAACTTCATTTGTTACTTTTTCCAACATGGCAAATTCATCAAAAGTAACATCCCTACTAAAGATTATCTTCTTCGATTCTGGACACCAGAGTCGATAGCCCTTTATTCCAGAAGTGATCCCCATGAACAAAGCTTTCTTTGCTCTTGGATCCAACTTGGATTCCTTAACATGATAATATACAGTGGAACCAAAAACATGTAAGGAATTATAATCATTAGCAGGTTTTCCAGACCATACCTCGAAAGGTGTTTTTTCCACAAATAGCAGTTGATGGCAATCGATTAATGAGATGACTCGCATAAGTCACAGCCTCAGCCCAAAATTGTCTGCCCAACCCAGCATTGGACAACATACACCAAACTTTCTCCAGCAACGTTCGGTTCATGCGTTCTGCCACCCCATTCTGCTGTGGTGTATCTCTAACTGTAAAGTGTCGAACAATACCTTCATCTTGACAGACCTTATCAAATGGATCATTTCTATACTCACCACCATTATCTGTTCTGAGTCGTTTGATCCTTCTGCCAGTCTGAGTTTCCACCATATTTTTCCATTTAAGGAAACATCCCAACACTTCATCCTTTTTCTTCAAAGAATACACCCATACTCTTCGGGAATAATCATCAACAAAGGTTACATAGTAGTGTTTACCTCCCATAGATGCTGTCTTGGATGGTCCCCACACATCTGAGTGAACATAATCCAGAATACCCTTAGTATCATGGATTGCAGTGCCAAACTTCACTCTCGTCTGCTTCCCTTTGATACAGTGCTCACAGAAGTCTAATTTGCAGGTCTTGACGCCTTCCAATAATCCTTGCTTGGCTAAAATTCGCAAAGATTTTTCACCTGCATGTCCCAAACGCATATGCCACAGTTTGGTTACTTCTGTATCCCTGTCATCATCTGAAGCTATTGCTGCTGTTGTCCCAATGGCTGCATTACCCTGATAGTAATACAAGTTATTCTTCTTTCGTATACCTTTCAATATTACAAGTGCGCCAGAGAACACTTTCATAACTCCATTTTCTGCAGTTACCTTCAATCCCTTGGACTCCAATGTTCCCACAGAAATGAGATTCTTTGTCAAACTCGGCACATATCTTACATCTGTCAATATTCTGGTTGATTCATCATGATTCCTCAAATGGATTGTGCCAACTCCGTTTGTTTCACAAGGTGTGTTGTTTGCTGTGTAAACAACTCCTCCATCAAGTTCTTGAAAGTCAAAGAACCAATTCCGATTAGGACACATATGGTGGCTGCAACCCGAATCCAAAAGCCAAGCTCCAGAATAGCTTGTTGAAGACGTAAGAACTAATGAAAGGTTTGAATCCTCATCATTAACTTCAGCAATATTTGAGACGGCTTTCCCTTTGTCAGATTTGCCCTTAGCTTTTAACTTTGGGCAGTCCTTCTTCCAGTGGCCTTTCTCCCGACAAAAGGCACATTCATCTTTGTTCGGTCTGGGTTTCGAACTGGACCTCCATCTCCTTCCTTTCTTCTGGCTTTGCGAACGGCCTCTTACAATCAATGCTTCTGCTGCGCCATGCGTTGTTTCCTTTTTATCCTTCCTTCTCAACTCATAGCTATACAAAGCAGCACAAACTTCACTAAGAGATACCTGAACCTTCCCGTGAAGTAGAGTCGTCTCAAGAAATTCAAACTCCTCGGGAAGGGATCCCAACAGCATCAAAGCCAAATCCTCATCTTTGAACGTTTCATCTAAATTCATCAAATCAGCTACCAACTGATTAAAGGTAGTGATATGATCATTTATTGTGGTACCAGGAACATAAGTAAAGCGGAACAATCTCTTTTTCATGTAGAGCTTATTCTGACCACTTTTCTTCAAAAATTTCTCCTCCAATGCCTTCCATAGTATACCGGCAGAATTTTCTTTCGAGAATGCATACTTCTGCTCTCTGGACAGGCATGATCGAATTGTACCACACGCCAATCGATTGATGGTCTTCCAATCTTTTTCTTCAACATCTTCTGGTTTCTTTTCTTCAATGGCGATGTCTAGACCTTGCTGGAAAAGAGCGTCTAGAACCTCGCATTGCCACATGCCGAAATGACCCGAGCCGTCAAACACCTCCACTGCAATTCTTGTATTCGCCAGATTCCTCGCCCAAGTGGACGAAGAAGAAGCTCCCAATGTGGATTGTTCTGAACTCTTTTCGCCTGCCATCTCTGCCATCTTCTATATTCAATAGTTATCAAAGCGGAACAATCCAAGAAAATCTTTTCTGATGTGGAAGATCAGACACAGCTGCAACCACAGAGCATACTAAGAAAAACTTGGCCAAACGAGGATCTTTTCTGATGTGGAAGATCAGACTCAACTGCAACCACAGAGCATACTAAGAACCTTGAGCTCTGATACCAATTGTTGGGAAAATCGGGCAATTTTCCCCAAAATTAAAAGCACCAAAAAAATACCCGACAAAAAACTATTGAATATAAACATAAACAGAACACCAGAAAATTAACGAGGTTCGACCAATATGGCCTACGTCCTCGGACACCACCAAATCTTCACTAATATCAAAGAGAGAAAATACAAAGTGTGTAAGAGAAATACACACACAAATGAGGGGGTACAAGTGCAATAAATGCAAACTTGTTGGGATGCTTGAAGGGATACATAACACAAAGGGGGGAGGTGCTTAAATAATGCAAATATGGCCCTCCCTCCCACTGCCCAACCGATGTGGGACTTGGGAGGAGCCAAAAATCCAACACACACAACCTCCATGAAAGTAATCTAGTGTTTGCAGAATGATCAACATTAAGTTCTAACACTTGAGAACTTAATGGACTGATGGTAATTGGCAGGGTGACGGGTGGCCTCAGCCTCAATCTGCGCTGTGAATAAAGCCAAATGCCTTCTCTTTGCTTATCGTTTTAGTGTGTATTTATACTTCAAAACAAAAACAAAAAATGCCCTTTAATTAACAAACGAGGCCATGTTATTTCTCTATTAAAAAATAAATTAATAACATTTTTTTATAAATTACTAATTATTTTTTTTAAAATTATAGACTGTGTAAAAAATTTTATATCTGTTATGCTTGTTAAAATAATTAAAATAATAATAATAAAAATAAAAAGAAGAAACGTCACAGAGCCAGGAGGGCGGACCCCACGCATGGCCGCGGCCAAGAGGGGGGGGAGGGGGGCAGGCCGCATGAAAGCGGACGCGGCAAACAGTGGCCGCTTCCCCCCTCGCATGCTGCCACACGGCAGCGTGGCCAAGGAAAGTGGCAGCGTGGCCAAGGAAAAAGGCCAAGGAGGGGGGGGTGACGTCTGCCTTATGCGCGCCTCCAAGCTCGTGCTTGCGTATGCTCGCGTGTGCGTTGGCCGTCCCCTTGTCCACTTACGCATGCTCGCGCCTACGTCTTCCCACGCTTGCGTTTGCGTTTGCTCGCGCCCATGCCCGCCCTTATATCACCCTGCAAGATTTAGTTATAGGGGTGTCAACAGTTTAAATTAGTTCGATTTTATAACAATTTAATAATTAAATAATTTTTAATGATTTCAAAAAAATAAGAAATGTAATCGGACCATTACATATATAAAATTAAATCATGACGAATTCGTCGCATTGGATTGATTTTGGTTTGGTTTTAATTCTATCGAATTAATATTTAGCTTCTAAACATTTTCGCAAAATATGTGTAACGACCCTAAAGTGAGCCTAGATGTTTTAATACTTAACGTTAATTTAATAATATTTTAAATGTAGGTTTAAGTATTTTAATACTTGATGGTAAATCTCCTTGATGGCATAGTAATAATTTTAGATTTGTATAATTTTATTTTGTGGTTCATGTAATCGAGAAAATAAGTATATGGGTATAATTTTTAATAGATTGGAAAATAATGAAATGGGTTTCAGTTAATTACTTAATGAATCCATGGGTTTATCAAGTAGGCTGTATAGTTGTTGGGTTGGGCTTGGGCCCAATGGTAAAAGAATTTAAATTTTTATGTGAATAAGAAAAAAGAAAAGTTTATGGGTTTCAGTTAATTAGTTTATGTGAATAAGAATTTAAAGTTGTTGGGGGTCTTGTCATCACGTTTATGCTACAAAAGTTGTTGCATTTTTTTTTTATTTATTGCAGTGCATGGTGAGAATGTGCTGTTTTAAGTGATGAGTATGGGTGGTGGGCGTGGCCCATGGTAAGACCTTGGGAGTGAGACCCACGGTAGCGTGTATCAGGTCCCGCTCCCGGATTTTCCTGCTAGCACAGGAAATTCGAGAGAAGGTCCATTCAAGATGGATACAAATACTCAAATTTTCAAGAAATTTATTTTTCGAATTTGCTCACTAACAATAGGAGCCAGAATACATTACATATCATTCAATACATTATCATCTTGGGCTTATTGCCCATACATTATGAAATAAAAGGACACCAAGGCTTTTAAAAAAAATACAATAAGCCCTCTATTTCTTGCCCTCAATATACACCCACGAATCTTTGAGGCCGGGACATCTCTGTACACATCTAATCTGAACTTGCCCCAAAAATATCTATCTTCCATTACTTGGAATGACAAAAGAAACAACGTGAACCATAAGGCTCAGCAAGTATATAGCAAATGAAGAATCCATAGAACGATATATGAAGGCATGAATTATTCGGAGCCAAAGAAAACCATTACCCAACATCCAGATACCCATTGGTTTCATGCCTTCTGAACTGGATAACAATATCCTCAAAGAAATATACTTCCTTTTTGGTTCATCAACCCATATTTCAAAGTGAGCCATAAGGCTCAATAAGTAAACATATATATATACAATACCAGAAGCACGAATGAAGGAAAGGATACAAAAATAGAGTACACCCGACTCTTCAATATAATTTAAACCCATCCTTCAATTCTCATTTATAAAACCATTATATGAGCAACCATATGGTACAACAATAAAGCAATAGGGTTAAGGCATGGAAAAATTCCAAGTGGAATAGATTCGATTTTCCAAATACAGTAGCATTTCCCATTTAATTCCTATCAATAAAATCATTCCAATGCCATTGCCATTATGCATTTTATGCATCGATTCATTCCTCATGAATATATAATTCTTCATACTTCACATTGGCTCTCAAGCCCTTTATTCACATTAGCTCTCAAAGCTATTTATTCACATGCATGAATGCATACATATATATATATATACAAAATCGATTTGCCACTCATTGGCTCGAGCATTGCCTATCGGGTTTATAGCCACCTCACCCGCGTCAGGCACTCTTTAGGATATCATTTTCTTTCCCCATTTGCAGAACATAGTCGCCGCACCAAAATAATACCAATAGGGCGCAAATCATAATGTCATGCAATGTTTATCGAATCTCACATAAGTAAATCATACATGCTCCGTTATAGAAATATACACATCATGAACATCATGCACATTTAAACATGCCAATAACATATTCACTCATGAGCCCATGCATGAACATAGGCATATCTTCAATCACATCCTTTTATGGTCACTCCATTTTATTTAAGGTAATTATTTATCTGGAGTTATCAATGCATCCCCCATGAGACTCCATAAACATACCAACCAAGGATATTTCTTAACAATCTCCCAATTAATTATTATTATACCTCCTCATGCAAGTCAATTGTATTTTTATCTTATAAATCCCATGTAGTTACATATATATATATATCTTTAAACACATCTTAGCATTTAGAGGATTGAGGGATATCGAAAGGAGCATTTAAAAACAATTTTACTTTAACACTCTCACTTGATTTGGTTTAAGGAAATCTTTAATCGGCTCAAATCATATCCAAAATATATGATATTATATATCAAATCGAATCCCTCGAAGTCTAGTTTATGATGCTTTAAACGGATCGCAATTCCGAGTTCTACGTCAAAAGTTATGGCTGAAAAAGTGAAGTATGCGCGGAATAGTCAAAGCTGCGACTGAGTCGACTCGGCGAAAATCCGAGTCAACTTGGCCCAAGTCGACTTGACCTCCTGGGCGAGTCGACTTGGCCGAGAACGATCAAAAAGGGCCCAAAAAGCCTCCAGAAACCTCAAAATGACCAATAAACACCCCAAAACAAACCCAAAACCACCCATGGCTAATCTCCTAACCCCCAAGTTGTCATTCCATGAAATAAAGATGGGGAAAATAAGCCCCAACGAGACTATCACAAAGACCCGACAAAGCTTTGAAATAACAAATAGTTTGAAGAAAATATATAACCGATTCCAAATACTTTTTGACCATAAGAAAATAAGAACCATGAGGCATTCGACATCACAATGGAAAATGAAGCAAGCTTGCACAAAATAAAATAAATGTGCAAAAGGAACTTGCCTTAAAAGAAAATCGAAAAAGCTCGCTCGGATGCCAAATGATCCATCTTCTTGAAGCTCCAAATATAGTAATGAAAATGGAAGAAGAAGAAGAAGAAGAAGAAGAAGGGAGAAGGGAGGGCCACGAGAGAGAGAGAGAGATTAGGAGAGGAAGAATGTGGTCTCCCAACTAATACCCCCATAAAATGACCATTATGCCCTTCACCTCACACACACAACACAAAATATCCCATAGCCATTTTAGACTTTTGCCATTTTCTATTTTTTCTTTCCCATTTTCTTTATTTAACCCATAATGAAATTCCCCAATTGCCCTCACCTTTTTCAATAAAGCAAGGACCATTTGGTCACTTTGCATTTTACATTTTCTTTATTCTTTTCTTTTAATCCACAAAATACAAATATATATATATATATAATTCCATTCATTTAATTCTATCTCTCATATTAAACACATGGGCCTAAGCCCAATTCAAAAAGTCCACTCATATAAATACATAGACCCAAGCCCAACACATTGGCCCAATTAAATATAATGGCCCATTTCCATTAGCCCACTAAAAGGGCCTCAACATAACTTTAAGCCCAATGGGCATTCACAACATTGCAAAAATTAATATATACAAAATCTCCACTTGGCTCAACCAAAGCTTCCAAAGCCCAATCCATTAATTTAATACTTAATTTATTTACATAAATTTTGCCACATAAAAATATGCACATATGTATATATATATATATATATATAATGCCCTGGCCTAGTTTACTAATGGCCCAATTCATTTTAGGCCCATGGAATTTCTCTAAACCCATCACATTCATTGACCTTAAACACTTGGCCCAAATGGGCAACCCAATTGATGAATTTAAATACATAAATTTTGACACATAAGAATAATTCCCAACATTTAATTTAATAGAGCTAATCTTTAAATTTTCATAATTAAAATATTAATAAACTTCTAGACCCACTAACGGGTCGTTACAGCGTGGCCCACGGTAAGACCTTGGGAGTGAGACCCACGGCAACAGAAAGATCTTGGGAGTGAGACCCACGACAACAGATTATGTTGAAAGTGATAGGAATGGACATGTAAGGGAAATGGTATTTGGATGTTGGACTTGGGTGCTAGTGTGTGTTTAATGTGGGCCCCAAGGACCCTTTATGTGAAATTTATTATATGTTTATGCATTTAGAAATAAGGCAGGTACTGGACATGACATGGTATGACGTTGCATTGACATGAATTGCGTGGGGTTTTATAGGAAGAGTTTTGTCTTTAACTGACAACCTTCCTTTCATGAGCTTGCATTGTCCGAGGTATCAAGTTCGTTCAGCGGAGTTGGGTCCAGATCGTCGAGTCATGATAGCAAGTGCAGAGCTCTCCCGAACCTAGGTCCTGGGTGTCATTATGTAATGTTTTATAATTTTGAGTTAGATATAAGTAAAGTAAGCCCAGGTGGGCCTAAGAGGTGAATGGTTATGTAAAGATGATTATGAGATGTTATATGATAAAAAGATTATGATGTTAGTAAGAGTTGTAGTTGTGTTATTGTTCGGTATCATTTAAGTAATGATCCTCACACGAATCCTCTTTGTACATAGGGGCTCCGGGATACGAGCCGTTACATCTAACATCAGATCCAATAGCAGCAGACAGCAGCGTTGATGGCTGGTAGAGGTGGCGATGGTCGCGGTGCAGATCTGGAAGGTGCGCAGTGCAGATCTAAAAGGTGGGTGATGCAGATCTGAAAGGTGTGCGATGCAGATCTGAAAGGTGCGCGATGCAGATCTGAAAGGCGCGCAGTGCAGACTGGGAGTGATCGGTGGATTTGAAAGGTACTCGGTGCAGACCAGGAGCGACTGGTGGATCTGGAATATGTGCGGTGCAGACTGAGAGGAGTCAAACGGTGATCAGTGACTGTCAATGCAGATCTAAGAGGCGGCAACAACGGACCTCGATGTAGAGCAACAATGGCGGTGCAGATTTGGAAGGTGCGTGGCTATCGGTGGATCTGGAAGGTGTTCGTGCAGGTAGGAGAAGCGCAGAGAAAAAGGGAGGAGGAAGAAAAAGGAGAAGAAGAAAGAAGGAGAAGGAGAAAAAAAATAAGGAAAAAAATATATATATTAAAAAAATATTTTAAATAATTAATATTATTATATAATTAAAGTTATTATTAATTATTATATATTATATTATTTATATATATGTATTATATATTATATATATGTATATTATTATATATATCCCACGATTACATTGTTATGCTCAATTATTATTTTATTATTTTATTATTATTATATCAATTATATTATTTTAATTGATAAATTATTATTTTATTATTATATTTTAAATTATTATTTTATTAGTTATCATAATCATAAATTATTGTATTTTTATCAATTAAATAAAAATAATATAATTAAAATTTTAATATAATTAAATAAATATTAATTTGAAATGTAATAATTTAAATTATATTATTATTTAAAATATTTAATAATTATCATAATTTAAATTATTTTATCAGTATGGATGACAGATTTTACGATGTATTTCTAATATTTATGGATAATGTGTATTACTTTATGGATTTATTGTATGGTATGCATGATTTTTTTCAATTCGTATATGTGTTTATCAGGTTGAATTTTGAAATTTTTTAAAAGGAAATTAAATTATTTTTTTAATTATATTTAAATTTGAGACAGATTTAGAGACGAAAAAATCTATCTCAAAATCTCTCTTAAAAATCGACAGAATGGAAAAATCCGTCTCAAATTTGAGAGAGATTTTTTCGTCTCTAAATTCCAGACAGATTTAGAGATGGAAAAATCCCTTTCAAATTTGAGGCAGAAAAAATCTGTCTCAGAATCTCTCTCAAATTTGAGACTGAAAAATCACTCTCAAATTTGAGACAAAAAAATCCATCTCTAAATCTCTCTCAAATTGGAGACAAAAAAATCTGTCTCACAACCCCTTTCACAATTGAGACGGATTTCGAGACGAAAAAATTCATCTCAAATTTGAGACAAAACAAATGCATTTCTAAATCTGTCTCAAATTTAAGATGAAAAATCTGTCTCAAAATCCCTCTCAAATTTGAGACGAAAACAATCCATCTCAAATTTGAGATGAAAAAATATGTCTCTAAATTTGTCACAAATTTGAGATGGAAAATCCGTCTCAACAACCCTCTCAAATTTTAGATGGATTTCGAGATGAAAAATCTGTCTTAGATTTTAGAGAGAAAAAATACGTCTCTAAATCCATTTCAAATTTGAGATGGAAATGGCAGTCTCAAAATCCCTTTCAAATTTGAGACGAAAAAATCCGTCTCAAAATCCGTCTCAAGATTTGTCTCAAATCAGTCTCAAAAATTCGTTTCAAATCAATATCAAAATCCATCTCAAATTTTGTAAGGAGCATTTTTGCGACAGATCAAAATTTGTCTCAAAATCCATCTTAAACCAAAAATTCATCTCAAAATCCGTCTCTAAACAACTATTTTCTTGTAGTGTACACATCAGCCCAAAGCCCATTTTAATGGCCTAATTAAAAAGAATGGCCCATTTTCATCATAGGCCCCAATGGGCTATACAACTTCACTTCACATAAATCACAACAAGGTTACACTTGGCCTCAACCCAATTTTAAAAATCCAATTCGTTTTAGGCCCATGGGATTTCTCTAAATCCACTACTTTCATTTAATTTAAAACATAATTTTACAATTGGGCTCAAGCCCAATCCATTAAATGAAACACATAATTCACTTACATATATTTTCCCATATAAAAAATATTTCCCCCATTTACTTTAATAGGGCAACATTTTCAATTCCCATTGATAAGGGTCAATATTTCCTATATCCTAATGAATTATATCTCTATTTTGGCTTTATATTTATGCTTAAAGTAAATAATTATTCGTATTACATATTATTTCAGGATGAAACAAGGAAGTTGGCTTCTACAATTAATTAGGGGCATAATCGAAGACATTGGATTATCCATTTTAAAATTGCTCAAATTCAAAGGCCAATTATGGAGACTAAAGGATATTTCAAGTGCACTTAGCCCAACTATCAAATAGAATCCAACCAAAGGCCCAAGATCAACCAAAGGCCCAACAAAGCCCAATTTGTAGAAGACTTTTCTTTGTTTTGTAATTTTTTTATAAGTGATTTACCACCTAAAGTCTTTTGTATTCTTATGAGAAGTCCACCACACAAAGTCTTTTGTATTTTTTATCTTTTACCTAATTTTCTTCCATTAGTTAGGTGAATGTTTTGTTGAATAATTATGTGGCTTGTATTGCATCTTGTGAGCTATAAATAGCTCACTTTGGTGCATTTGTGGGTGGTGGTTATTATTTGAATCAAAATTTAGTTTTGTTCTTAGAGTTTCCCTTAGAGAATTGTTCTTATTCTCTCTCTTATTTTCTCTTGTAATCTTACTTCCTTTATTTCTTCTTTTAAATTCTTATGTCATTTATTGTTACTTTATTATCCACCGCCTAAATGGCCGGTTAATTTATGCCTTTAAATTTCTACAATTTTAATTCTTGTCTTTCAATTATCCACCGTCTAAATGGCCGGTTAGTTTCTACTACTTCAATTCTTATCATTTAAATTCTCTTATTTAAATTACGCCGTTTAAATTCTTGTTAATTAATTTTTAAATGAAAATGAGTAGCTAAACTTAATCTTGGGTTAAGGTAAGGACAGTGTCCAACGCCAATGATTCCTAAAGAAAGCTGCGCTTAAAATGAGTATCATTAATTTAAATTTCAGTATGAGTGAGTTTTAATTATTGAAAAATCACTAGGTTTGGATTGGAGCGTAAGCCTAACTTAAAGCTTTCATGTCACGCATGAGAGTCACTAGAACTAGAAACGCTATCATACCCAAACCCGGATGATTAATTTAGTTGTTTTGTATATTAATTGTAATTAGATTTATGGTAGTTACTTAAATTAGAATCCCGCATATCATGTATGGGGATTGCTTAAACTAGAACTATCATAATCTCTAATTGCATTTAGTAACAAACCCTCATATCTGAAATTAAATTAATGTTACTAACCTTGTTTGCTAAAATTTGGGAATCAATGGGTTGGTACTGAAATTGTCTTAACTCAAGTGCTATCCAATTTAATATCCTCACATTAAGCATTTATTTTAACTTTTACCTTGCTTTATTTTCTAATATTTATTATAAAAAAATTCATAAAACAAAATCTTGTTACCAATTCATCTAAATGCGTGTGCGTGTGTGTGACATTCTTTTGCTTTTGCCATAAATAAATCTCTCAATGGACGACCTGGACTCATCCAAAAAATATAAATTTAAATTTAGACTACAACTACACTCGTACACTGACGAATATAAACCTCTCACCTAAATAAAAAATATATATATATATATATATAAATTTTTTATTGTGTTTTGTTTTGTGTTTTAATTGCAGGGTGAGAGTGCAGCCACCCATAAATAAAATATTAATAAACTCCTAGACCCATTAACGGGTCATTACAGCCTAGGCATGGGGCAGTGGATTATTGATTGTGAGAGTCTTAGGATGGGTCATAAAAGGAACCATTAGGGGCCACCTAGAGTTTGAGATATGTGCGGTGGACGGGCTTGCATGCACGCTGCACTTTATTTTTATCTATGATGTCATACTCATTAATTTATTGTATTACATATTGCCTTTACTAATCCCTAGACTCATCCATTTACCCCCACTAACTCAACAAATGGCTTAAGAAAGGGGAAGAGGTATTGGTGGAAGAGTCGCCGGTTAATAGTGATTGCAAATGGTGAGAATGCAGATCTTGTTTCTATGTCATTTATCTAATATATATGTGCTCTGTATTTGACCACAGGAGACGACTATGGTTTAAATAAAAGTTGATTAAGATCAAATTAAGATTCTTGTTGTAACAACCCGTTGGTGGGTCTAAATGTCGAGTGGTATTTTCTTTCGAGCATTAGAATTTTTGGTTCTTATTGAATTAAGTGTTAGAAATATTATATGTGTTGGTAATTGGGCAAATTAATGAAGATAATATTTGGTGTGGAAAAGTCTCAAAGTTGTGGGCTAAATGGGTTTGCGCTTTATTTGAAATAGACCATTTATAAGTATTTAAATTTTAAGTGTAAATGAATTGGGTTAAGCCCAAATTTCAAGAAAAGTCCATTGGGCTTTAGTTGGATTGGGCCATATATTTGGACTTGGGCTTGGGTTATGAGCATAGAAAGTGGTATCTTAAATTAAAAATGAAGCAATTAAGAAAATAATAAAAAAAAAAGATCTAAAGGGTATGAAATATTTGAATTTTGTGTGTGTTAAGTGAAGGGTAAATTAGGGAAGCTAAAAGAGGGGTTTGATTGGAGAGGGTTGGGAGACAACTCCTCCCCCATTTTGTAATACCTCGAGAGCCCAGAAAGGGGTAGAATATATCAATGATAAGTAAGGAAAGAAACAACACTAGTTAGATACCTTTTGGGCTAAATGCAGACAAAGAACTCTAGGGAAATCCAAGGATGGGTGACCCCCCTGGAAAGTTCGCGTAGGCCCATCAGGGTAAGTTGTTCCAGTCCTTCCTATCGCTTGATACGGGAGGTTACAGGTGGTATTAGAGTCGACCCCTAAGCCTCTGAGCGCGGTGGTGGGGCAAACCTCAGCGAGGACGCTGAGTCCTTAAGGGGGGGTGAGTGTAGACACCTTAGGCGAATCCCACATCGGCCATACAAATGGGGGAGATTTGGGACCGGTTGTAAGGTCGCATGACGAGGACGTCATGTGCTTAAGGAGGGGAGAATGTAATATCCCGAGAGCCCAGAAAGGGGTAGAATATATCGAGGATAAGTAAGAAAAGAAACAACACCAGCTGGATACCTTTTGGGCTGAATGTAGGCAAAGAACTCTAGGGTTAAGCGTGCTTGACTTGGGGAAATCCAAGGATGGGTGACCCCCCTGGGAAGTTCGCATAGGCCCATCAGGGTAAGTTGTTCCGGTCCTTTCTATCGCTCGATACGAGATGTTACACATTTCCTCATTCTTTTCTTCCTTCTTGTTTTCTTGCTCTCTTATCCCTCTCTCGATTGTCTTCTCCTCCTCCTCATTCTTTCTTCTTCTTCTTCCTCCATTGTTAACCTTCATTGGAGCTTCAAGCAAAGGGATTTTCAAGAGCTTCATCAAGTTCCTCTTTGGGTTTCATCTCACTACAGGAAAAAGGGGTATTAGCGGCGAAGTTTTCCCGGCGGTTTTAATAAGCGTCGGGAAAACACCATAATTAACCGCCGGTGATGGGTCAAAATGACCGGCGGTTTCAAAATTGCCGGTAATGGGTTACACATCTCCGGCGGTTTTAAAAAATCGTCGGTGATTTTTGAAGCATAACCAGCGGTTTAAAAAAACCCCCGATTGTGTTTAACCATCCTCGGCGGTTTTAAAACCGCCGGGGATAGGACTATATAAGACCCAGCCCAATTCTCTCCCGCGCGCACCCGACCGCATTGATCTTCCCTTCACCCCCTTCGATCTCTTCCAAAATCCCCCCTGCAAACCCTAACATTATCTAGCTCGCGCCTCGTTGCCTCCCTCGATCGCCCTCGCTGCCTCCCTCGATCACGCTCGCTAGCTTGCCTCACCTCGCTTTGCCCTCCCTCGCTCACTCTCAGTCGCTCTCGCCCTACCTCGCTCACTCTCAGTCGCTCTCGCCATCGGCCTCGCCCTCCCTCGCTCACTGATCAGTCGCACATGCAACCAGAGAAGTGTTGATTGGAATTGGGGTAAATTACAGTTCGATTGCTCCGCGATAGTTGTTCTTCCTTGATCAGGTTTGTCTCCAGCTTGTGTATAATGTATCTCTATCGTTTATTTATCTATCTATACGTATGAATCATGCGTGTTATCCCAGATCCTCTGTTTATCGGTTGAGATTTAGATGATAATTCATTCTATTAGATCATAATTATTGATCAACATTGTTGTTTTTAGAGTTAGTGTTGATTGGAGTAAAATTGATTTGATCATTTCAATGATTTTTAATTTTAACAATAAAGTATTATTTTCTAATTATAAACATTTATTGACTTTTATAGTCTTAACATTTTAAATTTAACAATACAATGAATAAGAAATAAATTACACCATAATTAATAAAGTAAAATAATTAGCTACATGATCTTAACCTTAGGTTCTATAGTATGGATCAGTGGCTTCATTCATTCGTAAGTTCACAAATTTGAACATCTTTTTCATTCCTGCAAAATGAAGTGCTCATTTTGTAGCCATTAGTTCCTTTTTGATGTAAGCATCACTTGAATAATTTCATTAACCTTAAAATGCCTTTTTCTACTATACATTTCCTGTTTCTCTTGAAATATTATCCATTATTTTTATTTATTCTCTTTTATTTGTTGCATTCCTTTCTAAACATCTTTCAGACAAGTACATTTATAAGATATATAGTTTCTATCTTCTTTGGAATTATCAAGATGCCCAACATAATATTTGTTTCATCATGTTTATTGAATAGCTTGTAGAAATACTCCTTTCATCTCTCATTGATTGCCCCCTTATTCCTGATATCTGCCACACATATGCAATGGCTTATGCTTCACTTTCCATGGCGGTATGTATTTAATTACCTTAAATGGAATATGTGTCGATAAGATTAAACTGATACGAGAAAAATATAATTGAATTGGTTACTGATGCAAAACTCCAAGCTTACTTTCCACATTTGTTAATTGATTTTATGATTCAATCTATCAGCTGCTTTCTTGTAAGCTGTTAGCTGTTAGTGTTATACCATGCCAGTAGAAGATCCTGTTCTTAATTCCATGAGTGATATTTCTCTTTATCAGATTACAGAAGCACGTTTCACATGCACAAATTGAGCACATCATCATAAATATTACTCTCATGTGCTATTATTGGTAAAAGAACACATCTTGTCTATTCATTGCATTACTTCTTGTGACTAGTTATGCAGAATTTGGAGTATAAAGTCTAACTATTTTCCTGCTTTGATGATGCTTCAGATAGGAGCCATTTTTCTGTGGTCATATGTTTATAACATGGTCCGAGTGTCCTCGAGCAATATTGGAAAAGAGGTCAACACAGATGATTCAAAGTCTAATTGTGAAACATCAGAAAAACTTCAAGGGAGCTACGCGTTTTGGACATTGTTTTGCGTGAATTGCCTACAATGCGGTGAGAATTATGGGTTTTCATGGCATTTGGCTTTATTAGTAACATTGCAGTGGTACTAATTTTTGCAGTTCTTGTTTTCTAGTTTTGTTGGGTCTCAAAAAAGATACTGCTAGAGTAGTATTCTTCCTCTACTGTTATATCTCAACTATTCTAATGTGGATTTGACTTTTTAGAGGAATGGAATTGGTTGCAGATACTGTCCTGTGGGGCGCTCATTTTATTCTCCTGATCTGGGAAGAAGGCAGCCATTGGGTGAAGGACTCGAAAGTTGGCGTGGTTTTTATCAGAGTATTCGCCCTACTCAGATGGGGTTGTCTCTGAATATAGGTAAATAATTTGTTGATTATTTATGTGATTATGGTTCCCTTGTCAAGATTCCAGAGTTTACCTATACTGCTGACCATCTACAGATGATCCTCAAATAATGTTACTCTGCATTGCTTTTGAATTTCTTAATGTGAGTTGTCTCCTTTAAGCTAAGTGGTTTTCTCATTCCAATGTGAATTTCCTGTGCAGATATGTCCTCTACCTTTGCAGATGATTGTTTATGGAAATGATTTGTGGCTAAAGTGTAGTGTTGTTTATTACTTAGGATATTGTTCCTTGTGGGTATGGCTGTTTTGTAAACTGGGACTGTTGGAATTCATGGAAATAAATGAGGAAAGGGGGCAGTGGGGGAGAAATTGTTGAGATTCTTGAGAAACATTTTGTTTTGGAAAGAGGAAAAATTGAAGAGAGGAAAAATGGAGGAGATGAGAGAGTGCTCCTGTTTCTTCTGAACTTTTCCTATCTTTACACCTTAAATCCAAATGGGGAATGATAATTTGTTTTCCTTGCGCTCAGTTTTGAGCAATCAACCTTACCTCAAATGGAACTACTTCTCTAAGTAGGAGTGCTTTTTGCTTAAAACAATAATTTTGTATGCTTTTTAGCATATCTTTTTCTCATCCAATGGTGTATGATATGTTCATGTATAGTGACTGTTAATCTGTTTGGAATTGTCTATCACTGCCATGTTTGTATTGACTGTGTCAAGTGTGATATAATAATTGAAAGTTTGTATTAGTGCTATTTATGTTAGGGCATGTGGTGTAGTCTAATACATTGCAGCAAGTTTCTTCTGGGTTTTTTGCCTTGTCCTTGTGTGCTTTGGTCACTCTTCTGGTGTGGGATTCTATATTTCATGCCATGCCTTTTCTTGCTCCCTGTATTTATCTGTCTTCTTGAGTTGCGCAATTGAATAGTTTGAAACTGTACTTTGTTTTGATGGAATGCCCTAATTTTCCTTCATCACAAGAAACTTTTTGCTACAAACCCCACGAGGTATTGAAACAAATTGAATCCCCTTAGTAAAGAATGATGGAATGCCCTAATATGTTCTTTGTAATTTTTCCTTGTATAATTTTTCACTGAGAAATAATTAACAAGATATTGTGGAGAAGCCCTCAGTACTTTTGACACATTTTTCCCTTATCCAGATGGTTCATCATAATGCTTATGCTGACGATCCTTATGCAAAGGAGTTTGGAATCAAAATCAGTGAGAGGCTAGCTTCAGTTGAAGCACGTGTTCTGCCTGCTCCTTGGGTAATTGACCAGTTTCAGTTTCTGCTGTTTGCTGTACTGATTCAACTATCTTTTGATAATATTCTAATTTGATGGTTGCAACCAATGATCTTCCTGCAATCAATTCTTTGAATTATGCCGTTTCATTATGTTTGAACACTCTTTTAGTTTTCTGCATTTTAGTTTCTTGCGGCAGTTCACCTTTGCCGGCGGTTTAAAAACCGCCGATAAAGTTGTCAATTTGCACTTTTGCCGGCTGTTTAAAAACCGCCGGCAAAGGAAAAACTTTGCCGGCGATTTTTAACTGCCGGTAATAATATCATTACCGGCAGTTTAAAAATCGCCGGCAAATCTTTGACTTTGCCGGCAGATTCCAGTAACAGCCGAAAATTCTTATTTTTACCGGCGGTTCAACAAAATCGTTGGTAAATTTTTTTTACCGGCGGTTAAAAACCGCTGGCAATATTTTCCGACGGACGTATTTCCGGCAGATAAAATTACCGCCGGTAAAAATTTTACCGACGGTTTTTTTACTTTTTCCAGCAGTTTTTTAACCGCCGGAAAAAATCAAACCTCTTGTAGTGTCGTGCAGGCTTATTGTGCTTAATTGCTGTTAGCGTTGTTTGTAACTCCCATTAGTTGATTCTGTATCTCTTTGGGGTCTCGTTATGGTCTCAAATGGGGTTTGTTTTTCACCCTAAGTTTCCTTCAATGATTGGCATTTTATTAACCTAAATGTAGATATAAAGCCTTGTCCATTTTGTATCTGCATGAGCTTAGTTGTGAATCCATGGCAAAACACCCAGCATAAACATCTGAATGTACCAACTGTATTTGGATGCAAGGCTCAAACCACAGCAAGACCTATCGGAATAGGCTCTATGGCATCTAGATGCATCTCTCAATACTTATTTCATACATCCGGATATGCCTCAAGTCATCCGAATGCATTTCTCAATACTTATTTCATACATCTGGATATGCCTCGAGTCATCGGGATGCATCTCTCAAAG
Source organism: Diospyros lotus (assembly GCF_014633365.1). Taxonomy (NCBI): domain Eukaryota; kingdom Viridiplantae; phylum Streptophyta; class Magnoliopsida; order Ericales; family Ebenaceae; genus Diospyros; species Diospyros lotus. Next base: position 1,509,358 of record NC_068352.1, on the reverse strand, counting down.
CCCCATTCGAATGCCCCCTTGGCCCATTCGAATCATCAATATATATACACATATACATGCCCCATTCGAATGTTACAATATATATTCAAAGCCCCATTCGAATACCCCTTTGGCTCATTCGAATCATTAACATACACATATACATGCCCTATTCGAATGCTACAGTATATATTCAAACCCCATTCAATTGTCATTCGAATCACCTATACATATACATATGTCCTATTCGAATCATGGCCCTGACTCATGATTCGAATCACACTCGCCTATGTATATACATATATGTATACCATATCTGAATGTTGAACCGATCATTCGATTAACCCTCGTTTAAATCCTTGAATCCTGCCTATATACATATGCGCATTTGAATAAAAGATGCCATATTCGAATAGCAAACTCGGGTTTCTAAACGCATATATCCAAATATTACGTTCCTATATATATATGTGTGTGTGTATATATGAATACCTGCTTGAATTCATAATTTTATCTAATTGAATGATGCTAGCTATATCCAAATATCCATTAAAGTACGGTTATTAACTTAAATACTCACTGTGTGTAACAATCACTACAATCATGATAATGAGCTAATAGGCTCAATTCGATCATTTTAATTGCGCGGAGACCCCAATCACAAATTTGAGATTTCTGGTAGAAATGTATTCATCATCAGTAGGTGGATTTAAAGTATGGGGAAATTATATATGCATATATATATATATATATATATGCATTTGGTTGCCTGGCATCAATGTCGGTAGTCTAGCATGAACTGCATATGTGCCATAATACATATATGTTGCATTATTATTGTTATTAAATTTTTCGAACCCATTATTTTGGGTGAAGGAAAAAAGAGGTACCCTAGAGCATTTGGCATGGGACAATAGTGTACGGAGACGCATCATAGCTTGAAGATTCTTAATAGTATTTTGGTGAGGCTTGTATTAAAATAATTTTATTTTGTTAATTCATACTAGAACTTCTATTTATTTTGTATGGCTTTTGACCCTAGACTGATGAGGTATTGGAAATGTAATTGAATCTTAATTTAGTTTCTACTGTTAGTAATAAAATGAGTTGTTTGTTTTAATATGATTTGTTCTATATCATCACTGTGATGACCTCCTTTCAAATATTTTATGTTAGCGAGAATATTCGAGAGTGGACCCTTACATAACACGTCAAGCACTGTCATAATCTGCGACTCTGAAATGATTTATCATATTTATTCCTATTTTCAAAACAATAGAGTAAATGATATTTTAAATATTTTTAAAAATAATATAACATCATTCATGATTTGTAGTTCAAGTAAGTCAAACTTAAATTTTTAATTACAAAATACAAAAAAAATTAAAACCTAGAATTGGAAATTTTTTATTTTTTAAATTATTTTATTATAATTTAATAATATGATCGATTATCTTTAAAAGTATACATGACATTCCCGTTATTGATAGTGGTTTATCTAATTATATTAATGATTAGAGAATTATACTTATATTTTTAACTCTAAAAAATTTTGTGTGACAAGAATAGTGCTAAGTGATCCAACAACTTTTGTGGCTATAAAAAGGTAGCCCACCTTTGAAACAAAAAATCTCCCAACTCACGTGAAATTGATGCCCCTTAATGTGGGCCAATTATTAGGTGGCCAATTAGGTAACTAAAACAAAAAAGCAACAAGGATGATGTGGACACAAGATACCTAAAAATATATCTATTTTTTTTTAGTTGAGACTAACTTTAATATTGGAGAGTCCAGACGAGAGATATCTCATACTCCTAATTGTCTTATATTTTACAAGTTTCCTAGAAATTAGAAGATCGAGACAAACACTTTTTCGTGACTATAAATTTACTGTTGCATTTTGGCAACTACAATAATTACTAAAAAAATAATTGATAATTTTTGAAGAAATGTTGTTAATTCCTTGAAGAAGTATTTATAATTTTGTGAGAGTCAAAAGTTAGTGCACAAATCATATTATAGTAAAAGTTTATTAGGGTAGTGTCGACAATTGTAGTGAATAAAAGTATTACTCTTAAACTGATTGTAATTTAGAGATTATAAGTTCAAATTTTGTCTCCTCCTCCAAATAAATTTATCTTGAAATTTACAAATAATAAAAAAGAACGTATATATCCTGTAATGTATTTCAAAAAATTTAATAAATAATTTGATAAAAATCTTGAAATATTTTTCAATTTTATCTCGATCATTCTATATCTTAATTCATAAAATATTTTAATTTTATATTAATATAATTTTATTTTACTCATTTTAACAAACGTCACTTAAATATATTGATTGATGCTCAAATTTATACACCATCATATATTACAATATATTAATGGAGCACATCCATCTATAAAATAACATTATGTTTGTTCGTTTGTTGGTTATAATAAAGTAATATATATATATATATTTATATTAGTGTATGCCCGTGCCTAAAGGCACGTTGTAAATAATATTAACATTAAAATACAGTTATAATTTATACGTATTATATTAAAATTTGTGAAGAACTTATAACAATTTTACTTATATTAAACGCTCTACAAAACTCAAATAAGAAACAAACATATAAGATTTATAATGTTTACCAATATTGCAAATAAAAATATAAGAGGAAGTAAAAAAAAAAATTGTAAATACTGAACAAAAAATAGAAATTAAAGTTATTGTATACTTGTTAACGTTTTATTTTATAATAAAAAGAAAAAAATACTAAATCTATATAATAAAGCACATATACATACCAACGTATTCTACAATTTCAAACAAATCAAATATAAAAAAAAATTAAATATCAAATAATGCATAACAACCAATACTTTGTAATTTAAAAGAAAATAAAATTAAAATGCACACTACTTATTGTTACTAACATCAAATTGTAACTACATAAGAAAAACAAATATTATATTGTTATACACCAAAAGAATGGATTAAAACTTTACATGCTATGCCATGAGGTAAGGCCAAAATACACATGGTACCACTTGATTTTCACAGATTACATTGATCTCACTTATTTCTAACTTCTATAACAGAAAAACTCCTATCATTGGATGATCGCCAGTCAATTAACAAAAATGTACGAAATTTTCTTCTTTATCCTTTACCAATGAGCCCAAACCAATTCTGAATTTGTCAACCCTGATCGACATAAGCTTAGACTGAATTTAGATTTAGACCCATATCTAGATTTGAACTCAATCAGGGCAAATCCAGATAAAAGTTTGCCTATATTTGGGTCACAGAATCCAACTACTCTAAATTTGTCAACAATTGAGAAAAAGAACAGCAAAAAGGAAGAAGAAAGAAAGAAAGAGAGATATCAAGGTAGTTTGCTTAGAGCAAACCTAGATTTAGGTTTCTGCCAACTCTCTCCTTCTCTAGCATATAAGACTAGCGCAAAATAATATTTTGATGCTTATGTTAAATTCATCGACAAACAAACTCTACCAAGGGAGATATCTATTATCTATCAAAACCAAGAAAGGTGCCATGTTTATTTTGGCTAACGTCCTCAGGACACTGAATATATTTACCCAAATAATGTTAAGCCCAACCCAACTCTTTGTATATTAGAAAACTCAAATGGCAAATGCAAAAAGTCCATAAAACAAAAAGTCCTACCATTAGGTAAAAGAAATGAAATGCATTTTAAGACCCTTGAATTTCCTTCTGCAGAACCATCACCCTATTAAATCAGATGTTTGTTTTTGACATAATGAATTGTGTAATAAAGAATCAATTGTTCCAAAGTGAATATTAGGTATAGAAAATTTACCTTAGATGAAGTCATATAAAAGGCAAACCATCCATAATTCATCCAATACTTCATTTCCATGAGATTCAGTTTCAACTATAAGCTTCTTAAAAAAACTTTTCAAGTAGGGTACGTATATGAAATTTTTCATCTTGCATTAGTAACAAAAAATTACGATAAAATAAATCAACAACAGTAGTAAACCCATTTAAAAATTACTATTACTTCTGCTTTACATGTAGTAAAAAAGGTACAGTTCTAGTTAGCAAAAAATAAAAGGGCTATAGTTCCAAATTCTTAAAGTTGAATTCAAAATCTCATTCTCTATCAATTGGTAGTCATCCCAATCACTACAAGAAATTTAGGATTTAGAGACGGAAATATTCCGTCGCTAAATCCAAAAATCCGTCGCTAAATAAATTTAGCGACGGATTAGCGACAGATTTTTTCCGTCGCTGAAATCATCGTCACAAAAAAAGTTTTGCGACGGATCTGTCGCCAATTTAGCGACTGATCAGCGACGAAAAAATTCCGTTGCTAAATATAATTTTTTTTTTAAATTTGCGACGAAAATTTCTGTCGCTATTTTCTCAAAAAAAAATTATTAAAAAAATAAAAATTTATTTTAGTGACGGAATATTCCGTCACTATTTTTTAATTTTTTTTTATTTTTTAATATAAAATAAAAAAATAAAATTAAAAAATAGTTAGCGACGGTCTCATTCCGTCGCTAACATATCTTAAAAAATAAAAAAAATTAAAAATAAAATAACTAAAAAAATAATAATAATTAGAAATTAAAAAAATATTTTCACCACGTTAGAAAAAAAAACTACAATCCTAACAAACATAAAATTATTAAAAAATAAGATAATTAATTAATATTAAAAATTAATACTTAAATATTTAAATTTTAAATATAACCAAAAATATAATAAAATACAATCCTAAGAAACATTTCTAATAATTCACTAAAAATAAATAAAATATATTAACAAATAAAATAACACACCAAAAAAAACATAAAAAATATATGAACAGAAAACAACACAATATATAAATTTTTAATAAAATAACATAAAAAATATATATAAAAGAAATCAAAGAATATTTTTAATAATTCATTGAATAAACACAACAGCAAACATTACAAATCTATAAAATTTAACATAAGCAGCAAAAAAAAAGAAGAAAGAAAAATAAAAAAATTAAACAAAAAAAAACTAATGCTGAAAACATCACAAATTTACAAAATTTAACATAAAATGTAAAATAAATATCTAAAAAATTAAAAAAATAATTAAACCTTCGAGAGAGGGCGAGCCGCGACCGAGCGAGCAAGCGAGAGAAGAGGGCGAGCTGTCGCGAGCGAGAGACGAGGGCGAGGGCGAGCAACTGAGAGGCGAGGGCGAGGAGCGAGTGAGAGCGAGACAGCGAGGGCGAGCAGCGAGCAAGAGACGAGGGCGAGGAGCAAGCGAGAATGAGACAGCGAGAGCGAGCAACTGAGAGGCGATGGCGAGTCGTGAGCGAGAGACGAGGGCGAGACAGCGAGTGAGAGCAAGATAGCGAGGGCGAGCAACTGAGAGGCGAGGGCGAGCAGCGAGCGAGAGTCGAGGGCGAGACAGCGAGAGCGAGGGTGAGGAGCGAGCGAGAGCGAGACAGTGAGGGCGAGCAACTGAGAGGCGATGCCGAGTCGCGAGAGCGAGGACGATGGCAAGGCAGCTAGAGAGAGCGAGGCAGCGAGCGAGAACGAAGCAGAGAGCGAGAGCGAGAGACGAAAGTGGGGGAGGGCGAGGCAGAAGTGAGATGAGAGAGCGAGGGCGAGAGGTGAGGGTGAGAGAGCCAAAGAGGGTTAGAGATTTGGGGGGGGGGGGGAGTTAGGGATTTTTTGGGGGGAAGGGAGGGGATTAGGGATTTTTGGGGGGGGGGGATTTGGCAGGAAAGAGCGCGGGAAGATTCCCATGCTCTTGAATTTATTTTATTTTTTAATATTTTAATTATATACAAAATAATATAACTTATAAAAATAATATTAATAATTATTTAATTGATAAAAATAATGTAATTTAAATAAAATTTTATTGTAATTATTTAAAATGTGATAATAAAATAATTTAAATTATTGTATTTAAAATTAATATTTATTTAAAAATTAATTTGATATATTGTATTATTTATTAATAGTTTGTTATATTAAAAAAAATAATTTTTCTATAAATAAAAATTATATTAAACGAAATCTACATAACATCTATAAATTTTTAGGGTAAATTTTGAGTTTTATAAAAAAATATAAAAAATAAAAATTCAAAACATCCACCGAACTTAGGATTCTCAATTATAGAGTAGAACAATATTAATAGCAAAACTCATCTGATCAACACAGTAGATTTCAGATTGTTAAATTTCATCTATAACTCAGAGACAAAATTAGAGAGCACAAATAAATAGATATATTTATTTTTTTCTTGGTCAACATTAATGTTTATACATAACACTTATATTAGATAGTAACATATGATATTATTATTAAGTATAAGACACAATGTCATCCATATATTATGATTTTTAAACTTTTTAGCTTAGCGAAAAATTCTCCTATTTATAAAGAGAAAGAGACAGAGCCAGCTCCACAGTGAAGCCAACTAGGCGGCTGCCTTAGGCCTCCAAATTTGAGAGGCCCCATAGTCTTAAAAAATTATAATTTTGCGACGTATTATTTTACTAAACAATTAAATATAAAATTTATCTTTCCCATTCTCTTCCCACATTTCTAAACCCACTAAACTTCCTTTTCTCTCCCACTAAACCCCATTTTCCTTCTCAATTAAACTCCCTTTTCTCTCTCTTTCTCTCTCTCTCTCTCACAGTAATTTGCATCACTGGTTGTCTGCTCATTTATTGCATGTTCTTCTTCTTCACTTCTTCACTTCCTTCTCACTTCTTGCTTCAACTTCAATCTTCTTCGGGCTTCGTCGCTTCGACAGACTGCATCTATTCGGTACTTTTAATTTCTTTTTACTTTAATTTTTTTTTTGGGTCCGTAAAGTATGTTATTTTTTAGGTTTTCGTATTGTTGTGATATTTTTGTTGGCTTTAATTTGTTGATTGTTGTTGTGTTATGAAATTGTGATTATTGATTAATAGTTAAGGTAGTTGTCTTCCTTTTTTTTTTTTTTTATGATGTATCTCAAACCATTTTTATTCAGCATAGATAATTTGAGATGGGGTTTAATATAAATTTATAATATATTTTTCATAGAGCTAATGTAAATATAAAAAAAAAAAAAATATCATAACGCCAAAAAAAAAAAAAATTGATTTTACATATAGTTGAACATAGTTCAACATATGTTGTTCAAATGAAAATTGCTCATTATTGGTGAATTTTAACTTATCTACATTTTGTAGTTGATTAAACTTTATTTTTTTTAATTTAATAAAATGATATTTTTTCATAAAAATATATATTATTTATTTTTTTATAAAAAAATTAATTTAAAATAATGTTTGTTTTCTAAAATTTAAAATATAGAAAATTTCATTAATATTATGATTTTTAAACTTTTTATTTATTTTTCAAATATAGTGTTTTTTACATTTTGTACACATTTAATAAATATTACAAATAATTAATTATTATACATTTAATATTTTTTTTATTTTATGCACATAAAATATATTAATTGATATAGTTAGAATTTAGCAATATTATGATTTTTAATATTAATATATTTATTTAAATTTTATAAATTAATTTTTTAATATTCATCTCATGGTTAAATGTATATTTAATTTTTTATAAAATTTAAATATTTATATATTTAAATATTCATTCCAAATTTAAATATTTAATATTCATTCTGTCACTAAAATTAAAATTTTTATTTTTATTTTTTTTATTATTATTAAAATTTAGCGACGGAAATAATTTTCCGTCACTAATTATAGCGATGGATGACTGTTTCCGTCGCTAAAAAATTATTTTTTTATTTTTTCTTATTTTTTTGTGAGAGAATTTTTTTCTGTCACTAAAATTAAAATTTTTATTTTTTAATTTTTTTATTATTATTATAATTTAGCGATGGAAATAATTCTCCGTCGCTAATTATAGCGATGGATTACTGTTTCCGTCGCTAAAAAATTATTTTTTTATTTTTTTAATTTTTTTTGCGAGGGAATTTTTTTTCGTCGCTAAAATTAAAATTTTTATTTTTTAATTTTTATTATTATTATTAAAATTTAGCGACGGAAATAATTCTCTATCGCTAATTATAGCGATGGATTACTGTTTCCGTCGCTAAAAAAATATTTTTTTATTTTTTTGCGACGGAATTTGTTTCCGTCGCTAAAATTAAAATTTTTATTTTTACTTTTTTTATTATTATTAAAATTTAGCTACGGAAATAATTTTCCGTCGCTAATTCTAGCGATGGATTACTGTTTCCGTAGCTAAAAAATTATTTTTTATTTTTTTAATTTTTTTGCGAGGGAATTTGTTTCCGTCGCTAAAATTAAAATTTTTATTTTTTAATTTTTATTATTATTATTAAAATTTAGTGACTGAAATAATTCTCCGTCGCTAATTATAGCGATGGATTACTGTTTCCGTCGCTAAAAAGATATTTTTTTATTTTTTTTGCGACGGAATTATTTTTCGTCTCTAAAATCCGTTGCTAATTTTACAAAAAAAAAAAAAAAATTCTTATTCCGTCGCAATTTCGTCGTTGTTTCGTCGCAAAATAACGAAGGAAATGTCCGTCGCTAAATCTCGAATTTCTTGTAGTGAATATTAAGAGATGACAAATTTATAATCGAATCATCTACCAACTGGTGTTATTTTGGCAGCTTCAAGTAACACCATTAGGCTAGGTTAAATTCAAAAGATATCGCATAAGAATGTGTTAGTTTCAAATCCTTCACCTTATCTATTACAGCACAAAGCATGAGCTTCAAATAAGCAATTGCTTCGTAAAACAAACATTTGGATATTGTTGAGGATGGCTTACAGCTTTGCTTATGTAGCTCTCCCAAATGAAGCTCTGCACCTTCTTTGTGATCGAACCTTCTTCGCAATCCCTAGGGTTTTAGAAAGAAGCACAATTAAATTAAACACAAACAAAGGGGAAAAACACATATTAGAAATTGTGAAAAATGTACGTATTAGTGATAAATTTCACAAATCCATAGATACCGATAAAAACACGTGAATTAAACCAAATTAACAAAATGAAAAACCTAAAACCAGACTAAGAAAACTAATTAAGATTTCATAAATTGAAAAACAATATTAGAAATTAGAACAAGCTGTACCTATGTTAGGGGCGATGGCGACTGTTGGCTGCCAACCGTGATGAGAGTAAGAGGGTGTATATATGTGTTTGTGTGTGTGTGTATATATCTATATATATCTGCCTATAATAATGAATATACCCAAACACAGCCATCAACAGAAACAAAAAGAAAGAATGAGAGACAGAAGCAACCCCTCGCGGGCATAGCCCACGGTTGGGGGTGGACACGAATTGAAGAGCCTTGGATTGTAGCCACTATATAGCCGGTGATGGGTCCTATATTCGATCCTTGGCCTCTGGGTTCCGTGATTAACCTCATTTCCTCTTTGTGGGGCCGGTAGGGAAGGGGTGTTTAAGGTGAGGGACTTCACATTTTTTTTAGAAGAGACAGAAGTAAAAACAACGATAATGAATATACCATTTTGTGCGATGATGTCATGGCCGGTGGGGCTGGGTCGAAAGGGGGTGGCGACGAACGACGAAAAGGGGGGGAAGACGATGTTAGGGTTGGGCCAAGAGGGGGGAGGCGAAGATGGCAAGGTTGAGCTGAGAAGGGGTGTAGCGAATGGTGGAAGGAGAGGTGATAGGGGGTGGGTCTGTGAGAAAGAGAGAGGGAGAGAGAGAGAGAGGCAATGAGTGTTGGGCGGGAAGAAGAACAAAGAAGAAGTGGATGGGTCTGTGAGAGAGGGAAAGGGAGAGACAATGAGTGTTGGGCGAGAACTTAAATGTATCTTAGCCATTGATAGATGTTCAAAATTAATCTCAGCCATTGATATAAAATGTGTCTTTGATACATTTGAAACATTTTCAAAACTCTCTTGCCTTATTTATATATATATATATATATATAGGTTTGTTGGTTATTCCTATACACGTGGCAAATTTAAAAGAAATGTCGTAAACGAGGGGTACAAAATATTGGTGCCTCTTCCAACTGCATTTTTTAATTTTTTTTTATACTTAAAAATGGTAAACTTTATCATTAAATTATTTAAATAAAAAATATTATTTAAACACTCAAATTTAAAATTTAATAAATATTTTTATTAATATTTTATATATTTATATTATGCATATTTGAGAGAATAGGTCCCTAATTTTGACCCACTACTCATCTATCTATCCACTCAAGTTGAGGACATGGCAGATTGTATGTTTTAAAGATAATGGAATGATCTCAGCCAAAGACTATGCATTGATCGAAGATCTCTCAAGTTTCTCACGCTAAAAAAAATATTATCACAAGTGTTAAATTTAAATGTTTAAATAACAATTTTCTTATTTTAAAAAGAAATAGACAAAAAGCATACCAAATGGTAAGCGTAATGGCAAAGGATCCAAATTTAACATTAATTCGAGTAGCTAACCACTTTTCCTTACCTAATAAAATTTATGTAAAAATTTTGTATAAAATAGTTCATTAAATAATCACCATTTAAAGTATATTATAAATGTTATAATTGTAACGCCCCATTTTCTCGGGCGGGTTATAACTTAGAACAATTTTGGGATAATAATTTTTCTTCTTTTCAAACTTAATTTTAACTCACATCATACCTCGAATCTGTCCCAGAACCTCCAAATATTTTTCTCAAAAGAGAATCATTGTACACATCAAATGCGGAAGCAATGATCGAAACCTGATATCTTAACATTGATTATAAATCAATTCTTACATTTTCATTAATCATAAGGATATACATCAATATTTCTCAAAACGTTCAGAATTCAAAGTAGCAGAACTTAAATACATGGGCTACATAACATACATTTCATTCTTTATGCACTCTGCTAAGTGCCATTTCATGCCTCATTTATCCTCGTATTTGCTACAATCTCCATCTGAAACGTTTGAATATTCTAGGGGCAAAGCCTAAGTTAGATGATGAATTATCTAAGTAAGGGTACATAATGCTATATCATGTGTGTATGCAATGTCTTACTCATCATAGATATCAACTGCACCCCTTATGCTATTTACCATTCTTACGGCCACCTCTTTTGAAGCCAGGGTGTCTGGGGGCACTCTTGATAAAATAGCGGTGCTAGTTCGTACTCCTTACGATCTCAATGCGAGTGATCAATGATATCAACGTGTACATATGTTTTTCATAGCATGTCATGTATGCAATCTACATGATGGATACATATTTGAGCATGTCAACATGATGAAAACATTTTCGAGGAACATAAATCACTTACAAGCTAAGCATTTTTCATAAAACTAAATTCAATGGGAAGTACCACTTACCTCGATATTCGTGCCTTGCCTCGAAATACGTGCATCGTCTCGATTTGCGTGCCAACCTCAAAATTTGCACAAGTCACTTCAACTTTACCCTCAAAGTATCATAATCATCATATTTATTTAAATAAACATTAAAACTTATTTTTCCATAATTTCTTGTATTTTCTTTATTTTTCTCTATATTTTTCCTCAATAAATCCAAACTAAATATTTCTAAAATATTTTCTCAAATATTTCACCACGACAATTCATAAAATAATATTTCTAAATTTCTAGAATTTTCTAGGAAATTTTACTCACCTTGATTTAGCTCCTCAGGCTTCTTCGATATGCTTGCCCTATCCTTGAAACGCGTGCCCGGGCCATTTTTCTCGCCAAAATCTCCGGGATAATAATAAATCACCAAATCTTATTTTTTCAGGATTTTTCAAGAATTTTCTCCATTTTTTCTTTTCCTTTCCTTTCCCTTTCTTTTCTTTTTTTCTTTTCCCCTTCTCATATTCATCTTCTTCCTCCCTACTTCTTCTTCCGCGCCTGCAACTGCCATTCTTCTTTTTCTTTCTTCTTTCCTTTCTTCTTCTTCTTCTCTTCATCTTCCTCTTCCTCTGCTTCTTCTCTACAGCGCACAGCCACTGCCATCCACGCACCAGCGCCTCAGTTGATGCCGCCTGCCGCCTTGCTTCGCCATCCTCGCAGTGCATCGCAACTGCCACCACCCGGGGGTCTTCATCGCAGCCAACCGTAGCCCTCCTCCCAGCTGCTGCTCGCGGCCCTGCTCACTGCGCATCGACCATGGCAGCTTTGAGCTTGCAGCCCAAGCTCGCCTTGGCCTCTAGCCAGCCTCGCCGCTCGCAACCGATCTCTCCGGTCTCTGCCTTGGCCACCACCGGCCTCCTCCGCACTGCCCCCTGTCCGCCGTTCCACCTTGGGCTCAAGCTGCCATGGCCACAGCATGCGGCCATGGTTGTTGTCCGCCCATTGCGGCCAACTTCGGCTCCTTCCAGCCATTGGTCTCGCCATCTCTCGAGCTCTCGACCAAGCTCCCACGAGCTAGCTCTCTCCCTCCCCCCCCCCCTCTCTCTCTCTCTCTCTCTCTCTCTCTCTCCCGTAAGCTCTCGGTCATTTTCTCTCTCAAACTCCCTTCTTCCCTCACTTATATTTGCTTGTTATTTATAAGCTCCCAGCTACTCCCTCACTACTATGCCCCTACCTATTTGCGTAAAAGACACCAATTGCCATAACGCTTGCAGGTCGTGGAGATTATAGAGGGTATGGGAGGGGTTGCGTGTAAATCGTTGGAGATTTGCAGGGTATGGGCTATGGCATGGCTGCCATCACTCAAGCGCACATGCACGTACAAATATATATATATATAATTATATAATTATATATTATATCATACATTTAAATTCCATTCCTATTTTATTTGGGCAATTCCGTAATTACAATTATACCCCCAAATGCTGAATTAATTTGCATTTCAGTACCGAAAATGCAAAATTAATAACCAAAGGTTAACTCAATAATGGCGATTTTGCCCCAGCGTCCTCATCGGGCCATCGATTCATCTTGAAACCACTGAAGGGTTGCTCATTACGCAAAACTAGAGCCTCTCTTGGGTTCCGTTAATTTTTCGGGAGCCTCTTACAACGATTCGATTTTGCAGCCTAAATGGCTGCTGCATTTTAGCTATACCGAAAACTGTTCCCAATCCGATTTCTTTTGATACCATAAATCCTATCTAGAAACGTTCGTCGAGACCATGTCATTTTCCTTAGACAATTTCATTCCGGGGCATTCCCTGCAGTCAATTCGGTACTTATAATTGCTATCAAACTAATTTTTCAGTATCTTAAACTTATCAAAATTACGTGGCAACCTCATACAAACATAGGGTATTACATTCTCCCATCCTTACAAAAATTTCGTGCTCGAAATTTGCCACATATTCTAAATCTCAAAATTAAAACCCTTGAACTGACCATGCTCATCAATCCTTAACCAGTACACTTGCCTTTCTAATTTCTTTTTCAAACCTCATAACCACATATTCCGGTCCTTGGGCCACGAGTCTCAACCCGAACTCTCATCCAAGTTGGTACACACATCATTATAATGAGCCTGCGACTCTCTTATCCACATTCTCAATTCTCAATTTGCTTATCACTAGGTCATCTAATCAATATCTTTATACACATCACTTTCCTATTGTCGATTTCCCACGTCGTCAATTCTCCTGTACTAAGCAATTGTGCTTCGATAATCTTCCAACCTTAACACAAAAGTTCCTGATCTTGGTACATCTTGACTTTTATCAAATTGATCCTCAAGGAAATATTTTTATGCCATCAAACTACGTCACGTACCCTTGGATCCTATCACAAATATACGTCATCACATATCCTCGAAACTAGTCATGCCTTACCTTAGATTATTTCAAACTTAGTCATTGCTTAATCTTTACTTGTGCTAATCTATTCGAGATTTCTGTTATTTCCTCATTCTTGTAGGTATTCATCTCCCGATATAATCTCAAGTTTCTGCCAATTGACCACAATCATCGTTATGTAACTATTTCCTCAAGAAATCTTTATTAATAGATTATATTTGTCTCCAAAACTTCCTTTCGTAACTTAACCTTTAATATCGATTGAAATCTAACGTGGTCTTCCAAGTCTAGCAATACTAATATCCTTGCATCGCTTAATCCTTTGTTACTTGGTTGCCAAACTAACACCTATTCATCCATATACCCATAACTCAAATAAGTCCTCGCACTTTTCAAAGTGATCCTCAAATAACATTTTATATCATACGATTAATCATTTGATCCTCAAATTTGCTTGAATTAATCCTCAAGTAATAACGTTTCATGCCAACTAACTTTAATCATGCTCGATCCTTAAGACACCATCTCATGCCAATTGACTATAATCATACTTTACCATAAATAAATCAACTGATTACTTTTCTCGTATCTGACCATCGGCTCTTTTGACTTCCAGTCAATCGTAGCACAGGTTCACTCACCAACTCACAATCTCCAGACTTGCTCATCAACTCTATTGTCTACTTGACTTGGTAATAGTACTATTAACTTTATTCATACTATTTTATCCTTTTAGTTCACACAATCTATGACATCATTATTATCCAATCAAAATCTTGGGACCATTTACCCTCAAGCATCATAATGAAGAGCGTCACACATAATCTTAATATTACAAGGGTCTACTTTACTCCTCGATCGCGCATCAATCCTAGAAAATATCATAGTCTCTTGCAACTGTTTAATAATTCATCAAGTTTGAGGTAAAGATATCGACTCTTAATTATCACATTTTTCAAAGCCCGATAATTTACGTCCTCAATCAAGCCACTTATAGCTAAGCATCTAATAACCTCAAGCTATTATTAGTAATTTTATCATTAAAAAAAATAATAATTCCGATAAATCTTCTGAGAATACCTCCTAGTATTTTCTATTTTTTCTTACGACTTTTCACTGACCACAAGTGCCTGTACCACAGATCAACAGGCTCTTTATAATCATAACTTGATGACATCACTCAGCTATATATCTCCCAATTTGCCTACTAGGGCTACCTAAACTAACCGTCTAGCCATACGAGGGTTTCATATTCCAAAATTGAAAATCTCGAATTTCTAATCGATTTAAGTCTGCAGCTTCTCCTAATGTGACTTGTTATTCTGGCACATCTGCCATTACTTGATTCTCTCGATCACGTCCAAGATTTGCATAATGTTCAAAATGGCAATCCATAATTATATTGCTAGCTAGAGTAGGCAGGTACTTACGTTATCCACGATACTCCAATTCTTGCCGGATTTCTTCCTAACGACTCTAAAGTTTCCTCATGAATCCCTAGATCCTTAATCAATTCTTTTAAGAAATTCTTTAAGAATCCCAAACCAATTTATCTCCAAAAATCTCGAATCAGATCACAATATCTGGTTCCAATCATCTTCCGAGAACTCTATTTCCTTGTAACGATTGCTCTCATTCATCATGGTGCTTCGGAGTTCTTCTCATCAGGTTAACCACTGACAACTTTACTTGATTCCATAGTCACAGCCTCCGTTGACTAGGCCTCCTTATCATTTCCTTTAGGGTCGATATGACCTATCAAGCAACTCTTTCATTTTTCGATACTCGAACTCTACTTTGAACCGATGTTGCTATCTCACTACTCATTGTCAAGGCCTTGAACTAGCCATGTTGTACTACCCAAAATCTGGTTTATCGAGAATTCACTGACTCTTGCATTTCGATCTTTAGATCCAATCGACTATCAGCACACGACCATTCATGATCCCATTACCATACTAGATACCGAGGTATTCTACTCCTCAAGCCTCGCATTGTTCGTTGTGTCATCCTCTCCCAAGATGACCACGAACCCCAATGCAATTCTTTAAATATGACACTTAGTCCATATTTAATCCATCTCATTTCGGGTTGATTCCCTAGGCTTCTGGCCTCTTTCAACCTTAGCTAGTGGCATACCTCGCACCCTAGACCATTGGGACTTAGACCCATACAAGACACATACCCTATTGGGTTGTCCCAGATCTTCAGCACTTGATCATCTCCCAGGCAGTCCGCTCTGATACTTCAATTGATGGGCTTCCCGTACCTTATCGCAAGTCATCCATCAACCATCTGCATGTGGGTCCCTAGATCCAGATCTATCACTGCGAACACCGAACCAGTAGTGTCGTCACGCTGCTAGGGTTCCTTATCCCGTCTTTGCGAGTCACATCGGTTGTACCATTATCGTCTCATGAATTGACGCAACTCATTCGCCATCAATTCATGGATCCCTGATCTTTACATCTCATTTCCGAGACACTAAATGATCTTCGAAAATACTTATCATTTGATCCTAACTCTTTAGCTAGGCCATGTCACATCTGACTAATCATCTATGATTTGATCATCCTCGATAACCACAGTTATCCTATCTTTCATTGTTAGGGTTTTAACTAATGACCTCAAATCAACAGTCTCTGAATCTCTCAGATCCATACTCATGGTTACCGAGTCAACCTGGCACCCGAATCATATCATCAGGTCCTAACTTCAATAGCTAGATCATTGTATTAGATTCCATCAGGCTTTTACTATTCATCGAGAATAGTAATCATATACTGAAATAGTGTTCGTACATGAATAGTACACCAGGTAAGTTCCCAGGAAAGAGAGGTGGGTCACAAATGAACACACTTAAATACCAAGTCTTTCCTTAGCCAGAACTTTCCTAGACATGCACTTCCACTACACAACACTTAAATCCAATAACCTCTAAGCCTTAACCGACAATCCCCGAATCTCTAAATATGAATTTCATCTTACGAACCCTTAGTCTCTTTCCCTTAAGCCTCCTAAGCCTCTACTTGGGGTTCCTACTAACTGATTCTATCAATATCGGATCCTCTTAAGTCTCCAAGCTGATATTCCCTAATCTCTAAATATGATTTAACTCTGATATCAACTACATCAGAGTCACTTGAGTCTTCCACTAAACTTAAGCTCTGATACCAACTGTAGCGCCCCGCTTTCTCGGGCTCGTTATAACTTAGGACGATTCTGGGATAATAATTTTTTTTCTTTTCAAACTTAATTCTAACTCACATCATACCTCGAATCCATCCCAGAACTTCAAAATATTTTTCTCAAAAGAGAATCATTATACACATCAAATGTGGAAGCAATGATCGAAACCTAATATCTTAACATTGATCATAAATCAATTCTTACATCTTCATTAACCATAAGGATATACATCAACATTTCTCAAAATGTTCAGAATTCAAAATAGCAGAACTTAAATACATGGGCTACATAACATACATTTCATTCTTCATGCATTCTGCTAAGTGCCATTTAATGCCTCATTTATCCTCGTATCTGCCACAATCTCCATCTGGAACATTTGAATATTCCAAGGACAAAGCCCAAGTTAGATGATGAATCATCTAAGGGTACATAATGCTATATCATGTGTCACTACAAAAAAATCGTCATTTAGCGGCGATTTTTTTTGCATTTAGCGGCTGCTAAGTAATTTAGCGACGGTTTTGAAAACCGTCGCTAAATTAGCCGTCGTGGAGAGTTTAGCGGCGGTTTTCAGCAACCACTAGAATAATCGCCGCTAATTTTAAATTTTGCGGCGGTTTTAAAAACCGCCACTAAATAAGTAATTTAGCAGCGATTTCTATAATATCTAGCGGCGGTTCTGAAACCACCGCTAAAAATTTTTAAAAAATTAAATTTTTAATTTTAGCTGTGGTTTCAAAACTACCGCGAAAATTAATAAAAAAATTAAAATTTTAATTTTAGCGGTGATTTCAAACCGCCGCTAAAATAAAAAATTTAATTTTTTTATTGCCCGCACAAGCCAGCTCGGCCCGCGCCCGACCCGCCCAGCCCTTGCGCGCCACGTGGGGATACTAGAAATTAAATCCCAGCATGCTTTCCCCTCCCCTAGTTTCGAACCTAGGACCCCTTGTGAGCGCGCGCGCACACGAACCGCCTGATCTGCGAAGAACCCCTTAACATATATGTACATATATATATATTATATACTAATCTAACAACTAATTTTTAGAATTATATTTTATATTTTTTAATATATATTAAAAACATTTATTGATTGATTATTTTTTAAAAGAATAATAGAATAAATTAAAAATAAATTAATTGAGTTAAATTAAATAAATTAATTGATTAAAAATAAAAAAGAAGATTTTATATATTTTTTAAAAATTATTATAATTTTATATATTAAAATTTTGTTAAATTTATTTTTATTTTTTTAAATTAGATTTTTAATGAATTTTTCTATTAATTTAAATGCAATTTTAAATTTATTTTTAAGATTTTATATTTACTTCTATTAATTTAATTTTTAATTATTTTCTTAAATAAAATTTAATTTTTAATGAAAATAATGAATTTTAATATTTGAGATTTTTATTTAATTTTAATTTAATTTTAGCAACGGTTTTCAAAAATCGCCGTTAAATTTAATTTTTTAATGAATTTTGTGACAGTTTTTGAAAACCGCCACAAATATTATTTTACTTTTAATTTTGAATTATTTAATTTTTTTGAATTTAGCTGCGATTTTTCAAAAACCGCCGCTAAATTTATTTTTTTTTTTGAATTTTACAGCGGTTTTTAAAAACCGCCGCAAATGTTAATTTAATTTTAATTTTAAATTATTATTTTTTAATTTAGCAGCGGTTTCTCAAAAACTGTCACGAAATATAATTTAATTTTTTTATTATTTAATTATTTTTTAAATTTAGCGACGATTTTTTGGAATTCGCCGTAAAAAAACATATTTTATTGAATTTTACGACGGTTTTATGAAACCACCGCAAAATTTTAAAAGAACCGCCGCAAAAATCATATTTTGCGACGGTTTCGAAACCGCCGCAAAATACCATGTTTTGCAATGGTTTTAAAAACCGCCGCAAAAAATCAATTTTTTTGTAGTGTGTATATGCAATGTCTTACTGATCATAGGTGTCAACTGCACCCCTCATGCTATCTACCATTCTTACGGCCACCTCTTTCGAAATCGGGGTGTCTGGGGGCACCCTTCGTAAAGTAGCGGTGCCAGTTCATACTCCCTACGGCCTCAATGTGAGTGATCAATGATATCAAAGTGTACATATGTTTTTCATAACATGTCATGTATGCATTCTACATGATGGATACATATCCGAGCATGTCAACATGATGAAAACATTTTCGAGAAACATAAATCACTTACAAACCAAGCATTTTCCCTAAAACTAAATCCAATGGGAAGTATTATTTACCTCAACATTCGTGACTTGCCTCGAAATACGTGCATCGCCTTGATTTGCGTGCCAACCTCAAAATTCGCACAAGTCACTTCAACTTTAGCCTCAAAATATCCTAACCATCATATTTATTTAAATAAGCATTAAAACCTATTTTTCCATAATTTCTTATATTTTCTTTATTTTTCTCTCTATTTTTCCTCAATAAATCCAAACTAAATATTTCTAAAATATTTTCTCAAATATTTCAATACGAAAATTCATAAAATAATATTTCTAAATTTCTAGAATTTTTTAGGAAATTTTACTCATCTTGATTTAGCTCCTCAGGCTTCCTCGGTATGCGTGCCCTATCCTTGAAACGCGTGCCCGGGGCATTTTTTTTGCCAAAGTTTTCAGGATAATAATAAATCACCAAATCCTATTTTTCCAGGATTTTTCAAGAATTTTCTCCATTTTTTCTTTTTTTTCTTTTCTTTTCCTTTCCTTTTCTTTTCTCTTTCTCCTATTCATCTTCTTCTTCCCTGCTTCTTCTTCCGCGCTTGCAACTGCCATTCTTCTTTTTATTTCTTCTTTCCTTTCTTCTTCTTCTTCTTCTTCTTCTTCTTCTTCTCTTCTTCCTTCTTCTTCTTCTTCTTTTCTTCTCTTCTCTTCTTCTTCCTCTTCCTCTTCCTCTGCCTCTTCTCTACAGCGCACAGCTACTGCCATCTGCGCACCAGTGCCTCAGCCGATGCCGCCTTGCTTTGCCATCCTCGCCGTGCACCGCAACCGCCACCACCCGGGGGTCTTCATCGCAACCACCCGCAGCCCCGTTCCTAGCCGTTGCTCGCGGCCCTACTCGCAACGCATCGGCCATGGCAGCTTCGAGCTTGCGACCCAAGCTCGCCTTGGCCTCCAGTCGGCCTCGTCGCTTGCAACTGGTTTCTACGGTCTCCACCTTGGCCATCACCGGCCTCCTCCACACTGCTCCCTATCTGTCGCTCCACCTCGCACTCGAGCTGCCATGGCCGCTGCTTGCGGCCATGGTTTCTGTCCGCCCATTGCGGCCAGCTTCGGCCGCTTCTAGCCATTGGTCTCGCCATCTCTCGAGCTCTCGACCAAGCTCCCATGAGCTAGCTCTCTCTCTCTCTCTCTCTCTCCGTAAGCTCTCGGCCATTTGCTCTGTCAAACTCCCTGTTTCCCTCACTTCTATTTGCTTGCTATTTATAAGCTCCCAACTGCTCCCTCATTGCCATGCCCCTACCTATTTGCGTAAAAGACACTCCAATTGCCATAACGCTTGTAGGTTGTGGAGATTACAGAGGGTATGGGGGGTTGCGTGTAAATCGTTGGAGATTTGTAAGGTATGGGCTATGTCATGGTTGCCATCACTCACGCGCACATGCACGTACAAATATATATATAATTATATAATTATACATTATATCATACATTTAAATTCCATTCCTTACTTTTATTTTATTTGGGCAATTCCGTTATTACAATTATACCCCCAAATGCTGAATTAATTTGCATTTCAATATTGAAAACGCAAAATTAATAACCAAAGATTAACTCGATAATGGCGATTTTGCCCTAGCATCCTCACTGGGCCATCGATTCATCTTGAAACCACTAAAAGGTTGCTCATTACGCAAAATTGGAGCCCCCCTAAGGTTCCGTTAATTTTTCAGGAGCCTCTTACAACGATTCGATTTTGCAGCCTAAATGACAGTTACATTTTAGCTGTACCGAAAACTATTCCCGATTCGATTTCTTTCGATACCATAAATCATATCTCGAAACGCTTGTGGAGACCATGTCATTTTCCTTTGACAATTTCATTCCAGGGCATTCCCTGCAGTCAATTCGGTACTTATAACTGCTATCAAACCAATTTTTCGGTATCTTAAACTTATCGAAATTACGTAGCAATGTCATACGAAATTGGGGTATTACAATAACGGTAACTCAAAATTCAAATTTAATTATGATTGGGACACATTTATAATTAAAGATTTATTTTCGTGACTTATTTTTTAATTAAAATATAAATTTATACTAGTTAATTCTTTTTCGTGTACATCTATAGATGAACCGTTGATCTATAAATAAATACCCAACACACTAGAATTATTGTAGCAATATCATCGTAATGATATTTTTTTTTACCTATGATTTTTTTCAATTTAAAATTTTCACGTAAAATTTTTGTGTGTTTGATGGTTTGATAATGATTTATTCTTAATTTTAAATTCGTTCAATAAATATTAAACTATTATTACTATGTAATATGATATTGTTCACTTTGTTTAAGAAAAATAAATTAGTATTCTATCTTGTCGCCAGGCCGAGATGTTATTGACAATTTTAGAAGGTTTTTCAATAATTTTTTTATCTGAAATTATTTTTGAACAATTTTAAAAGTAAAAAAAAAAAATTATCGGGTTTTATGTCATTTTCACTTTATTTACTCTTCTATAAATAATTCTTACAAATTAACATAATATCACATAAAATTTATAATAATTCTATTCAAAATTAACCATAATTATTAGAAAGGCACTCTTATGTTGCATTTTATTTATTTCTTGAGTTGTGCCCATGTCTAAGGTGGGAGTAGTGGGACAAGCTGACAAAATGTTTTGCCAAACTTTGAATGATTAACAAAAGTAATTAATCTATATATTTGGAAATCATACAAGTGAAAGACACGTATATGTTGGGGGTTACTTTTCGGCTTGTTCTTTTTCACTGTGTCACCTTTCACCTCCAAATTTTTGTTAAGTTTAATCTTGTAATCCTAGGAGCTAATCTTAATCAAATTGGATAATTCTATTCGAAATAAAATTGATTTGTCTCTAAACTTGTGAAAGATCATTTTTGTGGGCTAAGTTAGGCCCAAGTAGAATTTTTAAACTAAGGTAGTATGTGAAATTAGAGTTGGCAATGAGGGAGGGCAGGGATGAGGCAAGCCCATATTTTGTCTGGTACCTTGGTAAGGCCGGGTAAGACATCCTGAACTCCAAATCTATATATTCATATATTTATATATATAGCAAAATATATAGAATAGATTTTTTTTATATTTTTTATGGTTAACAGAATAAATAATATATTTGTATATTGATAGGTGTATTGGAGAGTAGAGATTTAGTTTAACCGAACTTATTGATTCGAATTGACCGAACTTGTCAGTTCAGTTTTGTTATATTTTCTAGGAAGTTTAGTTTTCAATTTCGATTAAATTTTTCTTTGTCAGAATAACCGAACTAATCAAACTGAGCGAAGTTTCCAATTGGTTTTCGATTTGTTTTTGTAAACTATTTAGATAATATTCCTTAATGATATATATATATATATTAGGAAAACAACTTAATTATTGATGAGATTTATAACACCTTATTGGTTCAGTTCTGTTATTTTTTTACAATAGTTTGGTTCTGTTTGGTTATATTTTCTATAAAGTTTGATTTTCAATTTTTGATTTGATTTTCTTTATCGGAATAATCGAACTAATCAAATTGATTGAAGTATAAAATGACGTCGTCTTTTTAAATCTCTTCTTGAATTGGGGCTTGAAGTTTACAATCAGTTTTCATTTCTTTTTTTTTATCAATCAGTTAGTTCGGTTTCTTCGGTCTATTGGAAAGTTTGATTTTTTCTGTTAGTTCGATTTATGTGATTTATGTTCAGTTAGTTCGGTTATTTAGTTTAATTGGTCGATTCGATTCAATTTTATCTCTTGATTCAATTAATGTGGTTAGTTAATTTCACTTTGGTTCGACAGTTTGCACACCTCTATTAAAAATGATATTTACTTATATAATAATATAAATAAATACAAATATTGCTTAGTAATATGAACCTAGATTTGGGGTGCGGATCCAGGTAAAACCTGACAGTCTGTCGACCTCATGGCTTGTAGAGACCACCCTTAACCTCCATTTTCTGCAAGTGGAGAACCAATTTGACACCAAGCTGGCCCAATATCAATTTGGCCCAAATTTGATATTCGGCTCAACAAGTGATCAGAGCCCACAAAAATTGGCCCAACAGGTTATGTGGTCAACCTTGGAACTTTCAGATACAATATCCAAAATAATAAGAAGAAAAAGAAGAAGAATTAAAAAAACCAATAGCCTTATTAATATTAATGATAAAGAATTGTTTTACGACTTATCGACTAACCTATTAACTTATTAATATTAATAAATATTTCGGATCAATAATAAAAAATTCAAACATATTAATTACCTTAGTATAACTTCAAACGAGTTAGTTTTAGGTTTAACTAACTCGTTAAGTAAGACTATCAGCTCGTTAACCTAAATATTGAAAATAATTAGGTTAAAACCTATATTGGTTCCTATTGAAAACTTTCTAATTTTGATACCTATGATTAAAGAGGGGTGGTAGGGGTATTTGCTCAGTTTTACTAAAAACTTTCTTGATAAGTTATTAATGTAAGAATCCATCTCGTAGTGCTTATTGGATTTGTACCATTGTGGTTTTATAGCTAGACTTTGATTATACTTAAAAAATAGAAGTATTTGGATTCACCTCTTCGTTCATAAAGTTAAATTATACATTCAAATCTCTTTTATAGGCTATTAATAGAAGATTATGTAGTGACTCAAAACACCTCAAATACAAATGTATGTTGAAAAAGTAAATAAATTTTAAAAATAATTTATTAGTTAAAAATTAAATAAATTATCCATGCATTAAAAAATAATAGATAGTATTCAAATAATCAAAATCATGCTAGAAGTCAACATCTCGTGAACTTTCTATTTGACTTTGATAGGATAACTAGCTAATTAAGACCTTAGATACTCACACAGGGAATAAGACACTTGAGAAAACATATCCTTAAGAAATATGAAATAAAGCAGAATAAGGGAACTCAATTCAAATCCAAAATATTCTCCAAACAAGATCAGAAATGGTCATCACTTACTTGTCATGACTTGTCTACAAAGCCCTCAATTTAAGATAAAATTTTAAGATTTAGGGAACAAAAAAATTTCAAACCTAATATAAAGAATTATGAGATGGGCATTCCCAATCTTATTGATGGCATGTGCCCGAATCTTTATAAACTTAAATCAAGATAAGTTAATTATAGTTTAATTCAATTCAAGACTCATAAAATAAGTAGGAATCAACTAATTCTTTATAATATGAGCGAAAGTTGCTAATTCCTTTAATCATTCTCATTATAAAGTTAATCCCAATTCTCAAAAGATATATAATAGGATTTTAAGAGGTGAGATAAAAGTATGACAATTCAATGTAGTTTTCATAACTCTTTGTTTTTCGTCAAATTCTCTATTAACTTAAGTATCGTAGTTATGTCGATCCAAATAGCTCTTGAAATAGTAATTTTTGTTTTCTATCTATGTATACATCTCAAAGTTTGTATCAATAGTGCGTGTAGTCGAAATCTCTTCTGTCGACGTTCGGAATTGGTCGATCGTGATTCGTTGGCCTGCACTGATGTAATAAACCCGAAAGGGAGAAAAAAAGGTGGTATGATTTAGGTTGCGTTTATTCGGCCGATTGGCCCCTACAGATACTCCGAAGCTCAATGTAAGCTAAAAAGATGTAGAGTATCAACAAGCTGGCAGAAAAAAGCATACTTGGCTCTAAGGAGAGCTGGATGATATATAGGAGGAGGGAATGTCCTCCTATCTGTGTCGTGTACCTGCAGGTGATGGGACTGAATATCTGGCGCCGGCAAAGACGCCCTGTAAAGGCCCACTCTCGAATATTCTCGCTAGTATATGATATTCGAAAGGAGGTCATCACAGAGATGATATAGAACAAAACATAAATAAATAGACATCTCATTTCATTACTAGCAGCGAAAACTAAATTAAGGTTCAGTTACATTCCCAATATCTCATGGGTTTGGGCTCGAAGGCCATACAAAATAAATAAGAGGCTCTATTGTTAACTAACAAAATAAAAATCATTTTATCTCAAGCCTCACCTAAACACCAATCAGGATCTTCAAACTAGGACGCGTCTCCGTACACTACTATCCCTAGGCCTTAGTCTCATTGGACTCGCCCTTGAAAATGACCTTCTCTTTACCTGGAATGGCAAAGAAGATTAAGTGAGCCACAAGACTTAGCAAGTTCGAGAAGTAATGAATAGCGAACAAGAATCAAGAATTTGGTGACACCAAAAAGAGTAATCAGGAACTTGATAGTTTCAAACAAGATTCGTAATTTATGACTTTATCAGTTTCAATTTAAATGTATCATGTTACACTAACAAAAAATTTGATTTTTTGCGACGGTTTTAAAAATGACTTCAAAATACATTCTTTGCAGTTGTTTTTTTAACATTTTGCGGCGATTTCCCAAAACCGTCGCAAAATTTATTTAAAAATTTAATTTTGCGATAGTTTTTAAAAAATCGCTGCTAAATTCAAAAACTAATTTAATAATTAAAAATTAAAATTAATTTTACGGCAGTTTTTGGGATACCGTCGCTAAATTTAAAAATAATTAAATAATTAAAAATAAAAATATTTTAACATTTGCGGCGGTTTTTTGAAAATCGTCGCAAAATTCTTTACAAATTTAATTTTGTGGCAATTTTTTAAAAATCGTCGCTAAATTCAAAAAAATAATTTAATAATTAAAAATTAAAATTAAATAACATTTTTGGCGATTTTTCAAAACCGCCATAAAATTCATTAAAAAATTAAATAATTAATTTTAATTTAGAAAAAATAATTAAAAATAAAATTAAATAATTTTGAAAAATCAAAGCAAAATTCATTAAAAAATTTAATTTTAAGAAAATAAAAATAAATTTAACAAAATTTTAATATGTAAAATTTTAATAATTTTAAAACATATATAAAATCTTCTTTTTTATTTTTTGACCAATTAATTAATTTAATTTAATTCAATTAATTTATTTTTAATTTATTCCATTATTCTTTTAAAAAATAATCAATTAATTTATGTTTTTTAATTTATAATAAAGAATATAAATTATAATTATGAAAAATAGTAGTTGTATATATTAGTCTATAATTTATAAGCGTGAACATTTAATAACAAGGCATGGCAGCTTAGCTGGTTTCGCACGCGTATGTGCACAGGAGAGGTTTTGGGTTCGAGTCTGGGGAAGGGGAAGGCATTGCCATGTGGCGTGCAGACATGTGGCCACGTGTCGCAGGAGGGGTTAGGCACGCGCGAGGCTTACAAAAATTGAAATTTTTTTGAATTTTGAAATTTCAAAATTTTTTGAATTTTTTACTTTAGCGGTTGCTAAAAACCGTCGCTAAATGCTTTGCGATGGCTGATATAGTGGCGGTTTTCAAAACCACCGTTAAATGGAAAAAAAATCGCTGCTAAATAACGAATTTTTTGTAGTGTCACCATATATTACTATGCAAATGTGCATATAAAATTAAGTATCAGAATCAAATCTTGTAGGCTCGCAAGCCATTAAACAACATATGCCAAGGTGCATCAAGAGAATAAAAACTCATATTCAATATGGAGCCAACTTGTCGGGCTATGGCCACCTCGTCCCGTGCCAGATGCTCTAGGGTACCCTTTCCCTCCGCGCAAAATTTAATAATGATAGTATATATCATATTTTGACAAGCCATTTATGAAATCATGCAAGGTTACCAACCTTGATGCCATGCTCTCAAATATATAAATAAGTATCCACATGGTTTAATTTCACATATTGATGACAATTACATCTCCACAAAAAGTTTCAAACTTATGATTAGAGTTCCCATGCAACTAAAAGGACCACATTAGGCACATTAGCTCTATTAATCTTTATACACAGTGACATTTAATTTACTGCTCATATTCTAATGACTATTAAAAAAAATATAAGAAAAATCTTGATATAAATTCTCATAAATTTGGGCATATTCAAAAATTATTTAATAGATGGGTGCGTGAGTGCTTAACATGTGCATACATATATATATATATATTATTATTTATTTGGATGCCTTTAATTTATAATGGGTGGGTGCGTGGTGCTTAATCTGTGTATACATATATATATATATATACATTTTATTTGCTTGGGTGCTTAACATTTGTATATATATATTATTTATATTATTTGGGTGCCTTGCGCTTTCAATGGGTCTACATTTTTATTACCATATAAGGCTATTAAAACAAAACAGAGGCTTAACAGAGAGAGAGAAAGAGGTTTTCCATTTGAGCAGATTCTTTATTACGCATGTACACATATATGCATATATTTGCGGGAGGTTGACTAAAATAGGGGCAAGCAGACAAGGGGCATGCGTATATATATGCAAATGGTCTCTATGATGCTGCTGGGACTATAATTTACAGTGGGTGCTTACATATTTATACATATATATATATATATTTGGGTGGACTTCAAATTTCAGTGGGCTACAATTTACAGTGGGTTATTCCAATCATGGGTATTATATTTGTGTGAAGCGTATATATATATACAAGTGGTCATTGTGATTCGGCTGGGATAGGGGCAACCAAATTGGGTGAGTATATATATGTATATATGTAAGTGGGTCTTAGGTTCGACTAGCTAGAACAGGGGCAACCGATACAGGGGCGATTATAAATATATAAGGGCTGTTAGCCTATAAGAGAGAGAGCTTCCACAGCCTCTCTGCTAAGCATTTATATACATATATGTATGAGTGTAAATGAAAGTGGGTTAGTGAGTTGGTTGGGACCAGGGCATTCGAAGGTAGCTATTCGGGTATGTATATATATATATAGGTGGGTTTTGCTTGGATCAGGGCATCCATGGCCGAACGCTGGTGTGTATCTATGTATACATATGTATTAAGGATTCGAACAGGGTGACGAAACAATGAAGGAGAGGGAGAGCTCTCATTCAAATGGCTTCTCTGATGCGCATAAATATAAGATGATGCTGAGGAGATGAGGAAAGAAATAGAAAAGTGAAGATCCGTACACAAAAGGCTGCAAATTTCTGTGTACAGCTTGCATGCCAATGCTAAGAATATTTTACCAAAATGACATTCTTATCATATAATGGACAAAAATGTCTAGGGATTTTATTGACAAATGCTAATTTAATTTATTTATTTTTTTCACATAACAAAATTTAAATCTCCTCTACAATTGGGCCCAAGCCCAAACCCAATAATTTATTTAACCCACCTGGTAAACCCATGAACTCATTTAACTATTCAAATGGAGTTCAAAACATTTATTTCCCAAATTCTAAAAAAATAGGCCCATACACTTAAATTCATGATCACATGTATCAACAAAATTTCATATTAATCCAAAATCATGTTATGTCATCAAAACAATATATCATAAATTGTTAAAATACTTCGACCCACATTTAGAATGCCGTTGAGCTAAAATTAAATATTAAAAACACCTAAATCTAATTTAGGGTCATTACACGCCTAGGTGGTGGCATGGTGCCAACGAAACCCTCATTAATGTAGATGAGATCTGTCATTAATGAGGATGAGATTTGAGGTGGGGGCGCAAAAATCTAGAAGTGGTTGTAATGATGTTGTTGCAGGCGAGTATAGAGCCAGGATTGGACCGGTATGGGCCAAGAAGATGGGCCGAGAAGGTGGGCCAGGTTTGGCCTGGGCCGCCCAACCAGAATAATCCATAGCCCACAACTGTTCTATGGTTACTCTGTAGTCTTCTTGTTACGCGAGTTGATTAGTCAGGCTAGCGAGTTGGAAGTGTTGCTAGGAGCTCGTTGAAAATGCAAAGGCATTGGCACTTTAGTTGGCTGCAACATCTCTGCATTAATGTCCTTCCATGCTTCTCCAACTTGCTTCTTATGTTCCACCACTGCCTCTTCCTCTGATGCTCCATACTGTTCCATGTAGCATTCCACAGCAGAGGCTACATACCCTCTCTCTTGCTCAGATTATATAGAATTAACAAAACAACTCATTATATCTAATGCATGTATACATATATATACTCATTATATTCATACTGTTCTATGTAGCATTCCATAGTCGAGGCTACATGTCCTCTCTCTTACTTAGTCTATATAGAATTAACATAATCACTCATCATATAAATGACTCTATCAAGTCACAAACAACAAAAATTTTATCAAAAAACTTAGGCCGTTTACAATTTTTAGGTCGTTTTCAGTTTTCCAAAATAATGAAAACATGTTTAGTTCAATATTTTCAAAAATACATTTTAAAAAATAAGGAAAAATTTTGTAAAGATAATTCAAAACAACAAAAAGTGGTTTTGGCTATTTTCAGCACAAACACGCTCAAACTTTTCAAAATGCAGAAAATATTACAGATTCAACAATCTCAAACAGACACACAAAATACAAAATTGAAAATAAATTCAAAACTCAAAATTAAAAATTGAAAACTGAAACACGAAGACAAGAATCTGCTAGGCTGCGTTCTCATTACTTTTCAATTTTTAATTTTGATTTTTGAATTTATTTTCAGTTTTCTGTTTTGGTAGTTTATTTTTAGAAAATTGAAAGAGTGTTCTCTTTATTATTTTAAAAAATTATTTTTTAAAATAGAAAATTAAAAAAGACGTTCTCTTTAAAATTTTGAAAATAATTTTTTAATAATATTTTATTCAATAAATTTGATTATTCAGTAAATTATAAATATTTAATATTAATATATTATTAAAAATATATATACATTTTAAAGTTAATGAATTTTGTAATATTTTTTTCCATTACAATAATAAAATATGAATAAATAAATAAATAAATAAATATGTTTTGAGTTTAGAGTTTATTTTGGATGAAAACACTCAAAACAACAAAAAGTTATTTTGAGTTTTCTTTATAATTTTTTTTATTTTCAAAAATATATTTTTAAAAATAATAAAGAGAATGCGTTTTCATTATTTTAGAAAATTGAAAACTAAAAATGACTTGAAAACAGTAAAGAAAACGCAATCTTAATATCTCAATCATCTACCTTGTGGCCAACCATGTCATTCACGAGCCGAGCTATAACAGAGGAAGCCCTAAAAATTAAAGGGAAACTTAACACCCAATCAAAGGCCTCTTGGGTGGCCAAATCACCCATCCCAACAAATAAATTGGTCGAAAGAGTCTCATAACCCCTGGTTACTAGCTTCACTCGATCGCATGTATTCTTCCGTGGATGGAGTGTAGCCTTGGTGGAACCATTTGGCCTCCTCAAAGTAGGCCCTCACCAACTTCTTCATCTGAGAAATTCAACCTCGACATTGATTAATGGCCTTTTGATGAGATAAACTAAGCAAGAATCAGGGAAGCTTACCACTAATTTTGCATAATCGACGATGTAAGACCTCCCTTGCTTGGCCATCTCCTCCTCAATCATGTTGTAAACATCAAGCAATGCTTCGTAACACAGCCTCATGTACTCTGGAAGTTGCTGTGTAGCCCAGACATCCCACCTACAAATGAAGCAATTGGGCCTCATTAAGGGGATCCATTTCAATTCATGGATGCATGACGAGTTTGATGAACTATTCAAAGGGGAACAAAAGCAAACTTTTCAATTGCATGAGTGAAGAGGGCAAGTTCTTCAAAGGTGCCATAGGCATCATATATGTCGTCTATAATGGTCATCATAGCAGTCACTTTGGTTAGCACCTTTCTACCGAGCTTGTATTGAGGTTCAAAATACACTCCCATTATCCAAAAGTAGGACTCCACCACTCTATCTCTTGCAAATGGCAGTTTCTTTGGCACATCTAAATCTTTCCACCACCTAAAACATATATATCAGTTTCATGCAAATCATTTCCAACTCAAACTACATAAAACAAATTCTATTATTTTGACTTAGCCTTAGTATATTATTACATAGCTAAAGAACCTTGTGATCTCACTGAGCTCTCTTTGGTGTAGCTTCTGCAACAGGTTGAAATCTGACTTGGCAAAGTCCAGGAGGAGTTTATCTTCATGGCCTTTTGGCTCAAACAAAGAGATATAGCTCCTCGCCTCAAGCCTTGTCAGGCCCGTCCGGATGGGCTGGTTTAGAGCATGTATCACCTTGCCGGCAAGAGCGTCACCTAGGTCCGGCACCGCAGCCTTAAGCTTAGCAGTGGTGAAGACGACCAACTCATCCAGCACGTCTTCTCCCCGCACCCCGAGATGCGCAGCCTCGTACAAGCTTAGCAGTGCCTCCACATCTCTCGTTAAGCATTCCTTAAATTGGCCGTCTCTTCCCTTCAGTTCCTTAAATTAGCAGCCTTTTGAGAGAATTTCATTCTTATATATTTATATTCTCTTGCCTTCTATTATTATTAAATATTTTGGTAAAATTTTTTAATTTACAATTTTTATGGCAATATTTTTGTAATTATAATATTTTTAGTGATTTTTTTTATTTACAAAATAAAAATAATTGGACAATCAATTTTGTTTACATGGCTATAATCAAACAACTTTTGTGACTATAAAAAGGTAGCCCATCATAGCTACTTTTTTATATAATCAATTTACAGACTCATTTTTCACCTTTAAAATTAAGGAAACATCCAAAGGATGGGTTGGTTTTAAGTTTCAAATATTATTTTTAAGACAAGTGTTTCGAGAATTATAGTTAGATTTTTAACTCTAAAAGATTTTGTGTGACGAGAATAGTACCAAGTGATCCAACAAATTTTGTGGCTATGAAAAGGTAGCCCACCTTTGAAACAAAAAATCTCCCAACTAACTCAAAATGGATGCCCTTTAATGTGAGCCAATCATTAGGTGGCCAATTAGGTAACTAAAACAAAAGACGAGGATGATATGGACACAAGATATCTAAAAATACTTGTATATTTTTTTAGCTAAAACTAACTTTAACATTGAAGAGTTCATACGAGAGACACCCCATACCCCTGACTGTCTTTTATTTTACACGTCTCTTAAAAACTAGAAGATAAAGACAAACACTTTTTTGCCACTGTAAAATGTCTAAGGTGGGAATAGGAGGACAAGGTGACAAAATGTTTTGCCAAACTTTTAATGATTAACAAAACTAATTAATCTATATATTTGAAAATCATACAAGTAACACGTGTATGTTGGGTTACTTTTTGGCTTGGTTTATTTTACTATGTCACCTTTCACCTTGAAAAGTTTTACTTAAGTTTAATCTTGTAATCCTAGGAGCTAATATTAAT
Organism: Diospyros lotus; assembly: GCF_014633365.1. NCBI lineage: Eukaryota > Viridiplantae > Streptophyta > Magnoliopsida > Ericales > Ebenaceae > Diospyros > Diospyros lotus. The sequence goes on along the minus strand of NC_068352.1, from coordinate 1,477,041 downwards.
CAAACTAGATAATTCGATTCGAAATAAAATTGGTTTGTCTCTAAGCTTGTGAAAGATCTTTTTTGTGGGTTAAGTTAGGCCAAGTAGAAGTTTGAAGCCAAGGTAGTGAAGTTAGGGTTAGCAATGATTCAAGGCGAAGACAGGGCAAGCCTACCCAGTCCTCAATCTGGAATCTCGGTACCCCGTATCTTGTCTTGTACCTTGGTAGGGAAGGGTGCCTCAAACCTATTCTTTAATACGATTTGGTAGGTTGAGCAGGGCCTGAATTCCAAATCTATATATTCATATTTTTATATATATAAAAATATATAGAATATATTATTTTTTATATCTTTTATGGTTAATAGAATAAATAATATATTTATATATAGATGGGTGTAAGAGAGAGCAAAGATTTAGTTTAACTGAACTTATTGAACTAAATCGACTGAACTTGTTGGTTAGGTTCGGTTCAGTTATATTTTCTAGGAAGTTCGATTTTTAGTTTTCAATTATGTTTTCTTTGTTGGAATAACCGAATGAAGTATAATAAAATGTTATTTTATTAAATTTTTTCTTGAGTTGGTGTTTGATGTTTACAATTGATTTTTAATTTTTTTTTTATCAATAGATTAGTTTGGTTTCGTCAGTCTCTCGAAAAGTTCGATGTTTTCAATTTTTTGTGTTAGTTTGCTTTCTTCGGTCTATTGGAAAGTTTGGTTTTTTTTCAATATTTTGTGTTAGTTCGGTTTATACGATTTATAATAATTAGTTTTGTAATTATAATAATTTTAGTGAATTTTTCTTTTTTATTTACAAAATAAAAATAATTGGATAATCAATTTTGTTTACATGGCTATAATGGAACAATTTTTGTGGCTATAAAAAGGTAGCCCATCACAGCTACTCAGACTCATTTTCCACTTTTAAAATTAAGGAAACATCCAAAGGATGGGTTGATTTTAAGTTTAAATTATTATTTATAAGACAAGTGTTTCATGGTTAGAAAATTATAGTTATATTTTTAACTCTAAAAGATTTTGTGTGGACGAGAATAGTGCTAAGTGATCCAACAACTTTTGTGCGTATAAAAAGGTAGCCCATCTTTGAAACAAAAAATCTCCCAACTCGCGTGAAATTGATGCCCCTTGACGTGAGCCAATCATTAGGTGGCCAACTACGTAACTAAAACAAAAAAAAACAAGAAGGATGATAGTCATACTCTTGATTGTCTTATATTTTATAGTTTTCCTAAAAATTAGAAAATTAAGATGAATACTTTTTCGTGACTGTAAATTTACTCTTGCATTTTGGGAATTACAATAATTATTAAAAAATAGTTGATAATTTATGAAGAAATGTTATTAATTCCCTAAAGAAGTATTTATAATTTCGCGAGAGTCAAAAGTTAGTGTACAAATCATATTATAGTAAAAATTTATTAGGGTAGTGGGGACAATTATAGTGAATAAAAATATTACTTTTAAATTGATTGTAATTTAGAGATTATAAGTTCATTAAATTATCATTAAATTATACTTAAACAAAAAATATTATTTAAAAATATTACTCTTAAATTGACTGTTGCATTGACTGTAATTTTTTTTATATTAAAAATGGTAAAATTTATCATTAAATTATTTAAACAAAAAATATTATTTAAACACTCAAATTTAAAATTTAATAAATATTTTTATTAATATCTTATATATTTATATTATGCCTATTGGAGAAAGCAGGTCTCTAATTAATTTTTACCCGTGACTCATCTGTCTATCCACTTAAATCGAGGACATGGTAGACCGTAAATTTTAAAGATGATGGAATGATCTCAGCCAAAGATTATGCGTTGATCGAAAATCTCTCGAGTTTCTTACGTTAAAAAAAATATTATCATAAGAGTTAAATTTAAACATTTAAATAACAATTTCCTTATTTTAAAAAGAAATAGGCAAAAAGCATACCAAATGGTAAGCGTAATGGCAAAGGATCCAAATTCAACATTAATTTGAGTAGCTAACCACTTTAACTTACCTAATAAAATTTATGTAAAAATTTTGTATAAAATAGTTCGTTAAATAACCACCATTTAAAGTATATTATAAATGTTATAACTGTAACTTAAAATTCAAATTTAATTATGATTGGGACACATTTATAATTAAAAATTTATTTTCGTGACTTATTTTCTAATTAAAATATAAATTTATACTAATTAATTGTTTTTCGTGTACATCTATAAATGAACCGTTTGTAACGCCCTGCTTTTCCAGGCGCGTTTTATAACTTGGCACAATTCCGGAACAATAAATTTTTTTTTTCTTTCAAATTTAATTCTAAATCACATCATATCTCGAATTTGTCCCAAAATTCCCATACATTGATCTCGAGAGAGAATCATTTTATACATCAAATGCGGAAACAAAGATCGAAATCTATTATCTTAACATTAATCATAAATAAGTTTTTACATCTTCAACATTCCTCAAAACGTTCAGAATCTAAAGTAGTAGAACTTAAATACAGGTGCTACGTTACATACATTTCATTTCTCATACACTCTGCTAAGTGTCATTTCATGTCTTATTCATCCTCGTTATTTGCTACAATCTCCATCTGGAACGTTTGAATATTTCAGGGGCAAAATCCAAGTTAGATGATGAATCATCTAAGTAAGGGTATAGAAAACATATTTCGTGTATAAATGCAATGTCTTATCTCGTAGGTGTCAACTGCACCCCTCATGCTACCTACCATTTTTGCGGCCCCCTCTTTCGAGACCGAGGTGTATGGGTGCACCCTTGGTAAAGTAGCGGTGCCAGTTCGTACTCCCTACGGCCTCAAATGCGAGTGATCAATGATATCAACGTGTATTCATGCATTTCATAGTCATGTCATGTATGCAGTCTAAGTGATGGATACATATCAGGGCATGTCAATATGATGAAAATATTTTCGAGAAACATAAACCAAATATTTTTCACAAAACTAACTTTAATTGGGGAGTACCACTTACCTTCTCAAGCTTTTCGGGCTACCTCGATATCCGTGTCTTGCCTCGATTTGCGTGCCAACCTCAAAATTTGTACGAATCTCTTCAATTTCAGCCTCAAATCATCCTAATCACCATATTTATTTAAATAAACATTAAAACCTATTTTTTCATAATTTCTGGCATTTTCTATAATTTTCTCTATTTCTTCCTATGTTTCCTCAATAAATCTAAATTAAATATTTCTAAAATATTTTCTCAAATATTCTTCTACGATAATTCATAAAATAATATTCTTGAATTTCTGAAATTTTCTATGAAATTTTACTCACCTCAACTTAGCATCTCTAACTTTCTCGGTATGCGTGTCATATCCTATAATGCGTGCTCGGGCCATTTTTCTCGCCAAAATCTCAGGGATATTACCGAAATATAATTTCCTATCTTTTGAGATTTTTCTGGGATTTTTCCATTTATTTTTCCTTCTCTTTTCCTCTTTTTTTTTTTTCCACTTCATCTTCTTCCTTGCGCCTCCCCTGTTCCCACGCCTGCAACTCCTTCTTTCCTCTTTCCTTCTTTCTTCTTCTCCTTCCTTCTTCTTCTTCTTCTTCTTCTTCTTCTTCTTCTTCTTCTTCTTCTTCTTCTTCTCATTTTCTTCTTTCCTTCTTGCGCGAACAGCCTCTGCCGTCGCCGCTCGCGCACCAGCTGCCCCTCCCGCCACTACCGTTGCCCACTGCAGGCCGCCCCGACCTCGCCGGACCCCGGGGCAACGCACGAAGCGCCGCGAGCTGCTACCCGATCCCTACTGCGTTACTGGCCAGCTGCTGCAACGCAGCTTCGCGGCTGCCATGGCCGCGGTTCCAGCTCTGCCTGCCATTTTCGCGGCTGCCGCCACCACTGGCCACCTCACCCGTCTCCTGCAACTTCATCGGTCGCCTTCAATGCTTGCTCGAGTGTCGCCTAGTCTCGTCTCGTGACCCCTGACTCGCAGCCATGGCTGCTCGAGTTGCTGGAAACTCGCGGCCATGGCTGCCGCGAGTTGCCGCGGCTTGCTCCGGCTCTCTCTCGATCTTGCTCTCTCCCTCTCTCTCTCTCTCTCTCTCTCTCGATTCCTCACTGCTCTTAATCGGCCAAAACGCATCAATTTATAGACCTCTTACCTTGGCCACCACTCCACTCGTATACCTACATATATATCTATATAATAAAGCAATAAGGTTTTTGAATTGTTAACACAAATGTGAGGGAGATATTTTTTCAACAGTTGGGATGAGTTTTCAAAAAAATTAATGGCTGAGATCAACACATTTTCCCTCCCAAAACCATCCCATCCTCCACTCTCACGTGTTCTTCCCTCTTTGCCCAACGCACATTCATACAACCAAGTTTCTACAGTGGCCTTCAAAATTTAAAAACCTTTAGGCATTGGGATTGTGGCCGAGAGAAGAAGAGAGAGCAAATGAAGAGAGAGAGAAAAGAAATAGCAGGTGGCCGAGAGCAATCGCGAGAGAGAGACGGCCGATCGGTGGCAGCGGCGAGTCGCGGAGGAGGCGTCGGTGACCGGCGATGGCGGCTAAGGCAGCAGCAGCGGTGGAGGCGGCCGAAGGCGGTGGCGGTGCAGCGAGTAGGGCGGCAGCAGTGATCGACCAATGGCCGGCGGAGTAGCGGTGGTTGGTGGAGGCTGCCAGTGGTGGTCGCGGCAAGCAGGCGACGGCGTCGGAGGCCGGTTGGGGGTCCGCCATGGAAGCAGTGGCTGCGCGCAGGCGGTCGCGTGAGGTGCGGCCGTGATGGCTCGCCGCGGAATCGACCGGTGATGGCGGTGGCGCAGCAGCTTGGGGCGGTCGCAACTGTATGTATATCCATCACCACTGTATGTATATAGTTCCTTTAGGTTTAGTTCCTGAGGTGCTGTTGCTGCTTCCAATTTGGTTGCTAAGTCTTTTCGCTCCACTCAGTCACGACTTTAGATTTTGTGTTTGTATGTGCATTTATGTTATGTTATATTCTTTGTTTTTTTGTTATTCTATTTCGAAAGTCCTTTTCCTCTCTTTCTGTATTTGTTTGTTGGAAATTCCTTATCTAGATTTCTTTTCTTTTTTTTTCTTGTTCGTTTTGCTCTAAGAGGTTGCTGATCTTCATTTCTGTCTGTCGCCGCACATGAAGCTCTAAGTCACAGTGTATGTATCTCTCATCCCTTTATTTCTGTGTGTATGTATCTCTCATTCTCTCTCTCCTGAGTGTATGTATATCGCGACTGTGTGTATGTATATATATTCCTGTAGTTTTAAAATTAATTTTTAAAGTATTTAATACTTAAATATTCTTCTTCTTCTAGAAAATATAATGTGGGTCTGTATTTGTTATATTCATACACACAGTTGTGTTAAATAATTAAAACTATAGGAATATATATATACATACACACAGTCGCGATATACATACACTCAGGAGAGAGAGAATGAGAGATACATACACACAGTTGAAAAAATTATTTTCTCAGCCATTAATTTTTTTGAAAACTCATCCCAACCGTTGAAAAAATATCTCCCTCACATTTGTGTTAACAATTCAAAAACCTTATTGCTTTATTATATAGATATTTATATAAATAAATTGCCATTTGATCTTAGGTAGATGGAGAGCGCAGTGGGTTTTTTGTGCAGCATAGTTTCTGGGTTTTGTTCTCTTGTGGGAATGTTGGACATATGTCGCTACATGCAAGCTGATTCAGATTCCTGGGTCTCTCTCTCTCCTTCATATTTTCTCCATACGTCCAAGACTGCATCTGATTGTGGTGAGTTTACTGCAAATTTGCCTTTACGCATTTTCCTTCGGTGCAGTTGGATTTGATTTGATCTGTGTTTTGTTTTGATTTCATGTGCTTAGCATCCAAGTATAAATTTTAAATCAACAGTAAAAAAAAATAGTATAATTTTTAAATTTTAAATAAAAAAACACAATTGTGTGTAAATTTAAAAAAAAAAGTATAAAAAACATCACTGTTTTTTAATTTTTTTAAGAATTTGACATTTAGAATTGTTTTTTATTAAATCATGGATGATCAAATATTATTTTTAGTGTGTTGAATATTTTTATCAAAAATAGAAAACATAATTCAAAATTTAATATTTTTATCTTTAGGTGTTGAATTTTTGGTACTTAAAGAAATATAAAATTGGTTACGGTGTAAATATGAATTCATTTTTAAATTTATAGATGATTCGATCATAAATTTGTCATATCTTATATATTGGGATGACTACTAATTGATTGAGAATGAGATTTTGAATTTAACTTTATGAATTTAGAAATGTAGTTCTTTTATTTTTTGCTAACTAGAACTATACCTTTTTTATTGCATGTAAAGCAGAAGTAATACTAATTTTTAAATGTATTTACTACTGTTGTTGATTTATTTTATCATAATTTTCCTGCAACCAATATTTAAACATTTATCTTTTGCAAATTTTATTATTCATTTTATTTCTGTTACTAATGCAGGATGAAAATTTCATATACCCTACTTGAAAGTTTCTTGAAGAAGCTTATAGTTGAAATTGAATCTAATGGTTATGAAGTATTGGATGAATTATATGGATGGTTTGCCTGTTATATGACTTCATTGAAGGCAAATTTTTTATTATTAATATTCACTTTGGAATAATTAATTCTTTTTGAACAAACATCTGGTTTAACAGGGCTATGGTTCTATAGAACGAAATTCAAGGGTCTTAAAATGCATATCGTTTCTTTTACCTGATAGTATGACTTTTTGTTTCATGGGTTGTTTGCATTTGCCATTTGAGTTTTCTAATACACAGAGAGTTGGGTTGTGCTTAACATTATTTGGGTAAATATATTCAGTGCACTTGAGGTTAGTCAAAATAAACATGGCACTTTTCTTGATTTTTATAGATAATAGGTATCTCCGTTGGTAGAGTTTGTGCTAATCTTATATGGTAGAGAAGGAGAAAGTTGTCAGAAACGTAGATCTAGGTTTGCTCTAGGCAAACTACCCTGATCCTCTTACTTTTTGTTCTTTTTTTTTTTTTTTCTTTCTTCTTCCTTTTTGTTGTTCCTTTTCTCAATTGTTGACAAACCTAGAGCAATTGGATTCTATGACCAAAATACAGGCAAACTTTTATCTAGATTTGCACAGATTGAGTTGAAATCCTAATATAAGTTTGAGTCCAAATCCAGATAGGGTTGACAAATTCAAAATTGGTTTGGGCTCATTGGTAAAGAATAAAGAAAAAAATTTGATACATTTTTGTTAATTGATCGGCGATAATCCAATGATACGAGTTTTTTGTTACAGAAATTAGAAATAAGTGATCATCAATGTAATCTTTTAAAATCAAGTGGTACCATGTGTATTTTGGCCTTACCTCATGGGTATAGCATGTAAAGTTTTAACTCACTCTTTTAGTGTATGACGATATAATATTTGTTTTTCTTATATAGTTACAATTTGATGTCAGTAACACTAATTGGTGTGTATTTTAATTTTAATTTTATTTTAAATTGTAAAGTACTGGTTGTTGTGCAGAGTACTATGCACTAATTGGTGTGCATAGTACTGATATGTTTTATTATATGGATTAGAAATTTTTTATTATTATTATAAAACGTTAACAAGTATATAATAACTTTAATTTCTATTTTTTGTTCAGTGTTTACAATTTTTTTTTTTACTTGCTCTTATATTTTGATTTGTAATATTAGTGAACATTATAAATCTTATATGTTTGTTTCTTATTTGAGTTTTGTAGAGCATTTAATACAAGTAAAATTATTAGAACATAATACGTATAAATTATAAATGTATTTTAATTTTAATATTATTTACACCGTGCCTTTAGGCATGGGTATACGCTAAATTAAAGAATGATCCATTTTGCAAATGTACTATATATAATTATGTTTTGTGGTCATTCTTTAATCTTATTTATGTTTAGCCACAACTATGAGTTTATTTTGAAATGGTGAATATATAGTTCAAAATAGGCAGAACAATGGTTATTATTGTTTTGATGCTTAAAGCAATTGGTAAATAGTCATGTTTAAGCATGACGATGGTTAATATTATGATGTTTTGTGGTAATCAGCATGCATATAACATGGTTTGGTTATGATTATAAAATTTATAAGTTTTGTAGACAAATTGATATATTTGTGGTATCATATTTTTAAAGGATATTTTGTCGAAAAATTGAAAATTTCTTACATTAATTTCAATTTACATTTTCAAAGCATATCCTCTCATTACATGGTTTTTGAATTAAGCAAATTTTTTAGTGAGCCAAAATATAATTCAATACCTCTCTCTTGATTTTTGTTCATTCATGGAGATAGCGATTGATTTATAAGTAGTTTATGTCATTTTGTTTTGTGATTAATGTAGTTTGTATAGGTTTATTTTGTTTGTCACTTTTACAAGCATTGATATAAGTGTTTGTCTAGGAAGAATGATGTTGTTGCATCATATTTTCAAAGGATACCCTCTCAAATTTTTGACAGAATATCCACATTTTGATTATTTTTATTTCACTAAAGCCATGACATTAAAATTGAACAAACAATTTTAACTTAATGCATGTTTATATTCATGTTTAAAAATTATATCATTATCTTCAAACACGTGATATATGGCGAGTTTAGGTTTTCAATTTAGTACGTGTACGAGTTCAGTGTTTGATTATTTTGTATTCAAATTTAATGGTTTTTTTTTTAGTTGCACCGTGTCTTCAGGCACGGGTTATCCCTAGTATATATATATTACAGCACTGTTGCATGCTTGCCCGCCACGCACATCAGAAAATCCCCACAAATCTCGCCTCAAATCTTGCTGCCACTCAGCAAAATCGCTGCCACAATTCCCCTATTTTGCGGCCAATATCTCGGCCATGAAGATCTCACAGAGGCTGGTCATCACACACATGAGCACTGCTACGCCCACTTATATATATAATTATATATATATTACACTTATATTAATAGAGAAATTATACTTTTAAACCTCCCATTTCATTCTAAATTTATTAGGACAATTACCTAATTGCAATTACATTCTTAAACACTGAATTTCATTGCATTCCGATATTGAAAATCCAAAATTAGTAACTCGAAGCTTAGTTAAAAAAAAAAGACGATTTCGCCCCAGTGTCCTTACCGAGCTGTCGTTTTATCTCGAAACCACTGAAGGGTTGGTTATTACGCAAAACCGAAGCCTCCCTAGGGGTCCGTTAATTTTTCGGGAGTCCCTTACAATAATTCGGTTTTACAGCCTAAATGGCGACTATATTTTAGGTGTACCGAAAACTGTTTCCGATCCGATTTCTTTTGATACCATAAATCCTATCTCGATACACTCGTCGAGACCATATAATTTTCTTTAGATAATTTCACTCCGAGACATTCCCTCCAGTCGATTCGGTACGTATAACTGCTATCAAACCCATTTTTCGGTATTCTAAAATCATTGAAATTATGTGGCAACTTTATATGAACATGGGGTATTACATTCTCCCCTCCTTACAAAAATTTCGTCCTCGAAATTTGCCACTTGTCCTAAATCTCAAAATTTCATCATCAGAATCAACACTTGATTGATCAACTAAAGAAGATCCCACTCGAAACTCGTAAATACCAAGGCACATATCAAAATCCAAACCTTTGGACTGACCATGCTCATCAACCAGTACACTTGGCAACCATGCATACCTTTTGAATTTCACTTTCCAAAAATCATAATCGCATAACTCGGTTCTAGGGCCACAAGTCTTAACCTGAACTCCTATCCAAGTTGGTACACATATCATCGTAATGAGCCTACAACTCCATATCATCTATTTTCAATTTGCTTTTCACTAAGTCATCCAATCGATATCCTTATTCTTGTCTATTGCTTATTTTTCACGACGTCAATCCTCTTGTACCAATCAATTATGCTTCGATAATCTTAACACAAAAGTCATTGATCTTAATACTTGTTGACTTTTATTAAATGAATCCTCAAAAATATTTTTATATCATCAAACGTACCCTTGGATCCAAAAATATCACAAACATTCGTCATCACATATCCTCGAAACTAGCTATGCCCTACCTTAGGTCATCTCAAACTTAGTCATTGCTTAACCTTTACTTGTGCTAATCTATTCAAGATTCTTGTAGGTATTCATCATCCAATATAATCTCAAGTTTCTGCCAATTGTCCACAATCCTCTTCTAATCATGTCGTATAATTATCTCATCAAGAAGTCTTTACAATAGATTTTATTTGTCTCCAAATCTTCCTTTCGTAATCTAACCTAACATTATCTTCCAATCTTGCAACTTGATATCTATTCATCCATACCCATAACTCAAATAAGTCCTCGAACTTTTTAAAGTCATTCTCAAATAACGTTTTATATCATCAGATTAACCATTAAATCCTCAAATTTGCTTGGACTAATCCTCGAGTAAGGTATCATCTCATGCCAATCACACTTTATCACCTAATTTCTTTCATTGCATCTGATCATTGGCTGTTTTGACTTCTAGTCAACCGTAGCACAAGTTCACTTGCCAACTCGCAATCTCTAAACTTGCTCATCGACTCTATTGTCTACTTGTTTTGGTAATAGGGTTATTAACTTTACTCGTACTATTTTAGTTTTTTTTTTTTTTTTTGTCCACACATAGCTCAGCATCTATTAACCTCAAGCCATCATTGGTAAATTCAGACTCACCATTTAAGAAATAGTCCCAATAAATTTTTTGAGAATACGTCCTAGCATTTCTCTTGCTTACTATATATCCACAGGCTCATCATTTTTTTTTTTTTTAAACCCGATAATTTACGTCCTCAATCAGGCCATTTATAGCTAAGCACCTAATAACCTTAAGTTATTTCTAGCAATTTCATCACTAAGAAATAACCCTGATAAATCTTTCATGAATATATCCTAGAATTTTCTGGCTTTTCACTGACTGGATCAATAGGCTCTTCAGAATCATAATTGGTTAACATCGCTCAGTTATACATCTTCCAATTTGCCTACCAGGGTTACCTAAACTAACCATCTAGCTATACGAGAGTTTCATTCTCCAATCGAAAATATCGGATTTTTAATCGATTTACAACTTTTCCTACTGTGACCCATCATCTTTGTATAGTTGCCATCACTTGATTCTCTCAATCACATATGCAATTTTCGAGACGTCAATCCATAGCTATATTACCAGCTAGAGCTGGCAGGTACTTACATCACTAATGGTACTCCAATCTTCACTGGATTTCTTCTTGAAAACCCTAAAGTTTCATCCTGAATCCTTAGATCCTCAATCAATTCTTTCAAGAAACTACTCAAGGATCTCAAACTGATTTATCTCTGACAATCTCGAATCAAATCACGATATCTGGTTCCAATCATTTTTTGTGAACTTTATTTCCTGCAATTATGACTCTCAATCTATCATTTATCGTGGGGCGTTCTCTTCTTCTTTCCTTCTTGCGCGAACAGCCTCTGCTGTCGCCGCCCGCGCACCAGCTGCCCCTCCCGCCGCTGCCGTTGCCCACCGCCGGCCGCCCCGACCTCTCCGGACCCCGGCGTAATGCACGAAGCGCCTCGAGCCACTACCAGATCCCTGTTGCGTTGCTGGCCAATTGCTGCAACGCAGCTTCGCGGCTACCATGGCCGCGGTTCCAGCTCTGCCAGCCATTTTCGCGGCTGCTGCCGCCACCACCGGCCACCTCGCCCGCCTCCTGCGACTTCGCAGGTCACCTTCAATGCTTGCTCACGTGTCACCTAGCCTCGTCTCGCGACCCTTGACTCGCGGCCATGGCTGCTCGAGTTGCTGGAAACTCGCGGCCATGGCTGTCGCGAGTTGCCGCGGCTTACTCCGGCTCTCTCTCGATCTTGCTCTCTCCCTCTCTATCTCGATTCCTCACTGCTCTTAATCAGCCAAAACGCATCAATTTATAGACCTCTTTCCTTGGCCACCACTCCACCCGTATACCTACATATATATATATATATTACAGCATTGTTGCATGCTTGCCCGCCACGCACATCAAAAAATCCCCACAAATCTCGCCTCAAATCTTGCTGCCACTCAGCAAAATCGCTGTCACAATTCCCCTATTTTGCGGCCAATATCTCGGCCATGAAGATCTCACAGAGGCTGGTCATCACACACATGAGCACTGCTACGCCCACTTATATATATAATTATATATATATATATTACACTTATATTAATAGAGAAATTATACTTTTAAACCTCCCATTTCATTCTAAATTTATTAGGACAATTACCTAATTACAATTACATTCTTAAACACTGAATTTCATTGCATTCCGATATTGAAAATCCAAAATTAGTAACTCGAAGCTTAGTTAAAAAAAAAAGACGATTTCGCCCTAGTGTCCTTACCGAGCTGTCGTTTCATCCTGAAACCACTGAAGGGTTGGTTATTACGCAAAACCGAAGCCTCCCTAGGGGTACGTTAATTTTTCAGGAGTCCTTTACAATAATTCGGTTTTACAGCCTAAATGACGACTGTATTTTAGCTGTACCAAAAACTATTCCTGATCCGATTTCTTTTGATACCATAAATCCTATCTCGATACGCTCGTCGAGACTATATAATTTTCTTTAGATAATTTCACTCCGAGACATTCCTTACAGTCAATTCGGTACGTATAACTGCTATCAAACCCATTTTTCGGTATTCTAAAATCATCGAAATTATGTGACAACTTTATATAAACATGGGGTATTACACCGTTGATCTATAAATAAATACTCAACACACTAGAATTATTGTAGCAATATCATCGTAATGATATTTTTTTTTAACCTGTGATTTTTTTCAATTTAAATTTTTCACGTAAAATTTTTGTGTGTTTGATGGTTTAATTATGATTTATTCTTGATTTTAAATTCGTACAATAAATATTAAATTATTATTACTATGTAATATGATATTGTTTTTTACATTAAAGTTATGTAGGAGCATCACTTTGTTTAAAAGAAATAAATTAGTATTCTATCTTGTCGCCAGGCCGAGGTGTTATTGACAATTTTAGAAGGTTTTTGAATAATTTTTTTATCTGAAATTATTTTTGAACAATTTTAAAAGTAAAAAAATAAAAAATTGTCGGGTTTTATGTCATTTTCATTTTATTTACTCTTCTATAAATAATTCTTACATTTTTGTAATTATAATAATTTTAATGAAATTTTCTTTTCTATTTACAAAATAAAAATAATTGGACAATCAATTTTGTTTACATGACTATAATCGAACAACTTTTGTGGCTATGAAAAGGTAGCCCATCACAGCCACCGGGACTCTTTTTCCACTTTTAAAATTAAGGAAACATCCAAAAGATGGGTTGGTTTTAAGTTTCAAATATTATTTTTAAGACAATTTTTTTAAAATTAGAGATAAAAATATATATATTTTTAAATATAATATTATGTATCTTTAAATTATTTAATATTAAAAATATAACCCATGTTATACATGCGCAAGTAAATAAATAAAAAATTCTGTGTGATGGCAATTAATAATTATGGCTTAGTTTTTAATTTAAAAAAATTAAAAATAGATGAAATTTAGTGTAGCAGTGAAATTATATTTATTATGAGTTTAGAGGTTACAAGTTAAAATCTTAATAGTAAAATTAATTTTCATTTTTTAAAATAAAATATATGAAGAATATTTTAAAAATTCACTCCATTGATAAGACTTCTTTAACATCAAAGTACTTTATTTATTTCTATAATAACAAAGGGGTGGTCTGTGCAGAAAAATTAAAAAAAAATTAAGTGAAAGATAATTCAGTAGTATTTGATTTCCAAATTTGGATGGGAATCCCCAAAGTTGGTAAGGATTGGACGCATGGGATGTCGGGTGGGCCCCGCATTTGGTTAGATGGAAGGCAAATCAGTGGGCTTGACGTGAATGCTAGGCAGTTGTTGGAAATCTGGGGCATGATTCGGGTAAGGAAGAATTAATTGAGCCTGGCCCATGCAACAGGAATTTGGATGTATGAAGCATTGGTCAGAAGGTCTTTAGATACTTTAGAAAGTTATCGTAGTATTATCCGTCTATTAAATTTGATAATGGATTCATAGTATGATTTTTAAAAAAGATTATCAATGAATGTATGAAGCATTAGTACGTTAATTGGTTATCTTGTTAAAAAATATCTCCCATTTCAAGTGGTGTAGTATATTGTGTAACGGATGTAGCAACGTTGTGGGCTTATTGAGGTATTGTCTAATAATTCTGGACTTTTTTTTTTTATTTCGTTTCGACAATGAAATAAATATGTTGAAAAGTGTTTGATGATAGGCCTTGGCATTTTGCAAGGAGATCATTGATTTTAAAAATATGAGAGGTGGGGGATGGCTACTCCTCGTTACTTATTTAGGTTAAAATATTTAATTTTCCTCTTGAGTGAGCATTCTTGGGTGTCCAATACACTCATATTTTACAACTGAGGATCGAACAAGAATGGTAAATACCATTCCCATCGCCTCGATTGAGACAAACTTTATTCGAGATTCTTCAAACTCCACTAGATCTTGATACGAAATGACAAGTTTAATTAAACGTGTTAACAGCTTGACCCGAACACCTTAACACAATTATATACGAAATGACACGTTTAATTAAAAGGGTTAGTGGGTTGATTTGAACACGTTAATACGATTATACACGAAATAACTCGATTAAAACTAAATAACACGTTTAACAGGTGACACAACACAACCCGTTTAAATTAAACGGGTTAAACAGGTTAACAGGTGACACGACACGATACGACACATTTAGTTAAATAGGTGGTGTCGTGTTACACGTTTAATAAATGTGTCGTGTTCGGGTTTAAGAAATTTGACACGATTATTAAATGGGTCGTATTTGGGTTAGCCTAATACGTGTTATACATGTGTCTCAACACGACACGATTATGACCCGCCAACACAAATTGCCACCCCTAATTGTAGTTTTAACTTAATATATTTGTAAACTGTTTAGATAATATTCCTTAATGATATATATATATATTCCTTAATGATATATATATATATATATATATTAGGAAAACACCTTATCAATGAGATTTATAACACCTTGACGATATAGTTAGGTTATTTTCTTGCAATGATTTGGTTTGATTTAGTTATATATTTTTTAAGAAATTTGATTTTCTGTATCGAAATAACCGAACTAATCAAATTGATCGAAATAACAACTGTATACAATAAATTTATTTAAATACAACACATTTGATCATTTAAAAAGATCGATCTTGTCTCGTCTGATTACACAATACTATTCAAAAGCACATACAAATCAACCCTAAACTAAAATAATTTAATTAATTATTTGTTTGATTATAATGTGATTTGATGATGTAATTGAATTTGTATGCATAAAATAGAATTTAATTGAATTGAAATTTTAAAAATTTGATTCAAAAAGGGTGAGAGAGACAGAGATTTACCTGATGATTCAAAGAGAAGCAGCGAGGTTGTCCCGTCTCTAAATTTTGGATTTTTATTTTTCTTATTTTATATTTTTTAGGGATGGGTGTGATCCCGTCGCTAAATTTTATATTTTTTATTTATTTTATTTTTACTTTTTAGCTACGGGTGTTGCCCTATTACTAAATTTTGTATTTTTATTTATTTAGTTATTTATTTATTTATTGTTTAGTGACGGGATCACCCTGACATTAAATTTTGCATTCTTATTTATTTATTTATTTATTTATTTTTTAGTGACTGGGTCATCCCGTGGCTAAATTTTGTATTTTTATTTATTTTATTTTTTTTAACGAAGGGAATTGCCTCGTCATTAAATTTTATATTTTTATTTTTTAGCAACAGGGGTTGCCCCGTTGCTAAATTTTGTATTTTTATTTAATTTATTTTTTATTTTTTAGTGGCGAGTTGTCCCGTAGCTAAATTTTAATTTATTATTTAATTAAATTAATATTATTTGGTTACGAAATATTTCGTCGCTAAATAATAAAAATTTAATTAAATAATAAAAAATAAAATAAAATCATATATATAATTAAAAATTAAATTTTATTGGCAACAGGAGTACCTCGTTGCTAAATAATTAAAAAAGTTTACTATTAAATGCATATTTTATGTATTTTATTTACAAACCAAAATATGTAAATTGATATGGTATTGTAAAATTTATAATAACAAAAATGTATTAAAATAATTTTTAATTAAATAAAATTTAAATATTTAAGAGATTAATTAATTACAACATTTAAAGTGGTACATTAGTTGAGTTAAAATTACAAGATTTATTTTTTTAAGTTTTAATTTATGAATTTAAAAGATTTAAAATTTAAAATCTTAATTTAAAACAAAATTAAAATGACTGGCAGCTAAATGTAATATATATTTAATATGTGCAGAGTATATATCAAAGAGGTTCGTAGCTCGGATTGTTGCGCGTGCGCGCGCAAGGGACTTGGGATCGAAACTGAGGGAAGAAAGGCGGGCCTTAAGAGAGAGCCACTTGGCATGTAGCGGCCTCGCCACCTGGCGCTCGCAAGTCTGGGGCGTACGCGCGTCCACTCGACTTGCCATAATTATTATTTTTTAAATAAAAATCAGCGATAGAAATGGAACTATTTTCGTCGTTGATTTTAATTTATTTTAATTTTTTTAATATTTTATTTTTTAATGTGTATTCAGTGACGAAAAACTTTTCGTCAATAAAATAATATTTATTTTTTAAATTAATTTTTGTTTTGTATTTTTTTAATCAGCGATGGAAATTTCTGTTGCTAATTTGTCCTGTCGCTATATTCTGTCATTAAAATTTAGCGATGCTATTTTTAGCGATAGATTTTGATATTTTAGCGACGGATATTTCTATAGCTAAATTTCATTTTTTTTTGTAGTGTTTGTCTAATTTTCTATTAACTTAAAGATCATAGTTGTGTCCATCCAAATAACTCTTGGAATAATAATTTGTGTTTTCAGCTTGCGTAGTGCATACACATCGCAGAGTCTATATCAACAGTGTGTGTCGTCAAAATCTCATCCAAATCGTATAAATGCAATTGATGACTAATCCAGGTGGCAAAGTTTTTTTTTCTTTAATAAAAAAATAAAAGAAGACAAGTGACCCACTTCACTGTTTTTGGCCGATCTGAATGGCTATGAATGGGTTCAACATGACAGGCAGCTGCCGGGGTCACTTATAGGTAGCTTCTACAGAAACAGAATCCTCCATTGACCAATAACTATGACATGAAAATACACTGCAGTTCTCAGGCATGGTGTAAATGGTAAAATTCTTAAGTTTTCTCAAGAGTGATAGGGTAGAATCAATTTTTAGTAGAGGCAGAAATATTCCATTTAATAGAGACTAATTGCGTGTCTGTTTAAAAGTGTATAAACTTGCACCTACATCCGATTTACAAAGAGACTGAACCAGAGAAATGTCGGTCTCCTCCAGAACTAAATAAACGAATCCCGAACACTGAGGTCATAAAAAAAAAGAAAAATACATACCTAACGAGGATGACGACACAATCACGTTAATTATAGCTCTGTCCTCTCGTTTTCCATTATAGCCATGTCCTAATCTATTTTACTCAAAAGGCACGCTGACATGAGTAGACAATATGTTAACCTAACTCTTCTTTGAGAGTAGAGTAGGGTTACAAATGAAGAGGGCCTGTGCACGAGCCTTTGTTTTTCTTAGGGCTTGTTTTACATAACTTTATAAAAACATGCATTATTTTGCAACAATAATGCGTACACACTGCTTAGCTGAAAACAACAGAGCTTATCTGGGGACAGCTTGAACAAACAAGGAGGTGATAATATCTTTGAGCTTTGTGACACAATTAGTGTAGCCTTCTCCATGCGAGTATATAACGTTTGTCACCCTAACAAGGCTGAGGACTCGCACAAGCAGAGGCACATGCATCAATTCCATGGACCAAACAACCAGATGTGTTCAAGAAACTGAAGGGAAGAGACAGCGAGAAGCATTCCTTAAACTCGCCGTCTCTTCCCTTCAGTTTCTTGAACACATCTGGTTGTTTGGTCCATGGAATTGATGCATCATCATCCATAGATATAGACACACTGTACGAAGCAATGGATGTCTTGATTACCAGAAGACACAGGAAACCCCTGTTGTTTGAGCAGCCGGAAAGTGAGAGCAGCGCCGGAAACACCGTCGCCGGGGTCACCGAGCTGTCGATGATGCCAGATCTCGTTCATGCGCTCTAATGCTGCCTCGATCTCTCACTCTCAAAATGGAAAGCCACGCCCAGGCGTTGGATGGCATCGATCAAGTCGGCAGAAGCAGCTCTGGACAGTGTCTTCCTGAGCTCATCTCTCAGCTGCTCGTGTTGCTGCTGTGCTTTCGCGTCCTGCCAAATCATCACCACCACCAACCCAATTAGCCAATTAATTCATTTTCATCATCACAAAAATACAACTCTCTCGACATTATCTTGATACCAGAACTTGAGAAGAAGCATATTCGAGGAAATGCTCTCCCATACAGTAGGAAGGAAATTGGCAGAAAGAAGGACAGATAATTCCATTTTTTTTCTTTTATTTTGACCATGAGATTTCTGAGCTTCCACTGGGATTGACATTTATAGCACGAATATCACTTCAGATGACTACCGCACATGGCATTGTTAATTAATTTCCTATAGTTATGTGGCTTGGATTGATCCCTGCTGAGACATCTCTTCCACCTAAAAAGTTAGGTAGCCTCAAGGAGACATACTCATTTGTAAATAGATATAATTAATAAAAGGGTTAATATTTTGATTTATCTTGAATTTAGAACTATTTTGTAATTTTATTCTGTTTTAAATATTATTTTAATGTGATTCTTGTACTTTAAGATTTATGTCAATTTTATTTTCAATCGACCTGACGCGTGGCAAACGACGAACGGATGTGTGTACTTTGATTTATGTCAATTATTTTGTAATACTTTGATTTATGTCAATATTATTTCAATTTGATTCTTGTAATTTGATTATGTTTTAAAAATTATTCTCAATTTTAAAAATAGATGTGTATATTTATATATATATATAAATCTTTTATGTAATATCTTTATCTTTATATATATATATGTAAAAGTAAGATAGTTCGGCAAAGAGTTTTTTCTCCTCAAAACTTGTATTAATTACTAAAAGTATTAATTATTGTACAATTAATAATGAATTTTTCAATACATGAGTTTTTTAATGTATTATTTTGTGTACATTAAATACTTAGTTAATATATGATAGGGGTTAATTGTATGCATATTTTTATCTATTTTTCATTTTAATCTTGTGCTATTTTTCCTACATAAAATGTGTTTATATGGATTTTACATCATTTTAATCTCTTTTTATAGGAATTCAGCAAAACATATTATTTCGAAGATTTGGGTGTAAAAAGAAAAGAGAAAAAATATTATAAAGTTAATTTTAAAATAAATATCTTAATATAAAAATAAAAAAATATTTATATAATTATTATTAATATAATATAATCAAAGTTATTATAATTAATAGTATATTAGATATTATATATTATACTATATATTAAATTATAATCTTTATATATGTGTATTATATTATATATTATATATTATATTATATTATTTATATATAATAATGTGGCAGTGGCGTGAATGGGAAAAGATGGACTAGGGCTGCCATATGCATCTTTTATATATATATATATATAATAAAGGCACTTGGAGAAGGAAGAGAGACAGCCGCCGTGCAACACACACACGCACACAATTATATATATATATATATATAATTGGAGATGGCAAGAAATTGGAGGGACTGCTGCGGCGGAAATTGAAGAAGGGATTTGGATGAGGGAGGCGCGCACAGAATGGAATGGAAGGGGGCTGCGCGGCGGAAATTGGAAGCGTGGATGCTGCGGCACCGCAGTAAACTTGAGGAAAATTGATTTGGCATAGGGAAGATTGGACGCACCAGCAATGGCAGCGGCGCAGGGACCTTCTTCTTTGTCATTTTTTATATAGTTTTATTTTAATTTTATTATGAACTAATTTTATTTAACTAGGGTTTGAGATGAAGCTTGTTATGAATTCTTAATTTTTTATTGATTGGATTTTTTATCATGATTTCAATTATTTATTACTTGTTCTTAACGTGATTGAGTGATTTAACCATCATTTAATTGACTTTGTATTATGATTTGAGACCGGGAGATGATTTTCATAACAAGTTTATTGTAATAAATTTCATAAGATAAAGAGTTGATAAGAGATTTGATACTTGAATCTTATGAGGGATAATGGATTGAAACTTAACAATGAATTTCGATTTGTTATAACTATTGGGAAATAGGTTGTTTGTTAACAAATTGAGATTTAATTAGATTATCAAATATTGGAAAAGAAACTAACCAATTTAGATATTCATCTCATTGAATTGATAGAAACCCAATTGATTGAAAATTAAGATGGATTAATAAGTGGATTCGAAACACCCTAGTTGCCTCCATTTTTTTCAAGTTAAGTTGCTATTAAATTTGCATTTAATTTTAGTTCTCATTACTTTAATTTATTCAAATTTATCTTCTTTTTATAGTCTAAATAATATTAAAGTTAATCCAATTTTAATACTTAATTCAATTTTCGTGGGATCGACACTCTACTCATTCATTATATTACTTGTGCGATTGGTACGCTTGCGAATTAGCCTAACAATATACACATAATAAAGTAAGATAGTCTACAAAATAATTTTCCCCCCAAAACTTGGATTAATAATAATTAAATTATCTTTATCTTTATATTATTATTATTGTTATTATTATTATTATTATTATAAAAGTAGGATAGTCTACAAAAAAAATTTTCCCTCAAAATTTGCATTAATAATAATTAAATTATTATTATTAAAACTAGTAGTAATTAATAATTACTATAAAATTAATAATAAAATTTTCAATGCATGAGTTTTTCAATGCTAATCATGGGTTTTTCAATGCATTATTATGTGTGTAATAAATATTTAGTTAGTAAATAGTTTGTTGTTGACACAATTAAATAGATGAATATACATATGCACATAGGTAATTTTTAATTTGCAGGAATGGATACACACCAAGAAATTACACAAGATATAGCCAGAAGATCACTTTTATATTGATTTTTTATAGTCTTTCTGACTTACTTGCTGAAAAATTATTAAAAGTCATTTATAATGTGTATGTTATTTATCCACCAGTTTAAATATTTAGTTAGTTAACTTTTAAGCATGGATTTTTCAATGTATTATTATGTGTATATAAATATTTAGTTATTAAATAGTTTGCCAAGCATTTTTTTTCGTCCAGTAGTTTGCCAAAGTATTTTTTACCTCTAAATCTTGCATTAAATTAAAGATAGTAATAATTAATAATTAAAGTAAAAAATTAAGCATGGGTTTCCAATACTATTTATAATATTTATTTATAACTTAATTTTAAACTCAATTAATCTTCTCATCAATTAATTAAAAATATTTATAATATTATTTTTGATTAATTCCTCAATTAGTCCCTCAATCAATCAAAAATAAATATTATTTTTGAAGAATATGAATAGATAACTTAAACTATTAATTAATTCATTAAAAATTATTTATTTGTATAAAATAAAAATAATTTACATTTAGTACTTATTATTCCAAAGCAATTGAAGACCTCCTATAAAGTATTTTGAAAATTTTCACTATCAATTAAATAAATATTATTAATAGAAAATTTGAATAGACAATTTAAATTATTAATTATGTCATTTATAGATATATAATTTCTCAATGAATTAAAAAATATTTTTTTATAAATATTATTAATAAAAAATATTTATAATATTATTTTTCATTAATTTCTCAATTATTAAAAAATAAATATTAATTTATGGGTTTTTCAATGTTAATTAAGTTCTAACATATCACATTTGCAAGTGTTGTCATAGAATTCCTGAGTGTCCACATAGGGGTATATCAGTTATCATTCACTTAGGGGTATTTTGGTCATTAGGCCCAAGGCGAGCGAACCCCAAAAGTGGTCCTAAGCTCGGGTTTCAATCCCTAGAAAAAGTCGTGGTCGAATGATGAATAAATTATCTAAATCAAGTTCAAATGAGCAAATATAGAATTTAAAGGGCCAAAGTGTAATTAGACCAAGCTTAGGAGAGGGTGAAAATGTAATAAATGAGAAGTCTAAGGGTATATAAGGGAGAAAAAGGCAAAAAAGCAAGGGGGCGCGCCACTGTTCATCAACCAAGGAGTTAAGGTTGGCATGTTTGCCTAGCATCGCACTCAATCAAGGGATCCAGGTTAGCCTGCGGGCAAGGCATTAGAATGCGTTCGAGAGTATAAGACGGACCGGGCCATTGCGCCTGATCATAACTGAGTGGGCCTATTTGGGAAGGTTGCTTGCGGTCCTTTTCGGGATTGTCTGATACAGGGGATCTAGGTTAGACCTATCACTACCTACCGAATTACTACTAGTTGTTCCAAGTTTGCCAGGACGCTTAGCACCGGATCCGCCAAGGAGTCAAGGTTAGCTTGCACACTTAGCACCAGACTTAGGCAAGGGATCCAGGTTAGCCTGCGGGCATGGCATCGGAATGTATCTGGGATTCCAGGAAGGTACATGGTCTTAGCGTCAAATTACCATTTGTTAGGTCAAACCTTTCAGGACTTGAACTTTCCCTTACCTTGACTGATATGCCTTTATTGAGTTTGGGAGTATCATTGCCCATCCTGTCTCCGTGCCATAGTTCCTGCATCGCATTTCATGATAGCTATATATACATGTACAAATATACGATGCATAAGGAATTTATGTGGCTTGACTTATAAGATTGCCTTCATTCACAGGAATAAAAAAGGGATATATATTCTTTTATTCATTTTGGAAATGTTACAATGTATGACAAAACTTTAAAAAGAAAATACAATTCGTCACACAATGGGGGGGTACTTTTTGAAAGGTACCACCCCTAACATTCTGCTCGTTACCTCTCTTAGCAACATCGGTAACATGCACGTTTCAGGTCTCGACACCTTGTGACTCTATAAGGCCTTTCCTGACTTGACCAAAACTTTTCTTCTTTCTTTCTTAATGCGTTCGTGATAGCCATTTTTCAAAATACCAAGTCCTGCTCTTGGAATGTTCGAGGCTGAACTTTCTCGTTTGTGAGGATTGCCTCCTGGGTGGGATTTAGTCAACGAGACACTTGATGATTACAACAGGAAAAACGAAGGAGAAATCCTGAGACATCAACAAATTGCTCTGGTTCCTTCGAAGAAGATCTGATTAGATGCCTTATTAGCGTCCTCTTTTATGATTGGATCCGAGTAATTTCTCTTTACAACTTGGATTTGTTTCTTTATTTTCTTACTAAGAGGATTCCATATCTTCCTTGGTGTAGCACATTTGTTGTCTTGGGCTAGCATGTTTGTGAGGAAGGGAGTTGGTGAGCAAGTAGGGATGTTTCTTGCGAGATGCTTGAGGACTATGATAAGGATGGTAAAGAGACCATCATAAACCTTTTTATGACGCTAACATTCTGTCCACCTAGAATCCATCATGGACTTCCTTGCCATACTTTTGCCTGCTAAGAATGCATAGGTTCACTCCCGAGTAGTTCCACTGCTCTCTTATTGGGATCGTTCAACACTTCATCATTTCTCTGACTGTCTTTATTTCAATCTCTTTTATCACAATGGGTCATTTCAAAGTGGTTGCTTTCCACGCGCCGGTTTTTGCCCAAGCTATTGGTCTGACCGCGGATCTAGCTTGCTAAACTCAAACTGATCTAATTTCCTTCAGCTAGTCAACTGCTTAATTTGATTTTACTTCCCTCGTGGCGTGCCTCAAAAATCTCTTATCTATTTCTCATTGTTAGGACTCAAGGCGATTAGAGGGTTGAGAATGCTCGAAGTCTCCATTTGCTCAAAGCGTCTGTTGGCTTGAACGATCAAATTCATTAGGAAGATCGCTGAACAAGAACGAGCTTTTCAGGTCTACCCGTAGGTTGGGAGCTTCCGTGGTATCATTTTCAGAGTGATTAAAATACTGTTTCAAGTAAAGTAGCTTTTCTAGAAATTGCCTTCATGACTTATGTTGAGAGCTATGGCTGGGTCGCAATCTGAGCTCATCCATATTCCCTCGCACTCTATGATTATTAAATATTTTGATAAAATTTTTAATTTACAATTTTTATGGTAATATTTTTTGTAATTATAATCATTTTAGTGAATTTTTCTTTTTTATTGACAAAATAAAAATAATTGGATAATTAATTTTGTTTATATATGGCTATAATAGAACAACTTTTGTGGCTATAAAAAGGTAGCCACTGATAGCTATTTTTTTATATAAGAAAAATTCTAGAAAGCTCGATGGGCTTATCAATCAGGTTACCGAAAGGGGGCAAAAAGACAATTTTGCCCCCCACATTCTGCTATCTCATTTCCCCTCCAATGGATTGCCTTGGCTCTTCTCTCTCGTTTCCCCTGCCATGGTCGCCGCTACGCTTGCCTCTCTACTGTCGTCGCCTCGCCTCGCCGATAATCGTTGCATCGATTGTCGGAGAGGCGAGACGACGACAGCGAGGCTAGCATAGCGGCGAAGCGGCGGCCATGGCAGGGAAGATGAGAGAGTAGGGGTGGAGGCAGTGGCTCGCTTTGCAAATTTGCAAAATAGGCAAGAGCAAAATCGTCTTTTTGCCCCATTTCTGTGAGGGATTTGGTAGGCCCGTTGAGCCCTGTAAAATGACTCATTTTCCACCCTCTGTGGCTACAAAAAGGTAGTCGCTGACAAGTACCTTTTTATATAATCAATTTACAGTCTCATTTTCCACCTTTAAAATTAAGGAAACATCCAAAAGATAGGTTAGTTTTAAGTTTCAAACATTATTTTTAAGACAAGTGTTTCAGAATTAGAGTTAAAAATGTATATATTTTTAAATATAATATTATGTATCTTTAAATTATTTAATATTAAAAATATAACCAATGTTATACATCCATAAGTAAATAAATAAAAAAATTGTGTGAGGGTGATTAATAATTACAGTTTAATATTTAATTTTTTTTAAAAATTTAAAGATAAATGAAATTTAGTGTAGCGGTGAACTTATATTTATTATGAGTTTAGAGGCTATGAGTTAAAATTCTTAATAATAAAATTAATTTTGATTTTTTAAAATAAAATATTTAAAGAATATTTTGAAAATTCACTCTATTGATAAGGTTTCTTAACTCGAAAGTATTTTATTTATTTATATAATAACAGAGGGGGTGGTCAAAATAAAAAAAATTTAACAGAGTGGTGGTTGAGTCAGAAAGTCTTTGGATGCCTAGAAAGTTATTGTATTATCCGGTTATTAAATTAGATAATGGGTCTATAGTGCGATTTTTTAAAAAAATTATTAATAAAGGTATGAAGCATTAATAAAATATGTTAATTGGTTATTTTATTGAAGAACATTTCTCATTTCACGTGGTGCAGTCTATTGCGCAAAGAATGTGATAGCATTTTGGGCTTATGGAGGCATTGTCTAATAATTTTGACTTTTTTTGTTTTTTCTTTTCGACAATGAAATGAATATGTTGAAAAATGTTTGGAAGGGGGGGAGGGGGTGGTAACACTCCACTTTCTCGAACGTGTTAGAATTTAGAAAATTTCGGGTTATATATATTTTTTTAAAACTCAAACTCATCATATTACAACTCCCAAATTTTTCATTTGCGTATCTAGCATAAAATTTATCATACATCATATCATCAGCGAAAGTAGGAATCGAACATAACATTAACATAAATCAGATCTTACATCATAAATTTTCAAAACGTTCAAAATTTCAAGTAATAGAACTTAAATACATAAATTTCATAATCATAAACATCATGCACATGCTAAGTGCTGTCACATGCTTCTTTCGTATTCACGTCTGCTATATTTTCATCTGAAACATTTGAATATTCCAAAGACATACCCCAAGTTAGATAATGAAACATCTAAGTGAGGGTACAATATTCATATATCGTGAATGGATGCAATATGTAAAATGATCTTTTCCTTCTGTTTTCGTTTGAGTCGACCGTACCTTAATGCTACTCCCAATTTTTTTACTGTTTTCTAATCATGCCGAGGTGTATGGGTGCACCCTTAGTAAAGTAGCGGTGCCGAGCCGTACTTTCAAACCATATGCGATGTATGACCAATAATTTTATTGTGTATGTATATATATATTTTATCATCAATACATATAAATGTAATTCTACATGATGTATAGCATGACATGATAACATGACATTTGCATGGACCCTTACCTTAACTTAGCTTTTTGAGATTTCTTGAAAAACGAACTGGCCTAAACAATCGCGCAAGATCTATTAGGCCTTGGGACTGCTCTATCGGAAGATCCGTTAGGCCTTACTTTTTTTTAACTTGTTATTCTTGGGTCTATCTTGAACTTAGGCTCACGTTGTTGTGCACATTAGTAATTACTGACTACATATTTTATAAAAATTATTGTTTTAATTATTTCTTGTGTTGATGTGAAAATAATGTTTTTACAAAATTTTTATAATAAAAATTTAAAAGACAATTCTAAGACGTATACAAATGATACTAGCGTAATTAAGAGAAATCCATTATTATTTGTTATTTTTCAAAAATAAATCTTATTTTTATGGTTGTTATCCTTTCTCTCTAATTAATAGGTGTCGGTGGGGAGGTTTACTAGTAGGGAGGATTCTTTTTTTTTAAGAGAAATTTGAGGGAATAAATTATAAACTAGTATAATAAAGGAACAGTTAATATATGTAAACATTGAACATGTAAATTCAGAATTTAATCTAATATTATGTTAAAATATTAATCATCATCTTATCTAAAAACTTCAATTATTAGATGAAAAATTTATTTTATTTTTTCAATAGGTTTCAACGCTTGGCCAATAAACTAGGAGTGTCAAAACAGATAAAAGCTCAGGTTACTATTGAGTCTCCATTTATTAAGGTTTAATCCTAACTTAATTTGTTAGCTTATTGAGTGAAAAACTCTTAACCTAATAAGGAACAGGCAAAAGGAAAAAGCTGCCTTGAATTGAATTAATGGATACGAATGGCTTCAAGATGATAGGCAGCAACCGGTAGCGGCAGCGGCAGTTCCTACAGAAATAGAATCCTCCATTGACCAATAAGTGAGACATGAAAATACATGCCTAACGAGGATGACAGATACAATCACGTCAATTATTTGATGGTTTTCTATTGTTCTTTTTTTTAAAGAAAATACAAAGACTACAAAATAAAAGTAAGGGCGCACCCTGCAAACAAAGACACACACAACCGATACCTGAGCCAACACTCAAAGAGCCAACTACTCAAAACATGACGAAGAATACATCAACATTGAAATCACGGAAGATCTAAGATGATTGGACCTGCTACATCTTTCTTCTTCTTGGCCTTTGCATGGTGAGCTTCTTCTTTCTCTCCTGCTTCAACTGGGCCTTAGACTTCACTTGAGGCATACTCAGAACTTGAACTCCCAGACTTATCACCAAAGGAGGCCGCTTCCTTCTCTACCCGATCTCTCTTACCCTTGTTCATTGTCTCCATAGCCTCCTCAATTGCCACCCCCGAACACCTCATGATCTCCTGGGAGAATCAAATCTCCTGGCTCGAGAATATCCCTATCTTCCTTCACCAAAGAACAAAAACTATTCACCGTTGACATCCCCGTGTTAATCGGCGGAATAGAATAAGACTCAGAGGTTTGCTCTGCAGTCTAAAATATAGGCACTGGAGAAGGAATCTGTTAATGTATTGTAACCTGTACAATCGGCCAAACCAACCAAGAGCAAGCGCGGTAAAAATAGAAACAGAAAACGAACGCAAGAACACAACGATATACGTGTTCGGATCAATAGATCCTACTCACGGTAGAGGCTCCACCTCTAGTCAATCCACTAATAGCTTTCGGTTACAACCGGATTACAAGATCACAAGAAGAACAAAAACGTATTGCAAATACATCAACTGAAATCAGAATCTAAATACAAGAACAAGTATAGAATATGTTCTACCGATCTCAAGATCGTGTCAAGAATCTGATCTATTAGCTATACCAAATCTCTCACGCTTTAGGCGATTCAACAACAGAGATTTAAAGCAATACAACCTTACCGTGATCTTACCAACAAATCGAAGCCAAACGAACAAGAGAATGATTCACAAGCGAGAGAGAGTCTCACTTCGAAAGCGCCGAACAGAGGGTTTCAAGAGAGAGAGAGAATTGCAGATCTGTAGAGATTAGGGCAAGAAACTGCCCTTAAATAGCTGCTGCAATCGGCTGGGCTTAGGCAAAGCAAATGGGCCACATGAAAGATGGGCTTGCTGCACAAAACTGCTCTCGGCCCAATGGCTAATGGCCCAGAATATAAACAACAAAAATAGCTCACAATATAATCAGCAATTTAATCATGTATACAATTAAACATTAGTTAAATGAAACCCAAATATATATATAACAAAATGCATACAAATAGCACATATCAGTTATATATAAAAAATACATTTTGAATCATAATCCTAACAAATTCCACCTTGATTCAAGAATGGATTTATAGTGGAATTGACCAGAGACCTCTACAAACTCTCCCAGCTACAATAGGAGCACATTGAGCAACAACACAGCTTGCTCAAACTTAAACGAACTGAAAACGACTCAACTAATACATGCCTCATTTAAACCAACAGAAAACTCTATTAAGATTTCTATAAACAAGACATCAGGGCTAAAAACTCAGCCTTTCATTAGACACAGAAATTTCCTAAGGTTCCACCTTAAGACTGACAAATTTCCACCTCAAACTGTACATTATCAGTTTGTTCAGGTAAGTCTAATTCTACAAGGCCATCAAATACTACAAGACCAGGTACACATCAACATCTAGAAGCAGGTCCTAGACTGAAAACCAGGAACTCAGAACAGCTCCCAACAAAGAGACAGAGAAAGCAACTTACAACCCATGGGAAACAAACACAGGCATCTATGGGAAATTCTACCCCATACCAAAAACAGGATTTATACAGCACTCTAGGTTACAAACCTAAATAAATCCATTTATGCCTAACATGCTTACTCTAACAGTTCTCTTATAACCAGTGTGCCCTAGCCTTTCAATGCCTAGACTCCAAGCCTACAGAGCTTCTATACTCTCATAACCATCAAGCAGGTTGGCTGATTCCTCTCTAGCTTTATTTTTCTCAAGATCCTTCTTTCTTTTAAAACACTATTTCCTTAGGTGACCATCTTTCTTACAGTACCAACAAGTCTTGGTTGTTGAGGATCCCTTTCTTGACCCTTCAGTCATAGGTTTTTCCCTAGTGGCATTTCTATCTACTTGACCACTAACATGCAGTCCCTCTGCAGGAGTTGACATGTTATCCCTCTTAACTTCAAGATCCCTAGATCTAAGAGCTGACAACACATCTTCTAAGGTCAAAGAAGATCTACCATATTTAATTGCTGTTTTAAGATCTTTACAAGCTTCTGGCAAAGAGTTTAACAAAATAATAGCTTGATTCTCATCAGAAATTTTTTTTATCAGCATTGGCTAATTCTATTGTAATCACTTTAAATTAATCTAGATTTTCTTTTAGGGTTTTTGCAGGGTTCATTTTAAATCCAAACAACTGTTCTTTCAAAAATATTTTATTAGTTAGAGACTTAGCCATATACAAGGACTCCAACTTAGACCATACCTTTGCAGTTGATTCTTCTTCATTTACCTGGCGCAGGACATTGTCTGCTAAGCTGAGGATGATCAAAGAAAAAGCCATCTCATCCATGTCCTGCCTTTCTTGGGCGGTTATGGAGAGTTGCTTATCCTTCTCCTCCTTTATTTCCAACAAAGCCTTCGCGCACCGGTGTTGGACAAGCACTGCTTTCATCTTTTTCTGCCACATACTAAAATTACCATGGCCATCAAATTTATCTATTTCAAATTTAGATGGAGCCATATAGAAAAATATAAGCAGGCTAAATACAGATTTAATCAAGAATCAAACAAGTTAGGCAGTCCTATTAGACTAGCTCCAAACCTTTTAGACAAATCAAATTTTAAACACTGATTTTAAAGAAAAAGAATTTTGGATTTAAAAAAAAAATGAAATCCAGAAATCAATACAATATTAGGCCAAAACAGAAAAATTAACAACTGAACAAAAAAAGACTCAAGAATTCAGCAAAACAGTGAAACAAGATTAATAATCAGAGGATTAAAATTGTGCATTCAAAACATACGCTGCATAGTATTCAAGATTAACATGCTTGTTGAAACCTAACTTGTATTTAATCGCAACAATAAATCAATCAGCAAGTAATCAGAATAAATGCAAAACACAGAATACACACAACAGATATGATTATGAAATTAGGGAAAACAAAACAGATCCGAAAATTAGGGCAAATGCAAAATTCCTTACCCAATCGAAGATCTGAAAAAAGATCTTCGCGTTTACCTTCGAATCAGAAACGATTCGGCCCGAATCTTGAATCCCTAGGGCTCTGATACCACTTGTTAATGTATTGTAACCTGTACAATCGGCCAAACCAACCAAGAGCAAGCGCGGTAAAAATAGAAACAGAAAACGAACGCAAAAACACAACGATATATGTGTTCGGATCAATAGATCCTACTCACGGTAGAGGCTCCGCCTCTAGTCAATCCACTAATAGCTTTCGGTTACAACCGGATTACAAGATCACAAGAAGAACAAAAACGTATTGCAAATACATCAACTGAAATCAGAATCTAAATACAAGAACAAGTATAGAATCTGTTCTACCGATCTCAAGATCGTGTCAAGAATCTGATCTATCAGCTATACCAAATCTCTCACGCTTCAGGCGATTCAACAACAGAGATTTAAAGCAATACAACCTTACCGTGATCTTACCAACAAATCGAAGCCAAACGAACAAGAGAATGATTCACAAGCGAGAGAGAGTCTCACTTCGAAAGCGCCGAACGGAGGGTTTCAAGAGAGAGAGAGAATTGCAGATCTGTAGAGATTAGGGCAAGAAACTGCCCTTAAATAGCTGCTGCAATCGGTTGGGCTTAGGCAAAGCAAATGGGCCACATGAAAGATGGGCTTGCTGCACAAAACTGCTCTCGGCCCAATGGCTAATAGCCCAGAATATAAACAGCAAAAATAGCTCACAATATAATTAGCAATTTAATCATGTATACAATTAAACATTAGTTAAATGAAACCCAAATATATATATAACAAAATGCATACAAATAGCACATATCAGTTATATATAAAAAATACATTTTGAATCATAATCCTAACAGAATCTTACCAGTATTCTCTTTGCCCATATCACTCCGAGGGTGCTCTTGAAAAGGGACTGACTTTGGAACATTTGGCTTAGGTTGTTGTGGGCATCTAGTCAAGGTATGACCAAAAACGCGACAATAGGTGCAAATAGATGTCACCCATTGATACTTTACAGGCATACGAAGCAACTTAGGTTCCCCAAAGCAA
Organism: Diospyros lotus; assembly: GCF_014633365.1. Classification (NCBI taxonomy): domain Eukaryota; kingdom Viridiplantae; phylum Streptophyta; class Magnoliopsida; order Ericales; family Ebenaceae; genus Diospyros; species Diospyros lotus. The sequence goes on along the minus strand of NC_068352.1, from coordinate 1,445,451 downwards.
TCATCAAGATCCTTATATAGGATACCTCGAGAATGTGGAGGAAACATCCATTTCTACACAAACTCACACAAAGCTCATTCGAGATCTATCATGTATCGTATAATCTGCATGAATAGGTCTCCCAAGGGCACTGACAATCGTGGTAATACCCTTATCATTCCAACCCTCCAATGAAATATTAAAAATCTTTACCCAAAGAGGTAATGAGGTACGTATGCATCTCTTGGGAAAGATTCATACCCAATTCCCAAATTTGTAAAATAAATGAACGCGCTGGGCATAATGTCAAGGTCCACCATCAAAGATTTTTTAACATATGCTCCTCATTGACAAAACAAAATAGAAAACACCTTAAGTTGTGTGAAAGTACCTTGAGGAGACCAAAACGTTGCCACAACTTCCTCGCAATAGACTGCACCACTCGAAAAGGCAACCGCTTATCAATATAAAGTACCCTACCAGAGTATTCCTCCAGTGCTTCAAGCCCTCCTCAATATTATCATTCGAGAATTTAACAGTCGGACACTCTGCCGGAAAATTTAAAGGAGGGTAAAACCCCAGTGTTTTCGGCCTATGCTCCTGACGAGAATCCACCATATCTACCCAAGTTTCTAGGCCTCTTCCTATGTCCCTAGAATTGAGCTCATTGGACCGGTTTGAAATTATAGGATCTGTCCGACTATATACGACCCAGCTCGCCATGCACTAACATGGTCTGCAAGACATTCACATGGGTCTCCACTAATCTCCCATTTCCAAACCTACAGAACCCATCCCTCTCGCTTAGAATTCAGATGGTACAACAGCTCCACCCACTGACGTCAGAGAGACCCCCACTATATCATGCCGGTCACCGTCTACCTTCCTTATCTCCATTCCTCGAGGCTCCAGAATTAGACCCCCATCCTGAGAAACATCAGACGCAACCACTGCACCTTCCGAGACCAAGACATGACCGTCCATGAGAGAATCCTGATCATCAAATATGGGATTAAGTGCTGGAGTCACCATGGCCGAATCCATCGACTGAGTATCAGAAGCCTCAAAATCACTAGACCCATGACGAACTTGGGAATACCGAATCAACCGGTAGCATCCTGACTTACTCGATACAGCCTCTGCTGTTCCAGAACTTGGGCGAACAACGTCGTCTGACGGAGCTTTCCTAGAATCATCAGACTGACCAGAAGTAGCCTCGGACTGGATCTTCGTAGCATCCCCATGCTAACCATTATTCGACCCCCTAATCCTCGATATTGACCGCGAACGAGGAGTACCACCGCCATTCACCCGAAGACCCAATTGGGCAGCGGCCGTTGGCATTGAACTTGCCGGCAAAAGCCGGCCATCCTTCTCCATGGAAAGCTCGAGGTTGCTATCTTCATCTACTTTGTCACCAACAGGACGCCCAAATCCCACTGTTTTCATTGTTGGGACTGGCGACCTGCAACTTTTGTTTTCTGTCAATTATAACTCTTCTTTTAGACTAGAGTAGGGTTACAAATGAAGAGGGTAGGAGCACGAGCCTTCGTTTATTTATTTAAATAAATATATTTAAACTAAAGCGCTTATTAAATGCTTACATAATTTAAACTCAACTTAACATGCTCTTCTGTCAGTAACAAATTTAGAAGATTTGAGAACAAATTTGGAAGATTTATCGTCATACTGAGTCTGACTCAGCAACTCTTATATCAGCTTGCCCAACTTATGTAAGGATCAAGACCCCCCCTCCCCACAAGTACAACCTTTTAACTCTCTTGCTTGTTACATACTTGCTGATGCTTCACACTAAATTGAGCGTCAGAATCCAAATCAGGGGATCCAACCTCGCCTCTTCTTGCAGGCATTGATCTTAAAGCAGACTTCGGTGAACTGTACTTAAACATCATCAATATATGCATAGGGATAAATGGAGGCAAACATTGTTAGGGATACAGAGAGTATAGATGTGTACGTAATATAGAAATAACTTGCTTGATACAATAAAGTAGTTCTAACTTACTACGGTACAAGGAACATATACTATATACTTGACCACTATTATAACAGCTGATATTAACGATAACAAGAGCTTATAATTAAATGAACAACAACAGAGATTATCAGACTAAAACAGCAAATCAGAGAAGATGGTTGAACAGCAACGCTTCCAGCTGGAACGACAAGGAATCAGGAACAAACTTCTGAATCGTGGAAGAGGCAGGAACAGAAGTAGGTCGAGTCGCGCTTTGCGCTGTCCTGAAGACAGTTAGCACCCTGTACCGGCGGCAAACAGACTACGGCAACTGTCTCAACAAGATGAAACGACCTCTCCGGTAAACGGCAGCCACGAACAACCGGAGCTAGCAAAACTTAGGACGGGCTTGCTCTCAATGAAGAAAACTCAAGATGGGAGGCAAAACTTGAGAGGAGAGAAAACCATGAAAGCTTATGAAGAAATGAAAACTTGACACACACAAAATAAGCCAACACATCTAATATATAAAGGCATCCACCAATCTTAACAATGAAGAAAACTTGGAGACCAAGTCAATCTAGAAGAACTTGGGGACCAAGTAAATCTAAAAGACCTTGGGAGCCAAGTAAATCTAGAAGACCTTGGAGACCAAGCAAGAAAGGAAAATAAAAATAAAAACCACACACACACACACACTCACTTCCAACAATCCCCCACATGAGTGTGTGTGCACTAAAATCATACAAAACGACATGGATTCACTGAGAGTAAATAGACAAGTTATGCATCAACAAGGTGTCTTTTGGACTTGAACCTTTCTTAGTGAATGTCTATCGAATTTACTGAAGAAATAGTGAGACTAGCTCTTGAACTATCCTTCTGAAGGTAAACTGAGACAATAGACATCACACACAACATGTCTTGACCTACTGAGTTCTATACGATTGTGTCCATTTTGGTCCTGGACAGCATCCTGGGTTTCATGAGAGCTCTAGAGAACCCAAGCCATTGAACAGTTCTCATAGAAGCGACCCCACTTCTACTCTCATATAGGGAAGCATTGACTAAGAGTATCCTGTCACTACTCCTCTTATATCAAGATATCAACCTTCCATTTAACATCGACAGGACACACTCTTCAATTTTCGAGACATGGGGAGAAACAAGAAGTTTCTTAGTGTGTCAACTATGACTTATTCCAGCCAGTTGGCCAATTTAACCTAGATCTTGGGATCTCCAGTCAACAAGGTTTGGTTACCACCGGAAAAGTCATTTTAAAGGCTTTAACCCCATTCCCTTCGATGTAAATTTGACTTGCTCACGAGTCACTCCTTTTGTCAAAGGATCAGCTAGATTTTCTTTCGATTTTACATAATCAATGGAAATTATTCCATTTGTGAGCAACTCCCTAACAGTGTTATGCCTGCGCCTAATGTGTCTTGACTTCCCATTGTAGACACTATTCTTAGCCCTCATTGAGGCAGCTAAGTTGTCACAGTATATGCAAATGGCATTAACAGGCTTTGGCCATAATGGAATGTCTTCGAGGAAATAGCGTAGCCACTCAGCTTCTTCACCTGCTTTGTCCAGAGCTATAAACTCTGACTCCATGGTTGACTGTGCTATACACGTCTGCTTCGAAAACTTCCATGACACAGCAGCACCACCTGGGGTGAACACATACCCACTGGTTGATTTAGTCTCTAAGCTATCGGAGATCCAATTAGCATCACTAAATCCTTCCAGTACATGTGGATATTTTGTATATTGCAATTCATAGTCCAGGGTGTACTTCAAGTACCTAAGTACCCTGACCAATGCACCCCAATGGTCATGCCCAGGATTGCTCGTGTATCTCGCTAGCCTGCCTACGGAGTAGGCAATGTCAGGTCTAGCACAATTCATGATGTACATCAGACTCCCAATAATTCTGGCATATTCCAGAGAAGATACACCTTTATCATGATTTTTCTTCAACTTTGAATTTGGATCAAACGGAGTAACTGCTGGCTTACTCTCAAAGTGACCAAATCTTCTCAACACTTTCTCTATGTAATGCGACTGAGAAAGAGCATACCCTTCGGAATTCCTTATTATTCGAATTCCAAGAATAACATCAGCAAGACCGAGGTCTTTCATGTCAAAATGAGATTTAAACATTTGCTTTGTGGATTGTATGACACTTCGATTAGTGCCCATTAATTATCAGCATGTCATCCACATACAAGCACACAATGACACATTCTTGGTTTATGATTTTTACATAAACACATTTATCACACTCATTTATCTTAAATCCATTTGATAACATTGTGTGATCAAACTTCTCATGCCATTGTTTAGGCGCCTATTTCAACCCATAAAGAGACTTTACTAGTTTACAAACTTTCATTTTATGTCCCTTTACAACAAATCCTTCAGGTTGTTCCATGTAGACTTCTTCTTCTAAATCTCCATTCAGGAATGTTGTTTTTACATCCATTTGATGTATCTCCAAGTTGTGTAACGCTGCAATAGCAATCAGCATCCTGATAGACGTGATTCTCGTCACTGGAGAATACGTGTCAAAGAAGTCTTGTCATTTTTTCTGACGATAGCCTTTAGCTATCAGCCGAGCTTTGTACTTATCAATAGTACCATCGGCCTTTAATTTCTTCCTGAAAATCCATCTACACCCAACTGGTTTACACCCAGGTGGCAAATTGACCAATACCCAAGTATTATTTTGCAAGATGGAGTCCATTTCACCATTAATAGCCTCTTTCCAATATGGAGCATCAGGAGATGACATTGCATCACCATATGTTTGTGGCTCATCTTCTAACACAAAGGTTAGGAAATCTGGGCCAAAGGAAGAGGCTTTCCTTGCCCTTTTGCTTTTTCGAGGCTCGATGTCAATTTCCTGCCCATCTTGGCCTTTTGAAGAACTTGCTTCATGAGTTCTCTTGGAACCACTTGCACTGAGTTTATCTCCCTTAAAAGGGAAGATGTTCTCAAAGAACTCCACTTCTATAGATTTCAGAACAGTATTAACATTAATGTCAGGAATTTCTAACTTTGTTACCAGGAACCTATAGGCAGCACTATGCGAAGCATAGCCTATAAAGACACAATCAATAGTTTTTGGACCAAGTTTAGTTCTCTTAGGTAAAGGAACCTGCACCTTGGCCAAACACCCCTACACTTTCAGGATTTTGTAAGAGGGTTGTCTACTATTCCACACTTCATAAGGCGACTTGCCAGACTTCTTATGTGGAATTCTATTTAATATAAAATTTGCAGTAAGCAACGCTTCCCCCCACAAATTATGGGGTAAACTTGAATTATTTAACATGCAATTTATCATGTCCTTCAAAGTTCGGTTCTTCCTTTCGGCTACACCATTTTGTTGTGGTGTATAAGGTGTTGTCGTCTGATGGATTATACCATGAGATTCACAAAACTCAGACAGAGCTGATGATTCATACTTACCACCCCTATCTGATCTGAGCACCTTAATTTTCTTTCCCAGTTGATTTTCAACTTCTGCCTTAAATGTTTTAAAAACATCAAAGGTCTCATCTTTACTACGTAGTAAATATACATAGCAATATTTACTGCAGTCGTCAATAAATGTGACAAAATAATTCTTTCCACCTCTAGTGGGAGTACGTCACTATGAATTAGGTTGAGTAATTCACTATTCCTTTCCACAGATGGAAACAGTTTTCTTGTAAACTTTGATTCAACACAAACTTCGCATTTGTGTCCCTTATCAATGTTAAAACTAGGTAATAACCCTAGATTAACCATTCTTTGGAGGGAACGATAATTGACATGTCCTAATCTTGAATGCCAAACATCACATGACTCAACAGTATAAGTAGAAGAGTCATTCTTATTAATCTTTTTAGGCACTTGAGCCTGTACATTCAACTTGAACATGCCCTCATCGAGATATCCCCAACCCACATACATTCCCCCTTTGGTAAGAGTAAATTTATCAGACTCAAAAATGAGTTTAAACCCATTTTTGTTCAGCAGGGTTCCAGACACCAGATTCTTGCGAATCTCAGGCACATGCCATACATCTGTGAGGGTCAGGATCTTCCCAGATGTCCACTTTAGCAGTACCTTGCCCTTGCCTTCCACAGTCGAGGCTGCGGCATTTCCCATGTACACCTTTTCGGTGCCATCCATTTTCTCATAAGTTGAGAACAAGGATTTATCCTTGCAAATGTGCCTTGAAGCACCCGTATCGATCCACCAGCCTTTGGCGTTATTAACCATGCAGACTTCAGTGATGACTGCAACGAGCTCATCATCTTCCACCATATTGGCATAAGAAGGCTTAGGTTTACGCTGGTTGCTACCAGAGCTTTGACCCTTCTTGTATCTACAATTCACAACCCTATGGCCTGTCTTACCGCATACCCAGTAGGTGCCTTGAATGTGTTTATTGGCAGCGGTCTTCTTCGGACCCAGCGATCCACTTACTCTCTTGCCTTGTTGCTTCTTAGGCTGAGATTTGAGAGCCTCTGCTAAGTGAGCCTTAGCTTCATATCTATCTGAGACTTTATCTCCTTTGCGGTTGTCTTCTTCAATACGAAGACGAAGAGCCAGATCTTCCATAGACAGCTCCTTGCGCTTGTGCTTGAGATAATTTTTGAAATCCTTCCATGAAGGCGACAGCTTCTCAATCACAGCAGCAACCTGGAATGGCTCATTGATGACCAATCCCTCTCTATGAAAATCACTAATGATGATTTGCAGTTCTTCCATCTAGTTGACCACCAATTTGGTATCAACCATCTTGTAATCCAAGAACTTACCCACCAGAAATTTCTTGGTGCCAGCATCCTCGAGCTTATATTTCTTTTCCAAGACCTCCCATAATTGCTTGGAAGTAGCATATGCTGTGCAGTAAACATTATACAGCGGGTCGGCCAAGCCACTCAGAATATAATTTTTACAAAGGAAATCTGAGTGCATCCATGCCTCCCTCGCAGCCACAGTTTCTGTGGTCATATTCTCCTCCGAGACTACGGGGCAATCCTCTTTGAGGATGTGGGCTAGATTCAGCGTGGTCAGATAGAATAACATCTTCTGTTGCCATCTTTTAAAATCTTCACCATTAAATGGTGGTGGCTTCTCCACATGTGGGGTAGGCTTGGCCACGACTGAACCGAGCCCTTGCATAGTAGTTGTTGCAGAAACAACGGCAGTTGGCTGGAGAAGACCCAAGACAACAACAGGGGGTGGGTTTGAACCCGAGGCAACACCGGCAGCAGCAACATCGGAACCATCAGCAGGAATAGGGGCATCCATCTTTCCTATACTCTCTTACTAACTGTTTTCAAATTGTTAGGGATACAGAGAGTATAGATGCGTACGTAATATAGAAATAACTTGCTTGATACAATAAAGTAGTTCTAACCTGCTACGGTACAAGGAACGTATACTATATACTTGACCACTATTATAACAGCTGATATTAACGGTAACAAGAGCTTATAATTAAATGAACAACAACAGAGGTTACCAGACTAAAACAACAAATCAAAGAAGATGGTTGAACAGCAATGCTTCCAGCTGGAACGACAAGGAATCAGGAACAAACTTCTGGATCGTGGAAGAGGCAGGAACAGAAGTAGGTCGAGTCGCGCTTTGCGCTATCCTGAAGACAGTTAGCGCCCTACACCGGCGGCAAGCAGACTACGGCGACTGTCTCAGTAGGATGAAACGACCTTTCCGATGAACGGCAGCCACGAACAACCGGAGCTAGCAGAACTCAGGACGGACTTGCTCTCAATGAAGAAAACTCAAGATGGGAGGCAAAACTTGAGAGGAGAGAAAACCATGAAAGCTTATGAAGAAATGAAAACTTGACACACACAAAATAAGTCAATACATCTAATATATAAAGGCATCCACCAATCTTAACAATGAAGAAAACAAGGAGACCAAGTCAATCTAGAAGAACTTGGGGATTAAGTAAATCTAAAAGACCTTGGGAGCCAAGTAAATCTAGAAGACCTTGGAGACCAAGCAAGAAAGGAAAATAAAAATAAAAACCACACACACACTCACTTCCAACAAACATAACCTTATAAAAACATGCATGCATTTGAAAACCTTGTTTCCAAGTTATTTTGCAACAATAATGCGAACACACTACTTAGCTGAAAACAACAGGGCTTATGTTGGGACAGCTTGAACAAACAGGGAGGTGATAATATCTTTGAGCTTCGTGACAGAATCAGTGTAGCCATCTCCATGAGAGTATGTAACGTTTGTCGCCCTAGCAAGGTTGAGGACTCGCACAAGCAGAGGCATTGCCACTTTAGTTGGCTGCAACATCCCTGCATTAATGTCCTTCCATGCTTCTCCAACTTGCTTCTTAAGTTCCACCACTGCCTCTTCCTCTGATGCTCCATACTGTTCCATGTAGCATTCCACAGAAGAGGCTACATGCCCTCTCTCTTGCTCAAACTATATAGAATTAACAAAACAACTCATTATATCTAATGTATGTATACATATATATACTCATTATATTCATACTGTTCTATGTAGCATTCCATTAAAAACTCCAAGCTAAGAGAGTTAACGTACACAAAAATAGGCCAGATTTAATCGATGAATTTTCATAAATCTAATTTTTAATTTTTGCCATAAGTGAAAAACATACTGTCAGTTGCCATGAGCCACCGTGGCCAGTGGTTTCAAGTGATCAGAGGCAATCACCTGACGCCCAAGGGCCCATCGACCAACATACCTCAAAACCAACAAGATTTAACAGTCAAATCTCCTTAGATTAAAGCTAATTAAATGTTCGACCAAACCCAACAATCGCCTATATACTCATTGCCAGTCACCACTGGCCACCGTGGCCGATGGTTTTCAACGATCAGAGGTAACCACCCGACACCCAAGGGTCCATCGACCAACATATCAAAAAACTAGCAAGAGAAGGAAGAGAAGAAATGAGAGAGAAAAGAGGAGACAAAACTAACACTACAAAAAAAAAAAAATTGCGACGATTTTGGTATTTTGTGGCGATTTTTTTAACATTTTGTAACGATTTTTTCAAAATTGTAGCAAAATTCATTAAAACATTTAATTTAGTGGCGGTTTTCAAAAAATTGTCGCTAAATTTAGAAAATAATTAAATAATTAAAAAATAAAATTAAATTTAGCAGTAGTTTCTCAAAAACTGCCTCTAAATTCAAGAATAATTAAATAATTTAGAATTAAAATTAAATTAACATTTGCGTTGGTTTTACAAAATCGCCGCTAAATTCAATAAAAAAATGAATTTTGCAACGATTTTTGAGAAACCGTTGCTAAATTTAAAAATAATTAAATAAATTAAAACTAAAATTAAATTAACATTTGCGGCAATTTTTCAAAATCGTTGCAAAATTCATTAAAAATTTAAATTTTACTTAAGAAAATAATTAAAAATTAAATTAATAAAAAAATATAAAATCTTAAAAATAAATTTAAAATTTAATTTAAATTAAGCAAAAAATTCATTAAAAAAACTAATTTAAAAAAAATAAAAAAATTAATAAAATTGTAATATATAAAATTTTAATACTTTTAAAAAATATATAAATCTTTTTTATTTTTAATCAATTAATTTATTTTTAAAATATTCCTTTATTTTTTAAAAAATAATCAATTAATTAATGTTTTTTAATTTATATTAAAAAATATAAAATATAATTTTTAAAAATAATGTTGGATTATTATATAATTTATATGCGCGGATATAAAGTAAGGAGGGTTCGCAAATTAGATAGTTTCGCGTGCGCACGCACATAGGGGAGGTTCTGGGTTCAAAACTGGGGAAGGGAAGGCTGGAAATTTAATTTCCAGGCCACTTGGCGTGCAAGGGCCAGGTGAGGGCGAGGGTGGCCCACGTGCGGCTTGCCCACCTAGAAATTAAAATTTTAATTTTTGCGGTGGTTCTAAAAATCATCGCTAAAATTAAATTTTTTAATTTTTTTAATTTTTGCGGCGGTTCCAAAACCGTCACTAAATATTTTAAAAACCGTCTCAAAAAATATCATTTGCGGCGGTTACTCCATCGGTTGCTGAAAATCGCCGCTAAATGTTCTACGACGCCTAATTTAGCGACAGTTAAAAATCGCCGCTAAATGCTGAATTTTTTGTAGTGCAACAAGAGAGTGACCGGGGCAATCGGCAATGGTGGGTGCAATAGACGACAACGACGATAATAGATGAGGTAGACAACTGATGGTTGTGGCAGTGGCGGTCAACGATCGAAGGAAGAGAGAAGAGATAAGAAAGATGAGAGAGTTGGATGTGCCATATTGGTGGGTGGGAAGGGGGGGCTATGTATTTTCCGAGTTTTGGATGTTTTTAGTGTGTGTTGAAAACATCCAAAACAATAAATATATTTTTGGGTTTTTTTTATAATTTTTTTTTTGTTTTCAAAAATAGTAAATTTTTTAGTATTTTAAAAAATTAAAAACTCAAAATGAGTTAAAAATAGTAAAGAAAACGCAATTCTAATGTCTCAATCATCTACCTTGTGGCCAACCATGTCATTCATGAGTCGACCTATAACAGAGGAAGCCCTAACAATTAAAGGGCAACTTGACACCCAATCAAAGGCCTCTTGGGTGGCCAAATCACCCATCCCAACAAATGAATTGGTCGAAATCATCTCATAACCACTGGTTACGAGTGCCACACGCATGTACTCTTCCATGGTTGGAGTGTAGCCTTGGTGGAGCCATTTGGCCTCCTCAAAGTACGCCTTTACCAGCTTCTTCATCTGAGAAATTGAACCTTGACATTAATTAATGGCCTTTTGATGAGATAAACTAAGCAAGAACCAGCAAAGCTTACCGCTAATTTTGCATAGTCGATGACGTAAGACCTTCCTTGCTTGGCCATCTCCTCCTCAATCATGTTGTAAACATCAAGTAATGCTTCGTAACAAAACCTCATGTACTCTGGAAGTTGACGTGTAGCACCCACATGCCACCTAAAAATCAAGCAACTAGGCCTTGTTAGAGTGATCCATCTAAATTCATGTATGCATGACAAGTTTAATGAACTATTCAAAAGGGAAACAAATCAAACTTTTCAACTGCATCAGTGAAGAGGGCAAGTTCTTCAAAGGTGCCATAGGTGTCATATGTGTCGTCTATAATGGAAGTTAGAGCCATCACTTTGGTTAGTATCCTTCTACCGAGCTGATAGTGGGGTTCGAAATACAGTCCCATTACCCAAAAGTAGAGCTCCACCACTCTATCTCTTGCAAACGGCAGCTTCTTTGGCACATCTAAATCTTTCCACCACCTAAAAAATATATATCATTTACATGCAAATCATTTCCAACTCAAACTACATAATTCTATTATTTTGACTTAGGCTTAGTATATTGTTGGATAGTAGAAGAACCTTGTGATCTCACTGAGCTCTCTTTGGTGTAGCTTCTGCAACATGTTGAAATCTAACTTGGCAAACTCCAGGAGGAGTGTATCATCATGGCCTTTGGGATCAAACAAAGAGATATAGCTCCTTGCCTCTAGCCTTGTCAGGCCCGTCCCGATGGGCTGGTTTAGAGCGAGTATCACCTTGCCGGCAAGAGCATGACCTAAGTCCGGCAGGGCAGACTCCAACTGGGCAGTGGTGAAGGCGACCAGCTCATCCAAGACGTCTTCTCCCCGCACCCTGAGATGCGCAGCCTCGTACAAGCTTAGCAGTGCCTCCACATCTCTCGTTAAAAATTCCTTAAACTGGCCGTCTGTTCCCTTCAGTTCGTTGAACACATCTGGTTGTTTGGACCATGGAATTGATGCATCATCATCCATACATACACACACGCTGTTAATTAAACGAAGCAACGGATTATTTAATTACCAGAAGACAGAGGAAACCCGTGTTGTCTGAGTAGCCGGAAAGTGAGAGCAGTGCCGTAAACACTGTCGCCGGCGTCACCGAGCCGATGATGATGCCAGGTCCTGTGCATGCGCTGCAATGTTGCCTCGATCTCGCTCTCGAAATGGTAAGCCACGCCCAGGCGTTGGATGGCGTCGATCAAGTCGGCAGAAGCAGCTCTGGACAGTGTCTTCCTGAGCTCATCTCTCAGCTGCTCGTGTTGCTGTTGTGCCTTCGCGTCCTGCCAAATCAACAACACCACCAACCCAATTAGCCAATTAATTCATTTTCATCATCACAAAAATGCAACTCTCTCTACATTATCTTGATACCAGAACTTGGGAAGAAGCATATGCGAGGAAATGATCTCCCCAGACAGTAGGATGGAAATTGGCCGAGCGGCGGGTGATCTTCGGTGCCACACAATTCTGTGCAACCGTAACGGCAGAAAGATTAACAGATAATTCCATTTTTTTTGTTTTATTTTGAGCATGAGAGGCATGAGCTTCTACTGGGATTGACATTTATAGCAAGAATGTCCCATCAGATGATTCCCATACACGGCACTGTTAATTAATTTTCTATAATTAATGATATAAAAAAAGACTAGACCACGATGTTTTAATTTAAATAAATTTATTACTTTATCTCTTCAACAACAATTAAATATGCTCTCTTGTGATAAAGGAGATTTTGTTATAAATCAAGGATTAATTGTCCTCCCTCGTATTGTCAAGTATTAATTAAAAATTAAAACATGAAGATCAAGCATTAATTATGCTCCCTCGTATTGTCTTTATAAGATATTTTCTAAAGTCCAGTACAATTTTAGGAAATAGAAAATTTGGTTTTTATTTTTTATTTTAAAAGATAGTTTTAAACACAACTTTTAATTTTATCCATCAATATAAAGATATTTTCTAAAAAATTACAAGTAAACAAAGTCTTGGTCTTCTTCAATTATTGGTGAGGTATCTTACTTGGGAATGGATGTCTTACATCTTCGTAGCAATCAAACAATCTTTTGTGAGAATTTTATTTTTATTTATATTTCTTAGCATTCTATGATTATTAAATATTTTGGTAAAATTTTTTAATTTACAATTTTTATGGCAATATTTTTTGTAATTATAATTATTTTAGCAAATTTTTCTTTGTTATTGACAAAATAAAAATAATTGGATAATCAATTTCCTTTGCATGGAACAACTTTTTTGGCTATAAAAAGGTAGCCCACCACAGCTGCTCAGACTCTTTTTTCACCTTTAAAATTAAGAAAATATCTAAAGGATAGGTTGGTTTTAAGTTTTAAAATATTATTTTTAAGATAAGTGTTTCAATGATAGCATTAGCTGACAATAGCATCAGCTGGGTGGGCAGCGGCGAAGGAGGTTGGTCGTCTTTCGACGGTTGTCTGCTGCGTCGTTCGTTGCCAGCCAGCCACCGGCCCTCTTCCTCCCTATTGTAGCAAGACACGTGGCATGCTATCATTGGCCTAATTACTATAGGGCCTACATCAGACGGCATGTGATTTACCTGAATTGAGGTATGTAATTATTATAAAATTTATAATTGAGGCAAACAATAGGTTCAAAATTGTAAGTTGAGAGACTAATAGGTACTTTCTTTAAGTTTAGGGTGCAAAATAATTAAATAATAAAAGTTGAGGGGCTAGATATGCTTTAGCCTTATATAATTTCTACGTCCTCATCCGTTTTATGAATAGAAACTTTTAAGCTAAACTTTACTCATTCCTAATTTGTTGAATCCTACAATCATTTCCTGTTATTTTAACCATTTTGCCCTCTACTTGACCAAATGTATCAATTTCAGCAGAGTATGGATGAGAGATTGAGGAAGGCTGCTGAACAAGGAAATGTTGACACCTTGTATGTCCGAATCAAAGAGAACGTACATGATTTGGAGAGCATTGATGGAGTCCCATTTATTGATACTCCATTGCATATAGCTGCATCCAGAGGGCATATGGAGTTTGCTATGGAGATAATGAACTTGAAGCCATCTTTTGCTAGGAAGCTGAACCAAGATGGACTTAGCCCCATGCACCTTGCTTTGCTAAATGATCATGATCTGTTGGTGTTTTGGCTCCTGTCTATTGATAAAGGTCTTATCCGCGTCAAAGCTAGAGGTGGTAAGACTCCCTTGCATTACTCAGCGGAAAAAGGAAACTGGCTAATGTTGGTTAGATTCTTTGAAGCCATTCCTAAATCCATCAAAGATGTAACTTACGAAGGTGACACTGCTCTGCACATAGCAGTAGAAAATGGCAATATTGAAGCTTTGCAAGTTTTGATCGAATGGAATATTATATTTCGGAGAGAACTCTTGATCCGGAAAAACAAGGAAGAGAAAACTGCGTTGGAAATTGCTGCTTCAAGGGGACAACAAGAGGTAACTCTTTATTTCCTTTTTCTTTTCGAACAATCATATATATAATTCCTTTGAATTGAAGAATTAATTGTATTGTATGCATATGTGTTTGTGTTTGTGTCTGACTACAAATTAGATGGTGGAGTTGTTGGAAGCTAACTCTGCTACCAACTTAAAGAACATCCTAGAAGATCCAACACAAATTTCAGATGGAATTAGGAGAATGCTACGTAATTTTTTCCCAAGCCCTACCAACTCTGTCGAGGAAAAGATTGCTGGGATGAGCACAGTTCATTGGATCAAAATATCAAGCGAGCAGCGAAGTGCACAAATATTTGTTGATGGTCTGATTGCGACAGTTGCCTACCAGGCAATAGTGAACCCGCCTGGTGGTGTTTGGCAGGGTAGTGCTAAAAATGATTCACCTGTGTCAATCTTAACCAAGAACTTTGGCATCTCATCCTCGCCTGCCCGAACGAGCGATGTGGGAACGAGTGTCATGAACACGAGCACATTCTTTATATTTTGGCTTGCAAATTGTGTAGTATTTGTGTTCTCGGTTGCACGAATGATACAAGTAATTAGCAATCCAAGCAGAACTGGAATTGAACGTTTCTATCCAATTCCGTTATATGTGTTGCTTTCTTGCTTCCTAATCTCAGCAGCAATTACAGCACCAAGTGGTGCACTCTCCCATTACGCTCTTGAATATCTTATCGGAGCTGTAATCTTACTCGGTCTTTCTTGTCTACACCGGATTCTTGCAGAATTAGGACACGTAAGGAGATCCCATTGGCGTACGCGTGATGGACGAGAATGGTGGCAATCTGGGAAGCACTAGCTCTGTGGCCATGGCAACGTTTGTGTATCATCTTTCTTTCTTGTTGGTTCGTATGCTTAATTAATCCCGTGTGGTGTGTAATTTTTTTCAGCGTAGCATTATTTGTCTAGTATGCTGCAAAACTTCTAGGTGGACGTGTGCTTGCCAGCTTTGCTTTGCAAGTTTGATATGTTAGATCTATATCTATATAATATATAAGGTTTTTTTCCTACCTGCTTTGCACGCGATAAATGATGTTTAATAGTGAAAGTCTATCAAAATATTATAATTATTTATATATATTAATATAAAAATTATGATTAATTTATTATTATTTTTTTTTATACATCGAAATAGTAAAATAAAATTAAAGAGAGAGAGAGAGAGAGAGAGTGTTAGCTAGACAAGTGCCCTTCTGTTTTTGGTGGGTGGTTAAGTAATGCCTACTTTCACTAATCCCAAGAGATTCCATAGATATTTCTACACTTGTGACTTGTCATTACCAAACCACTTTGAGATGGGAGAGATGTCTCAACCACATCTTTTCCTATGGCTACTGGCTGCACTAGCAGTGCCACCACTTGTTTATTTACTTAATGCACCCATTTAAGCATCCAAATTGTTGTTATTTTCAAGCCCAACAACATTGGAAGGGTGAATGAGGTCTCAATCCCAAAGTCACAAGTGAGTTTATTAGCAGTGATTTTTAATCAAGATATAAAGATATTTTTTAAAAAATTACAAGTAAACAAGATCTTAATCTTCTTCAATTATTGACGCGGTATCTCACTCAAGAATGAATCGTCCTATATCTACGCAGCAATCTAACAATCTTTTGTGAGAATTTTATTTTTATTTATATTTCCCAACACTCTATGATTATTAAATATTTTGGTAAAATTTTTTAATTTACAATTTTTATGGAAATATTTTTTGTAATTATATTCATTTTAGTGAATTTTTCCTTTTTATTGACAATAAAAATAATTGGATAATCAATTTCATTTACATGGCTACAATTAAACAACTTCTGTGGCTATAAAAAGGTAGCCCACCACAGCTACTCAGACTCTTTTTCACCTTTAAAATTAAGAAAATATCCAAAGGATGGGTTGGTTTTAAGTTTCAAATATTATTTTTAAGATAAGTGTTTTATGATTTGAGAATTATAGTTATATTTTTAACTTTAAAAGATTTTGTGTGATGAGAATAGTACTGAGTGATCCAACAACTTTTGCGGCTATAAAAAGGTGGCCCACCTTTGAAACAAAAAAGATTAACTTTTTGGTTAAGATTAACTTTAATATTAAATAGTTCAGAGATATCCCATACCTGGAATATTTTCTATTTCACACGTCTCTTAAAAACTAGAAAATAAAGACAAACACCTTTTTTCCATTATAAATTTATTGATGCATTTTGATAACTATAATAATTATTAGAAAATAATTAATAATTTATGAAGAAATATTGTTAATTCCTTGAAGAATTATTTATAATTATGTGAGAGTCAAAAATTAGTGCACAAATCATATTATCGTAAAAGTTTATTAGGATAGTGTTGACAGTTGTAATGAATAGAAATATTACTATTAAATTGATTGTAATTTAGAGATTATAAGTTCAAATTTTATTGACAAAGTAAATATTTTTTAAACAATTTTAAAAGTAAAAATTTAAAAAGTGTCGTCACAGGTTTTATGTCCTTTTCACTTTATTTACTCTTATGTAAATAATTTTTACAAATTAATATGATATCATGTAAAATTTATAATAATTTTATTCAAAATTAACCATACTTTATTTGAAAGACATTATTACGTTGCCTTTTATTTATTTGTTGAGTTGTGACCATGTCTAAGGTGGGAGTAGCGGGAATGATTAACAAAACTAATTAATCTATATATCTGGAAATCATACAAGTTGTGTGGTCAACCTTGGAACTTTCAGATACAATATCCAAAATAATAATAATAATAATAAATTATCCATGCATAGAGTCAAATTATACATTCAAACCTCTTCAATAGGTTATCAATATAAGATTAGATTGTGACTCAAAACACCTCAAGTACGAATATTAGTTGAAAAAGTAAATAAATTCTAAAAATAATTTATTAATTAAAAATTAAATAAATTATCCATACATTAAAAAAATAGATAATATTCAAATAATCAAAAATCATGCTACAAGTCAACATCTCCTGATCTTTCTATTTGACTTTGATTGTATAACTAACTAATTAAGGTCTTAGATACTCATAAAGAATAAGACATTTAATAAAGCATAACCTTAAGAAATACAAGATAAAGTAGAATAAGATAACTCAATCCAATCCAAAATATTCCCCAAACAAGATTAGAAATGATCATCACTTAATTACTTGTCATGACTAGCATAATTTGAGTAGAAGAAGATTCTGAAGGCTTGTCTACAAAGCCCTCAACTTGAGATAAATTTCTAAGATTTCAAACATAGGATAAAGAACTACGGGACGAGCATTCCTAATCTTATTGATGGCACATGCATATTCGAATCTCTATAAACTTAGATCAAGATAAGTCACGCTTATCCAGTAATTGTAGTTTAATTCAATTCAAAACATATGAAATAAGGAGGAATTAACTAATTTTTTATAATATGAGCGAGACCATCTCATTCTTATCGTCATCCGCATTATAAAGTTGATCTCAGTTCCCAAAAGATACATCAAAGAAATTTTAAGTGGTGAGACAAAAGTATAACAAGTCAATACAATTCTCATAACTCTTTGTTTTTTGTCTAGTTCTCTATTAACTTAAAAATCATAGTTGTGTCCATCCAAATAACTCTTGAAATAGTAATCTTTGTTTTCTGCCTACGTAATGCATACACATCGCAGTCTGTACCAACAGTGTGTGTAGTCGAAATCTATCTAAATCGTATAAATGCAATTGATGAGTAATCCATGTCTCATCAATATACTCTCTTACTTCATTGATCAAATAATTGTGGCACAATTTTTTTTAATAAAAAAAATAAAAGAAGATAAGTGACCCACTTCACTATTTTTGGCCGATCTGAATGGCTATGAATGAGTTCAACATGACAGGCAGCTGTAGGGGTCACTTATAGCTCCTACAGAAATAGAATGCTCCATTGACTACTAACTGTGACATGAAAATACATACTTGTACCCAGGGGTATAAGTGGTAAAACTTCTAAATTTTTTTTGGGAGTGATGGGGTTGGGATCAATGCTTAGTGGAGGTAAAAATATCTCATTTAGTGGAGACTGATCGCGTGTTTGCTTGAGAATGTTTAAGGTTGCAACTGCATCCAATTTACCTGGAAGCCAAACAAAACGAAAATCGGTCTCCTCTAAGACTAGATAGGCAATCGAACACTGGGGTCATAAAAAAAAAAAATACATACTTTAACGAGGATGTCAGACACAATCACATCAATTATAGCTCTGTCCTCTCATTTTCTGTTATAGCTATGTCCTAATCTGATTTACTCAAAAGGCACGCTTAAATGAGTAAACAATGTGTCTACCTAACCTTCTTTGAGAGTAGAGTAGGGTTACAAATGAAGAGGGCCTCTGCACAAGCCTTTGTTTTTTTTAGGGCTTGTTTTATATAACCTTATTCTTGGTTATATTAGGCAGTAGGCAGAGCAGTGTAGTAGGGAGAGCAGAATAGTTAAATGCTTATTTTTGTATAGTGGTAGTATGTATATAAAATGAGAACGGTTGTAGAGGATCAAGGATAAGTTGTATATAATGTAAATAGGCTTGATAGTGTTTTTTTACTAGATTGATGAATAATAAAGAAGTTATTCATTCCTTCTTTTCTCTATTAACATGATGTCTGGTTTCTTGGCTTCTTCAGATCTTGATTTTGCACATGGTATCAGAGCGGAGATCCGTGGAGTTTATCTGATCTAAAGGCTAATTTTTCATTAGTATTGTCGGATTAATCATCAGAGTAATCGTAAGTTCTTGATTTCATTTCTCTTCGTTGAATCAGTTTCTTATGGCTTCGATCAGAAATAACATAGCAACAGGAGATCCGTTGCAATTGCATCCTTCGGATCATCCAGGTATGATCCTAGTTTCTGCTCCATTAACTGGACTCAATTACAGATCTTGGAGTAGGGGGATTCAAATTGCCCTAGGAGCTAAGAATAAACTAGGGTTTATAAACGGTGAAATTTCAGTTCCGAATGAGAACAGCGAGGAGTTTCACATTTGGAAAAGATGTGACTACATGGTCACTTCTTGGTGTTGAATTCCATTTCTAAGGAACTCGTAGATGTTTTTATATACACTAGGAATTCTAGACAACTTTGGTGTGAATTAGAGGAGAGATTTGGAGAGAGTAATGGAGCTCTTGTATACCAGCTCCAACGTCGGATTAGTTTCGTTAGTCAAGAAAATTTTTCTGTGTCCGTGTACTACACTCAGTTGAAACGATTATGGGATGAGTTAATGGTAGTTAGGCCATTACAAAATTGTAGTTGTGGTGCCTCTAAGACCGTAACAGAGTTTGCTGAAGAAAATAAGTTGATGCAATTTCTTATGGGACTGCATGATGGTTATGATCAGGTGAGAAGCCAAATTTTATTGCTTGAACCACTGTCGAGTGTTAACAAGGCCTACTCGATGATTTTAAGAGTAGAGTCACAAAGGCAGGTAACTTCAGCTCTAAATGAAACAAATGAAGGAGCTGCATTATTTTCTAAGCAGAATGCGAATAATAGAAAGGATTCGAAGAAGTTTAAGAATAAGGGTTTTTGTGAATATTGCAAAAAGAATGGACATTTGAAGGAATCTTGCTTCAAATTAGTTGGATATCCTGACTGGTATAAAGAGAGGATAAATAAGGATTCAACACAAAGGATAGTTGCAAATGTTACAAATCAAATTGATTCAGTTTCAGAAATACCACTTGATGCAGCAATAATAGCGAATCAAGACTTGGGGGGTTCGATTGCAGCTGCTCTTCTCAAAATGCTCAAGCAATCTCCTAAAGCTGGAAATGTCAATCTTAACACAGCCTTGATTGACTTTGCTGGTAACCGAAATTATATCAATTCTTGTTATTTTGGTATGCTTGATGAAGGTACATGGATACTTGACAGTGGTGCCACTGACCACATTACCTATCATAAAAGGTCGTTTCGTTCCCTACATATCTTATCACACCGTGTTTCAATTCACTTGCCAAATAACACAACCACTTTTGTTTCACAAGCAGGATCAGTTTGTTTAAATCCTACTATTGAGTTTCAGGACGTTTTGTTCATACCTTCATTTCAATTTAATCTCTTGTCAGTTAGCAAATTGCTTTTTGATCATCAACTGCTAGTAACCTTTCTTCCTATGGGTTGCTTTATTCAAGACCTGAAGACGCATGAAGTGTTAGCTGTGGGTAAGGTTGAAGGGAGATTATACAAGCTGGATAAGTCAAGTTTTCATGTGGGCACTATTACCAAATTCTTTTCCCAGCTAAAGTCTCTCAATCTACGTTTTGTATCTTATTTTTTCCTTTCCAAGAATAAAACTGCAACTGCTGATATCTCTTCTTGTACTGTTCCTATTACTTTGCAATATCAAAATACTTCTTTTGCTGCAATTTCTAATTCTAGTTTGTGGAATAATAGATTGGGGCATATGCCTGTTAGAAACTTGAAACATATACTAGCATTGAGGCATTTGTTTAGTGATACTTGTTCTTGTGAAACTTGTCCCTTGGCAAAGCAAATTAAACTAGGTTGCCATTTCCTATTCATGAACCTAAAGTCACTAGTCCTTTGGAACTTTTACATGTTGATTTTTGGGGGCCATATTCAATTCCTTCTTTGACTGGAGCAAAAATTTTTCTTACTATTGTGGATGATTATTCCAAAGCCACTTGGACATATATGGCTCAACATAAGAGTCAAAGTCTTTCTCTTCTTCAAGCCTTTCTTCGGCTAGTTGAAAACCAATTCCAAACTTCAGTCTAGACAATTCGAACTGACAATGGGTATGAATTTGTCAATCATTCAGTCTCTACCTTTTTGCAATCCAAAGGTATTTTTCACCAACGAACATGTACATATACCACTCAAAAAAATGGAATTGTTGAGCGTAAACATAGGCATTTGGTTGAAGTGGCCAGAGCTTTACAATTATATTCCCATTTACCTAAATCATTTTGGTCCGAATGTGTATTGACAGCCACCTATCTTATTAACCGAATGCCTCTTTCCATTCTCAAATGGGAAACCCCTTATTTTCGCCTATTTCATAAAAACCCTAATTATACCTCATTGAGAACATTTGGATGTCTTTGTTATGCCACAAATACCTTTCCTCACAAAGATAAATTTTCTCCAAGAGCCATTAAATTTGTCTTTATTGGCTACTCTTACTGTCAAAAAGGATACAAGTTGTTTGATCTTTTAGCTAGGAAGATTTTTGTTAGCAGGGACGTTACCTTCTTTGAATCCACGTTTCCTTTCCAAGATAATGTTTCTACTGATCTTTCCATTAACGCACCATTACCTCAAGTTCCTATCAGCTTGCCTACCCCAGATTTTGTTTCTGCACCTGTATCTACTTCATCTCCTTTGGCTGATAAGACCTTTGATATATCTTCTACTTCTCCAAGTTTACCAATAGCTACTTCTCAAAACCAAATCTCACCTTTACTTAATCCTCTCCGAAGTACCCGTGTTCCACAAAGGCCCATTTGGCTTAATGACTTTGTCAGTTTGGTTCAAGCTTCACCTGTCACTGCTACTACTTCTACATCATCAGGTAACATTTCTGACTCATTTTTCTTTTCTTCTACTCATGCTTCTTTCTTAAATAATATTTCTTCCACTCCCGAGCCTTGTAACTTTCATCAAGCCTCTCAAGATCATAATTGGGTTACCGCAATGGAGAATGAGTTGCAAGCTTTGGAACTTAATCATACTTGGGAAATTGTTGATTTACCTAAGGGTAAGAAGCCTATTGGTTCTAAATGGGTGTATTGTGTGAAGTATAAGCCTAATGGTGAGATTGATAGATACAAGGCACGTTTGGTAGCCAAAGGATATAATCAAATAGAGGGTTTTGATTACAAGGATAGGTTTTCTCCTGTGGCAAAATTGGTTACTGTCAGATTATTCATAGCTGTTGCTACTTCCAGAAATTGGTCTATATATCAAATTGACATCAATAATGCCTTTCTTCATGGTCATCTAGATGAGGAAGTGTACATGACCCCACCTGCTGGTTATTCTGTGGATCCGGGTAAAGTATGTTTGTTGAAACGGTCTCTTTATGGCTTAAAACAGGCCTCACGTCAATGGAACTTGGAATTCAGTGGTTTTCTAATTTAGTTAGGGTTTGTTCAGTCTCCTTATGATCACTGTTTGTTTACCCACAAGACCAGATCTCATTTTGTGGCTCTTTTGGTCTATGTTGATGATGTTCTTATTGCTGGAGACAATATTGATGTTATTGATTCTACCAAGGCTGCCCTTGATGCCAAGTTTACTATTAAGGATCTTGGTTATCTCAAATATTTTCTTGAGTTGGAGGTTGCTAGGTCCTTTAGTGGAACGTTTTTGTCACAACACAAGTATATTAAGGACCTTATTCTAGAAACCGGCTTGCAAGATGCTAAGAGTTCTTCCTTCCCTGTGTCTAAGGGTTTGGTTCTGGAACCAAATCAGGGACCACCTCTTTCCAACCCTGATAAGTATAGACGATTAATTGACCGATTGTTATATGTCAATCTCGCCCGACCTGGTATCAGTCATGCAGTGTAGCATCTTAGCCAATTTATGTTGTAATATCCCGAAATTTGGAAATTAAATAAATGATTATTAATTTAGTTGGGAACAATTAATAATTGCTAAATTTTGCATTTGAAGTGATTTTGATTTATTGGAATTGAATAATTTGGTGAATGGTTGATACTTAGTAATTATTGCATATAAGTTGATTGTTAAATATTTTTGGAGTTTAAGAGAAATATTAATTATTGTGGTTGTGGTGATTATTGAATATTTGTGGGTTAAAAGAAAATATTAATTTATTTGGGTATTTGGAGATTTAAAAAAAATGTTTATTGATGTTATTTTGAGAAAATAATTATTTAATTGGGAGTATTTATGGAAAGAAGAAAAATAAATTAATTTAAGTGGATTTTTGGAAAGTTTTCGGGTGTAAGTGCAATAAAAGAAATTGGAGTCTGGGGAGAGTGTGCAATTTATGAAAGCTATGGGGGTTTAAATGTGATTTAATAAATTGAGTTGGGATGGGTTTAAAATTAATTAGAGGTGTATTTAGGTTGAAGATGCGGCTGGCGCGGGCGGGCGCGAGAGAGGAATTTTGGATGGAATTTTCCAGCCATTCCTTGCCCAAAACGACGTCGTTTTGGGCAAGGCGGTGGCAGCCATGTGCGGCTGCTGGGCGCGCCATGTGGCGTGCTATGGGCCGCCCAATTTGCCTTGTGTTAAAGCAGCATTTTTGCTGCAATTTTAAGGCCTATTTCGGCCAAATTCGAAGCAGAAACAGAGGGAAAAAAATGGAAGAAGAAGAAGCAGCGCACAGGGCCATTTTGGGGGGAGAAATCTCAGATTAAAAGAAGTTTAATCACGGTTTAATTATTCCGGTAAGTAAATAAATGTGTATAAATCATTTTGTATGGTTGAAATTTCGTTTTGGGTCCAATTATATTAATTTTGGGAGTTATTTTAATTTACAGCATGTATTAATTTGGTGGTGTTTTAGCGGGAAAATGCTATAAACGACTAGATACAGGCAAGCTCTCATCTACCTTTATAATTTCTTTCCATTTGGTGAACCCTTAGTCTTCCCTTAATTTGTTTCAGTTTCGCGTATTAATTATACGAAATAAGAATTTTATTAGCTTGATTTAATTTAAATTAAATATGAGACTCGTTGGGGTTTTATTTACAGTGTGTCTACATGGGATTTTAGATGGTTAATTACTTATATTACACGATTAGATTTAATTAATGTGAACCACGGGTTTTATTAATAGTTATTAAATGCTTTACTTTGCAGTGGGAGTGCAAAAAAAAGAGGAAACGGCCATGTGAAGGCAAGCTTCTAACCCTCTCCTCGTGTTCTTTAATTCCTGTGAGAGACTTCGTAGTTTCTCGTATTTTATCATCTCCCTTACTTTAATTCGACACCTGGCCTTATTTGTTGAATTATTATTCATTGGGTTTAATTTAAATTAAATCCAGGACTTTTAGAGTTTATTTGTTATGAGTCTACGGGGGTTTGTATCTCCCCCCATTCCTTTGGGAATGATGTTGAACCAGTTTGGGAACTAGGTTCCTAGACGTGCGGGTTTATTTACGATTTTATCGGGTTTATTTATAGTTTTTCTTGGGTTTATTTATGGTTCGGTTAGAGCTATCAAGCAGTAGGGCAGGGGTCGGTTGTTGGTGACATTGGGGTAGACTATTGTACGGCCCTAAAGTGGACCTTCGGGTGGACACTCCTTGTCACTGGCCGTTGACCGGTGCCGGGCACTGCTGACTAGCTTTGCTAATATGTGATTTTTTGCATGTTTAGATTTATTATATTACTGTCCATGATTTGATATGCACATGGGTACGGGTTGCATATTGGGATATTCATTTATTGAGTATGCTTGGACACGGACATTCTAGCTTGGTTAGGTTGCATCCAACACGGGCATATGCATCGCGTGTAGTTTACTATGTGGGCGGAGCATGGCCTGATGCCTGGATGTATGGGCACCGGTGTATCACGTTGATGCTCATTACGCCATTGCATTTTTATGTGCATTGCATGGCTACTGGTAGTTATTAGTTCTCGGATGAGAGTACCGTTCCGAGGGAGCCTATGGCTCAGTTGTCTGGAGTACCGACGGGGACGGGCGATGGGAGTACCAGCCCGGGACCGCGCGCGCAGGTTTGTGGAGATATTTGTTGCCTTTCAGGGCAGCGGCAGGTTGGTATGAGACTTGGGTTCCGTGTGTCTTGTGTGGGCCCCAAGGATCGGTATGTGCTTTTATTATGCTCCACTATTGTGTTGTAGCGTCTCATGACTTGTGTGTACATGGGGGTTTATTTTGGGGAGAGTTTTTTTTTTGTTATGCTCAGCCTTCAGCCTTTCTTTCTTTATGCTTGCTGAGTCTCTAGACTCACTTTGCTTTCCATCATTCCAGGCAGTGCCAGCGTGGGTCCGAGCAGGGGAATTAGCGTCTAGCGGCCGAGTCGGTATGATGTACAGGCAGTCCCGTCAACCTCTGTCAACTCTGATGGTTGTGTAGGGTCTATTCTTTTATTTATCTGGTGACCGCTATGCTAGCGGGGTTCCCGTAGTGTATGCATGTGTTTTGCTTCGCTTCCGTTGCTCTCATCTTTGAGTATGCATGCCAGGGTATTTCTGTCTCGTGTTTCATTATTTTTCCCTTTCCGTAAGTGCTTTCGTTCGGATAGTCCGGGCGGCTGGGATATCCGGGCGGGGGTGCTTACAGTGTTGGTATCAGAGCGTAGTTTGAGTCAGTTTTGTGGGACGAGTTCCTATACACCAAAGTTGTCGGATAGAGTCAGAGAGGTGTCTAGATTGTCTTTAGTGGCCGGATATGAGATTAAATAAGGAACCCTATGTTTATAGGTTGGTTTTAGGTTAAGGGGTGAAGAATTAGGCACTTGGCTTGATACCTAATTTTTTGTGCAGGTCACAAAGTCTCTTGTTATTTGGTATGGATCCAAGAGGTTCAAGTTCTAGGGTGCCAGACCCGGATCAAGTGGCACTTGACTTAGTTTGGAATCGTTGGGAGCGCGAGCTACTCCACACCCTGGGTGGTAAGCAGCGTGATGAAGAGCATGTGATGGCTTTCTTGTGGCGCATGGACCAAGTGTTTCTATTGACCACACATGAGCACCTAATAGGGTACTCCGAAAAGCAAGTGCTTTTCGTGAGGAATTATATGAATGAGAGATGGAGGCAACTCACTCGGATTTTTATAGAGGATGCGACACTTCGGGTCCATTACAATCAGTTTGCCCGTGCTATAGAGCGACAAGTAGAGATTTGGGACCCAACTGATTCTGGAAGACAATGGGTATCATTTGCTGGTCGTTCAGCAGAGGCTGCGGTGCAAAGTTCTACCCACCTGAGAGATGAATCTATGGGACCCAACTCTAGTGTTGGGAGCAGCGAGGGATTGGTGAGCCTGGCAGATGAGGCTACATCCTGAGCAGAAGGGGACACGACGAGCACCACCTAATGGGAGCGAGCCTAGGTTAGCAAGAGCATGCAACGGTATAAAAATATATATAAAGTTTTGATTGAATATTGTACATGCTCGTGAGGCGTGCCTGGAACGAGCTAGGGCATGGCTTACCTTCCTAAGGGACTTGTGTGTGTAAACTATGGCTCATGATGTTGGTTTCTATGGTGGTGTGACGAGTAATAACGAGCAAAGTGTTGAGAGTAAGGTGTGAACGGATATAAACATTTTACAAAAATGGTTAAGGTGCAGGACCACGTGTGAGGGGACGTGATGTATGATGTTATCGTGACTTGCCAAGTCACTTTTATTGGTAGGTGCGTATGCATGTGTACTAATGGATAACTGTAAGGAAATGGGTGAGGCAGTAGCGAGGCACAGTAGGTAGTCGACTGTGGGTGAGAGAGCTGTTGGTCGGTGGCCAACGGACACTAGTTCTCTTCCTATCTGTCGGTCTCTTTGCTGGGAGCTCGGTATTTACCATCTGTAGCAATGGGAAGGAAATTACAAATTAGATATGTTCGTTGTATACTTAAGGATTTGGGTAAATGGGATAGGATGGAGTAGAGTGTTTAAAGGTTTATGAGTTTCCACGAGATAGGAAAGAATTGACAATAGGGAAGGTCGATGAAACAAGAAGAAGGACTCATTGGTACGTTTATAGGTTGTGTGCATATCTGGATGTTAAAGTTTTGTTATTGGGTATGACGAGCAAATAAATTGAAAGTTTCGTGCTTGGAAGGCTTAACCGCAATTTGATGATGACTGCTCTGTGATATTTGGGCGTTTACTCGGATGTGGAACAAACACCGAGTAGGTAATAAAATCGAATTGAGTTCGTGATAGTTCCAATCCTTAAAGATTTAGAATTCTGGTGTAACTCTGAGTAGAGAGTTATCGTCTCGGTGACTCGTGTGGATGGGTTTTAAGGAAAAGAGTAAATTAAGTGATCGGAACCTACTAGGTGAGGTAGGTAGTTCACTCAAGACAGTTATTAATGGTTGTGTTGATAATGGAAACTTAGAGGTGTTGGGCTCAGGCGAGTGTAGAGCTTATGTCGGGACATGAGGGTATACTCAAGTGCATTTTTGGGAAAAGTTACCCTTTAAGCTAGAGACCGAGACTAGCAATGGATTGCTGTTTAGGTTCGTTAACGATCCCGCTTAATTAAGGATGTTCCCTAGGGTGCATTTGTGTTTGAAAGGTGAGTCGAATAAGGTCAAGCTGCGTTGAGTTTTGTTGATTCGTGTGAGAGACTGTGTCCCAATTTATGTTCGTGCAGGAGTGATAAGTGCACGTTAGGTCGGGACAGTGAGGTGGTATAAATGGGATTTATTTAGGGCTTGTGCTTGCCCCTAGGTGTTTGGGGAAGAGGGTAGTTTAGCCGTAATATATATGCCTGATATTTGGTGTTGTATGCAGCTTTTAGTATCCCCAATAGAACCCGGAGCCTTAGATTTCGGTGTACCTTTATCCGATCCGGATGACCTCTCAACATTGGATCATTTATGGTGTTGATGGGAATAGGAGTTTACTTCTGGATGGGGAGGCAGGCAAGACGAAGAGGAGTACCTAGTAAGTTATACGTATTAACTCGACGAGTTGTTTCAAGAGACGATCCATGAGATCTTTTGGGGATTGTCAGAGAGATAAGTCCTATTCGCCCGTGAGCACATGAAGGACTTGTGGAGGCGGCTGACTAAAGTAATGATGAATGATGGGAGTCTTCGTTCCCAATATGATGTTTTTACCGGAGCTGTGAGGCAACAGGTTGCCATTTGGAGCCTTGCCAAGAGCCGGTATAGGATGTGCCCAGGATTGAAGCACTACCTGACGCCCAGTCAGTTCAAGCCACCATGAGGGTACCGTCACAGCCACCGGAGAGACTTATTGGACCTAACTCCAATGTAGCTAGTAATGATGACTTAGCGTACTTGGCAGAGGAAGCTACCTCGGTTGCCAGGGGTGATGAAGGAAGTTCTAGTTAGTATGGTTAGTAAAGGGCTGTAATGCAAATGTATGGTTGTAAATTACGAGTTTTGTAAAGATGGGAATTGTGTGAGAAACATCATGTACCATGTTTGAGGGTTGATGGTCACCGAATAAGTCGTAATAGGAACTAGCAATTGGGTATGTTAATTCCTTTAAGGAGGGGAGATCACCTGGTGACATTTTAGATCCTGAGATGTATTGGGTGGAAAGTGTTAAATCAAGTAGAATGTGTGGTAGACTCGGACTTATGGAGATACTGGAAAATGATGATATGAATGTATTTAAAGAGATATTGGGTATTATCATGAGAGATGTGAGCGTATCTTGAGGACATGGACTCAACGCGAATTTCGTGGACGAAATTCTAATAAGGAGGGGAGAATTGTAATATCCCAAAATTTGAAAATTAAATAAATGATTATTAATTTAGTTGGGAACAATTAATAATTGCTAAATTTTGCATTTGAAGTGATTTTGATTTATTGGAATTGAATAATTTGGTGAATGGTTGATACTTAGTAATTATTGCATATAAGTTGATTGTTAAATATTTTTGGGGTTTAAGAGAAATATTAATTATTGTGGTTGTGGTGATTATTGAATATTTGTGGGTTAAAAGAAAATATTAATTTATTTGGGTATTTGGAGATTTAAAAAAAATATTTATTGATGTTATTTTGAAAAAATAATTATTTAATTGGGAGTATTTATGGAAAGAAGAAAAATAAATTAATTTAAGTGGATTTTTGGAAAGTTTTTGGGTGTAAGTGCAATAAAAGAAATTGGAGTCTGGGGCGAGTGTGCAATTTATGAAAGCTATGGGGGTTTTAAATGTGATTTACGAAATTGAGTTGGGATGGGTTTAAAATTAATTAGAGGTGTATTTAGGTTGAAGATGCGGCTAGCGCGGGCGGTCGCGTGTGCGAGGGGCCATAGGGGTGATGCGGGTTCGAACCCGCGGGAGCGCGCGCGCGAGAGAGGAATTTTGGCTAGAATTTTCCAGTCATTCCTTGCCCAAAACGACGTCGTTTTGGGTAAGGCGGTGGCAGCCATGTGCGGCTGCTGGGCACGCTATGTGGCGCGCTGTGGGCCGCCCAATTTGCCTTGTGTTAAAGCAGCATTTTTGCTGCGATTTTAAGGCCGATTTCGGCCAAATTCGAAGCAGAAACAGAGGAAAAAAAATGGAAGAAGAAGAAGCAGCGCACAGGGCCATTTTTGGGGGAGAAATCTCAGATTAAAAGAAGTTTAATCACGGTTTAATTATTTCGGTAAGTAAATAAATGTGTATAAATCATTTTGTACGGTTGAAATTTCGTTTTGGGTCCAATTATATTAATTTTTGGAGTTATTCTAATTTACAGCATGTATTAATTTGATGGTGTTTTAGCGGGGAAATGCTATAAACGACTAGATACAGGCAAACTCTCATCTACCTTTATAATTTCTTTCCATTTGGTGAACCCTTAGTCTTCCCTTAATTTATTTCAGTTTCGCGTATTAATTATACGAAACAAGGATTTTATTAGCTTGATTTAATTTAAATTAAATATGAGACTCGTTGGGATTTTATTTACGGTGTGTCTACATGGGATTTTAGATGGTTAATTACTTATATTACACGGTTAGATTTAATTAATGTGAGCCACAGGTTTTATTAATAGTTATTAAACGCTTTACTTTGCAGTGGGAGTGCAAGAAAAAGAGGAAACGGTCGTGTGAAGGCAAGTTTCTAACCCTCTCCTCGTGTTCTTTAATTCCTGTGAGAGACTTCGTAGTTTCTCGTATTTTATAATCTCCCTTACTTTAATTCGGCACCTAGCCTTATTTGTTGAATTATTATTCATTGGGTTTAATTTAAATTAAATCCAGGACTTTTAGAGTTTATTTGTTATGAGTCTACGGGGGTTTGTATCGCCCCCCATTCCTTTGGGAATGATGCTGAACCAGCTTGAGAACTAGGTTCCTAGACGTGCGGGTTTATTTACGATTTTATCGGGTTTATTTATAGTTTTTATCGGGTTTATTTATGGTTCGGTTAGAGCTATCAAGCAATAGGGCAGGGGTCGGTTGTTGGTGACATTGGGGTAGACTATTATACGGCCCTGAAGTGGTCCGTCGGGTGGACACTCCTTGTCACTGGCCGTTGACCGATGTCGGGCACTGCTGACTAGCTCTGCCAGTATGTGATTTTTTGCACGTTTAGATTTATTATATTACTGTCCATGATTTGATATGCACATGGGTACGGGTTGCATATTGGGATATTCATTTATTGAGTATGTTTGGACACGGACATGCTAGCTTGGTTAGGTTGCATCCAGCACGGACATATGCATCGCGTGTAGTTTACTATGTGGGCGGAGCATGGCCTGATGCCTGGATGTATAGGTGCCGGTGTATCACGTTGATACTCACTACGCCATTGCATTTTTATGTGCATTGCATGGCTATTGGTAGTTATTAGTTCTCGAACGGGAGTACCGTTCTGAGGGAGCCTATGGCTCGGTTGTCGGGAGTACCGACGGGGACGGGCGACGGGAGTACCGGCCCGGAATCGCGCGCGCAGGTTTGTGGAGATATTTGTTGCCTTTCAGAGCAGCGGCAGGTTGGTATGGGATTTGGGTGCCGTGTGTCTTGTGTGGGCCCCAAGGACCGGTATGTGCTTTTATTATGCTTCATTATTGTGTTGTAGCATCTCATGGCTTGTGTGTACATGGGGGTTTATTTTGGAGAGAGTTTTTTTTGGTTATGCTCAGCCTTCAGCCTTTCTTTCTTTATGCTTGCTGATTCTCTCGACTCAATTTGCTTTCCATCATTCCAGGTAGTGCCAGCGTGGGTCCGAGCAGGGGAATCAGCGTCTAGCGGCCGAGTCGGTATGATGTATAGGCAGTCCTGTCAACCTCTGTCAACTCTGATGGTTGTGTAGGATCTATTCTTTTATTTATCTGGTGACCGCTATGCTAGCGGGGTTCCCGTAGTGCATGCATGTGTTTTGCTTCGCTTCCGTTGCTCTTATCTTTGAGCATGCATGCCAGGGTATTTCTATCTCGTGTTTCATTATTTTTCCCTTTCCGTAAGTGCTCCCGTTCGGATAGTCCGGGCGACTGGGATATCTGGGCGGGGGTGCTTACATATGTCCTCTCCTTGTCAGCCTCATTTCGATGCTGCTCTTCGGGTTGTTAAATATCTTAAAGGTACAGCATCTCATGGCCTCTTTTATCCGGTTACAACTAAACTTTCTCTTTCAACCTATTGTGATGCTGATTGGGCCACTTGCAAGTTTACACGTCGGTTTTTAACAGGTTTTTGTGTTTTCCTTGGCGATACTTTGATTTCTTGGAAAACTAAGAAGCCACCTACAGTCTCAAGATCCTCTGCCGAGGCTGAATATCGGAGTATGGCCTCCACTACTTGTGAACTTGTTTGGATTTCTAATATTCTCAAGGATTTTGGTATTTCTATCCCTCTGCCTATTCCTCTTCATTGTGACAACAAAGCTGCCTTACATATTGCCGCTAACCCTGTTTTCCATGAACGTACGAAGCATCTTGATTTCGATTGTCATCTTGTACGTGATCATCTTAAAAGAGGCTTTATTGCTCCTCAGTTTGTTCCCTCTCATTTGCAGCTAGCAGATTTATTCATTAAACCTTTGACTGCAATTCATCATCATTCTATGGTTGCCAAGTTGGGCTTGTGTTCTCCACAATCTTCAACTTGAGGGGGGGCTCTTGGTTATATCGGGCAGTAGGCAGAGTAGTGTAGTAGGCAGAGCAGAATAGCTAAATGCTTATTTTTATATAGTGATAGTATGTATATAAAATGAGAACGATTATAAAGGATGAGGGATAAGTTGTATATAATGTAAATAGGCTTGATACTGTTTTTTTACCAAATTGATGAATAATAAAGAAGTTATTCATTCATTCTTTTCTCTGTTAACATGATGTCTGGTTTCTTGGCTTCTTCAAATCTTGATTTTGCACACTTATAAAAACATGCATTATCTTGCAACAATAATTCGTACCCACTGCTTGGCTGGAAACAACGGGGCTTATCTTGGGATAGCTTGAAGAAACAAGGAGGTGATAATATCTTTGAGCTTCGTGACAGAGTCAGTGTAGCCTTCTCCATGCGAGTATATAACGTTTGTCACCTTAACAAGGTTGAGGACTCGCACAAGCAGAGGCACATGCATCAATTCCATGGACCAAACTACCAGATCTGTTCAAGAAACTAAAGGGAAGAGATGGCGAGTTCAAGGAATGACATCTCTCATTAAGCATTCCTTGAACTCGCCGTCTTTTCCCTTTAGTTTCTTGAACAGATCTGGTAGTTTGGTCCATGGAATTGATGCATCATCATCCATACGTATAGACACACTGTTAAATGAAGCAATGGATGTCTTAATTACCAGATGACACAGGAAACCCCCGTTGTCTGAGCAGCCGGAAAGTGAGAGCAGCGCCGTAAACACCGTCGCCGGCGTCACCGAGCTGTTGATGATGCCAGATCTCGTTCATGCCCTCTAATGCTGCCTCGATCTCGCTCTCAAAATGGTATGCCACGCCCAGGGGTTGGATGGCATCGATGAAGTCGGCAGATGCAACTCTGAACAGTGTCTTCCTGAGCTCATCTCTCAACTGCTCGTGTTGCTGCTACGCTTTTGCGTCCTGCCAAATCAACACCACCACCAACCCAATTAGCCAATTAATTCATTTTCAACATCACAAAAATGCAACTCTCTTGACATTATCTTGACACAAGAACATGAGAAGAAGCAAAATCGAGGAAATGATCTCCCCAGACAGTAGGATGGAAATTGGCGGAGTGACGGGTGACCTCCACCTTCGGTGTCACACAATTCTGTGCAACCGGAATGGCAGAAAGATGAACAGATAATTTCATTTTTTTTCTTTTATTTTGAACATGAGATTTATGAGCTTCCACTGGGATTGACATTTATACCACGAATGTCACTTCAGATGACTACCGTACATGGTACTGTTAATTAATGTCCACGAACGTCACTGGGATTGACATTTATCATTTGAAAGGAGTGATTTTTTTCTTTTTTTCAATTTTTTGTGTTAGTTTCGTTTTTGATTCGGTTTATGTGGGTTATGTAGTTTAATCAGTCGGTTTCGTTTGATTTTGTCTCTCAATTTGGTTAATTTGATTATTTGATTTCGATTAATTCGATAATTAAATTGATCATTTACATACTCTTAAAGGGATGAGACAATAATGGTAAATACAATTCCCATCACCTTAATTAAGACAAACTTTATTTAGGATTCTTCAAACTCCACTAAATCTTGGTCAAATAATTTTTAACCTTTCCTCATTATGGAGGGTTAAAGGACTAATTTTTATCAGTTTGAAATATTTTATCAACACTAGACTAAAGTATATCAAAATTGAAAATATCATTTTATTAAGACGAAAAGTAACTTACATTGTCACTTGCACCACCATATCCATATCTGGGTACATCACTAGTCTTTGGAATACATAATTGTACACATGTAATGATGTTATTCTTGCTTATAATTATTGTATTAAACTTGATTAAGAATTTCTTTTTTTATTTATTTTCCAAGATGTTGATGTAACATACACATAAAGTTGGCAAATAGGTCGGGCAGCCTATGGGCCTGGCTAGTTGGCCCGCCTCCCAGCCCAGCTAGGCCCCGTATTGTAGTAAATGGTTCGGGCCGACCCAGTCCCAAGAATGCAGGATGTATTGGGACAGTGCTTTGTGGCCCATGACCCAGCCCAACCTGATAAATCTCCTCCTTATTGCAAGTTCTCAAATGTCTTGCTTGCAAGCCCATGGCTTAGTTGGGTTGACCCATCTTGGCCCATTTATTAAGGGCTATAGAGTTATGTCGGGCCCCCATTTCTCATTTCCCGACCGGATCGGCCTCTCTCAAGGGCCAAATTTGGCCTGACGTGGGCCATATCTTCCAAAGATATAATATTGCATAAACCAAAATTAATATTTTACATATATATTTAGAAGAAAACAAACTCATTGAAGTACGTTGTAGTTTTAATTTCATATATTTGTAAACTATTTAGATTCTTTATTGACGAGATTTATAACATTTTATCGGATCGGTTCAATTATTTTCTTGTAATAGTTTAGTTTGGTTTGGTTATATTTTTTAAGAAGTTTAGTTTTCGATTTTCGATTTGATTTTCTTTATCAGAATAATCGAACTAATCAAATTGACTGAAATATAAAATTATATCATTTTTTTAAATTTTTTCTTGAATTGGTGCTTAAAGTTTACAATTGATTTTCATTTTTTTTTTGTCAATCAGTTAGTTTGGTTTCTTCGGTCTATTGGAAAGTTAGTTTTTTTTTTAATTTTTTTTATTAGTTTGATTTTTAGTTTTCGATTTGATTTATAAGATTTATGTTTGGTTAGTTTGGTTGTCAGTTAGTTCAGTTATTTAGTTTAATCGGTCGGTTCGATTTATTTTTGTCTCCCGATTCAATTAATTTAATTAGTTGATTTCAATTTGAATCGATCATTTACACACTCTTACTAAAAATGATGTTTGCTTATATAATAATATAAATAAATACAAATATTGTTAATAATCTGAACCTAGATTTGGGGTACGGATCCACATAAAACCCGACAGTCCGTAGACCTCATGGGTTGTAGAGACCACCCTTAACCTCCATTTTCTGTAAGTGGAGAACCAATTTGAGACCAAGCTGGCCCAATATCAGTTTGGCCCAAATTTAATATTGGGGTCAACAAGTGACTAGAGCCCACAAAAATTGGCCCAACAGGTTATGTGGTCAACCTTTGAACTTTATTCAATATCCAAAATAATAATAATAATAATAATAATAATAATAATAATAAGGATTAAAAAAACCAATAGTTTTACA
Organism: Diospyros lotus; assembly: GCF_014633365.1. NCBI lineage: Eukaryota > Viridiplantae > Streptophyta > Magnoliopsida > Ericales > Ebenaceae > Diospyros > Diospyros lotus. Next base: position 1,410,214 of record NC_068352.1, on the reverse strand, counting down.
AGAAAGAGAGAGAAAAGACAACAGATTTAAGATGTCTCCTTAATCATTTACTTTATTAATCTCAGCTTAAATACCTAGAACTAATACATCGATATATGTAATTACAAAATTGCCACTGAAGTAAAATAACGAAGATACAGCAACATCAAATACAAAGAAACAAAGCCAAAATAAAAAAACACAGTAAATAAACAATACAACAAATATAACCATCAAAATCTATTACTCCCTCTCAAGATGTACCATGAGGATTAACAACAGCCATCTTGGATAATAAGGAAAACAATTGAGGAGCTGGGAGAGCTTTAGTAAACAAATTTGCCAGTTGATGCTGAGAGCGGATAGGAAGAAGTTTGATATGACCAGCAACCACTTTGTCCTGAATAGAATGGCAATCAAGCTCGATGTGTTTCGTACGATCATGAAAGACAGGGTTGTTGGCAATGTGCATGGCAGCTTGATTGTCACAAAACAGCAAAGCAGGAGATAAAATATAAACCTAAAAGTCCATCAAGATCTGATTAATCCAAGTAATCTCACTGGCGGTAGAAGCTAAAGCATGGTATTCAGCTTCAGCTGAGGATCGAGACACCGTGGTTTGCTTCTTAGACTTCCACAAGACCAAAGAATCACCAAGAAATACACAAAAACCAGTAACTGAACGACGGGTATCCAAGCATGAACCCCAATCTGCATCTGAGAATGCCCGAAGCTGTAAAGAAGAAGAAGCTGAAAATGATAAACCTTGACCCGTAGTGGATTTGAGGTACTGTAACAAGTGATGGACGGCATCTAAATGGGGCTTGCGAGGATGAGAGACAAATTGACTAAGCTTATGAATTGTGAATGTGATATCAGGCCGAGAAATGGTAAGATATAGTAACCGGCCAATAAGACGTCGATAGACTGATGGATCCTCAAGGAGCTCACCATCATGCATACTTAGTTTAAGATTGTGAACCATATGCAGATGAACAGGTTTACAACCAAGAAAACCAGTATCTTCTAAGATTTGTAGGGTGTAATGTCTTTGAGAAAGAAATATCCCACTCTTAGATTGAGCAATTTCAAGGCCAAGAAAATACCTCAATCTGCCAAGATCCTTCAGCTTAAATTGACTATGAAGAAAAGACTTGAGAGTCTATAACAGTCAAATCCGGACCAATAATGATGATATCATCCACATAAACGAGAAGAGCCACAAAAGAAGGACCATTGCCTTTGGTGAACAAAGAATAATCAGATTTAGACTGCTGAAAACCAAACTGAATAAGGGAATGAGAAAATTTTGCAAACCATTATCGGGAAGCTTGTTTCAAACCGTAGATGGATTTATTCAAACGACATACTAACTTCTCCCCCTGAATAACAGAAATTGAAGGCTTATATCCAAGAGGTAAATCCATGTATACTTCCTCAAACAAATCCCCATTTAAAAAGGCATTATTGACATCTAATTGAACAAGGACCCATTGTTTCATAGCAGCTAAAGCAAGCAAAATTTTTACCGTAACAAGCTTTGCAACAGGAGAATAGGTGTCGAAAAAATCTAACCCCTCTTGTTGAGTATACCCCTTTGCCACTAAATGAGCTTTATGCCTCTCTATGGAACCATCAGCTTTATACTTAATTTTGTAAACCCACTTACAGCCAATGGTATGTTTTTCAGGTGGAAGAGAGGTAACAGTCCAGGTGTTATTCAAATGCATGGCATCTAACTCAGTTGCCATGGCATTTCTCCAATGAGCAAACTGGACAGCTTGATGATAGAATTGAGGCTCAAAATCAGAAGATACATTAAGAAGGAAGGAAATGTGAATAGGAGAAAATTTGGAATATGTGAGATAATGCTGTAAAGGATAAGAGGAATGGATTGTAGGAAAGGGACGATGAGTTAACAAGTTGCAATGGTAATCCCGAAGATAAGAAGGAGGAATAGTAACACGAGTAGACCTACGAATAGGTACATGAACCAAAATGTCAGGAGAAGGATTGGACGTGATAGGCTGTATTTCATCCGGATTAGATAACACACTAGGTGAAGATGGTGGTTCAATGAAAGATATAGGTAGTACCACATCAGGAAAAGGATCAACCAGCTTATTAGAGGTAGTGATAGAATGGAAAGGAAAACGATTTTCATGAAACACCATGTCTCTAGAAACAAACACAGATTTGGTGCTGAGATCATATAATTTGTATCCCTTAACACCTGGAGGATATCCCAAGAATATACAAGCTGAGGCTCTAAGGGAAAATTTATTTCTATGAGAGGGTAGCGCAAAAGCAAAACAAAGACTCCCAAAAACTCTGAAAATTGAGTAATCAACGGTAGTTTGATACAATAACTGATAGGGAGTACTATTTTGTAAAATAGGAGCAGGTGTCCTATTTATTAAAAATGTGGCAGTAAGAATACAATCCCCCCAAAACTTGATAGGTATTCTGGATTGAAAAAATAGTGCCCTGGCTACATTAAGAAGGTGTTGGTGTTTCCTTTCCACTACCGAATTTTTTTCAGGTCTCTCAACACAGGAAAATTGATAGAGAACACCCTTAGAGGCAAAATATTTAGTAAATTGTAATTCTGGAGCATTATCTAATCCGAATCTTTTAATACCTTATTAAACTGAGTCTCAACTAAGGAGAAGAACTTGGGAATAATGATCTTAGCCTCAGATTTTTGTCTCATAAGAAAAACCCAAGTAAATCTAGTACAATCATCAACCAAAGTAAGAAAATAACGGTGCCCTGCATATGTTGGTATATGATAAGGACCCTAAGTATCACAATGCACAAGATCAAAAGCACATGATGACATATGATTATTTGAGACAAAGGAAAGCCTTCTTTGTTTGGCTAAAGGGCATATAGAACACAAATCATGTCCAACACCATGATAATGCAACTGATCCTTTAAAATTTTGAGTTTCTGAAAAGATAAATGCCCTAGCCTATTATGCCAAGTATTTTTATCAACATGTGTAACAGTAAAGTTTTGAATACATCCATTATTATTCATCTTATCATCAGAGACATCAAAAAGATACAAGCCTCCAACTAAATCACCCTTGCCAATCATCCTCAAGCTGTGATTGTCCTGAATAACACAGGCATGAGAAAAGAATTTAAGACTGATACTATTCTTCCCAACCAATTCACTTACAGAGACTAGGTTAAATTTGAATTGAGGAACATATAGAACATTCTCCAGAACAATGTGTGGACTAAGCTTAACAGTACTAATGAACTTTATTGATATCCGAGTGTGATTAGGAAGAATAATAGAAGCATTTTGAATAGGTCTTAACTCAACAAAGGATGATTTATTAACACAAATATGGCTAGTGGCTCCAGAGTCCAAAATCCAACACTTAGGATTAAACAACATATTGGAAGATATAGAGTAACAGATACCTGAAACCTGACCAATAGAATTATTAGATTCTGTTGTCTTAGCCATGTTAGGTGAGAATTCAGCATGTTCAATAGGTGTTGATACTGCCCTGGACTCAAAGATTGCATAAATCCATGAATTTCCTGAGGATTACCATGACTTGCATCAGAAACTTGACTAACAACATTAGGCTTAGCATTAAAATTGGTTTGGCTAGGATTAAACCGTTGTTTAGGCTTGTACCCTAGTGGATACCCATGTAGTTTATAACATTTATCTATTGTATGTTCGTGAAATCCACAGTGGGTGCATATTGCCCTTTCCTTTTTCTGAGATTTATTTTGATCAGTCTTAACCATGCCATGCATAACGGCCAATGCAACCGGATCAGACACCTTAGAATTAAGAATTGTCCTTTAGTTTTCTTCTTGTACAACTAGGGCAAACACCTTATTGATTGGGGGAATGGGATCCATTAATAGTAATTATCCCCTAACTTGTGCATAAGAATCATTTAGTCCCATCAAAAAGGACATCACATACTCAACATGAGAATGTTCAGCTAAAGCCTTATTACCACCACACGAGCACCTTCCACATGAGCACATAGGCCTAAAATTGCTAAGTTCTTCCCATATAGTCTTAAGTTTCGTGAAGTACGCACTTACTGACAACTGTCCCTGACTCAAGTTCATCAATTCTTGTCTAAGTTGAAAGATTCGTGGACCACTACTTTGTTGAAATCTTTCCTTTAAATCAGTCCATATATCAAAAGCAAAATCATAGAAGATCAAACTTGCAGATATCTCTTTCGAAACATAATTCAATATCCATGATATCACCATATTATTATTCCAGATCCAAGTATTAAGTAGAGGAGTATCACCTCATGGTCGAGTAATCGAACCATTAACAAAGCCAAGTTTATTCTTTACCGATAACGCAATCCACATCGATTTTGTAACATCTCGTTCGAGCGATAGGAATGACCGGAACAACTTATCCTGATGGGCCTACGCGAACTTCCCAGGGGGGTCACCCATCCCTGGATTACCCCAAGTCAAGCACGCTTAATTTGGGAGTTCTTTGCCAACATTCAGCCCAAAAGGTATCCAGCTGGTGTTGTTTCCTTTCTTACACTATCCTCGATATATACTAACTTTTCTGGGCTCTTGAGGTATTACATTCTCCCCCCCTTGAGCACATGACGTCCTCGTCATGCGACCTTACAACCGGTCCCAGATCTCCCCCCGATGCATGGCTGATGTGGGATTCGCCTAAGGTGCCTACACGTACCCTCCCTCAAGGACTCAGCTTCCTCGCTGAGGTTTGCCCCACCACCGCGCTCAGAGGCTCGGGGGTCGGCTCTGATACCATTTGTAACATCCCGTTCGAGCGATAGGAAGGACCGGAACAACTTACCCTGATGGGCCTACACGAACTTCCCAGGGGGGTCACCCATCCCTGGATTACCCCAGGTCAAGCACACTTAACTTGGAAGTTCTTTACCAACATTCAGCCCAAAAGGTATCCAGCTGGTGTTGTTTTCTTCCTTACACTATTCTCGATATATACTAACTTCTCTGGGTTCTCGGGGTATTACATTCTCCCCCCCTTGAGCACATGACGTCCTCGTCATGCGACCTTACAACCGGTCTCAGATCTCCCCCCGATGCATGGCCGATGTGGGATTCGCCTAAGGTGCCTACACGCACCCCCCCTCGGGGACTCAGCTTTCTCGCTGAGGTTTGCCCCACCACCGCGCTCAGAGGCTCCAGGGTCGGCTCTGATACCATTTGTAACATCCCGATCGAGCGATAGGAAGGACCAGAACAACTTACCCTGATGGGCCTACACGAACTTCCCAGGGGGGTCACCCATCCCTGGATTACCCCAAGTCAAGCACACTTAATTTGGGAGTTCTTTGCCAACATTCAGCCCAAAAGGTATCCAGCTGGTATTGTTTCCTTTCTTACACTATCCTCGATATATACTAACTTTTCTGGGCTCTCGGGGTATTACAGATCTGCTCCACGATGTGTAGTTATCCCCTGTCAATGGCTGAGATACCAAGACCAAACCAGGGCTATCCAAATGATGTAGAAAGAACAGACTCATTCCGTCGTCAACAGCATGATTATTCATTGAGGAGGACAAGTGATCTGGAGATGACGCCATATGAAGAAGAAACCAAATAATAAAGACAAAATAAATACGGATCTGGAAACAGCAGATCTGGAAATCGCATTCGCGATTGAAGAAGGCAAAGAAAAACAGATCTGGAAATCATAAGATCTGGAAATCACAGATCTAGAAACGACAGATCTGGAAATCGCATTCGCAATCGAAGAAGGCAAAGAAAAAATCACAAGATTCAGAACCGCGGCGGTCTCTGAAACAATAGAGAACCGACTCATGCCGCTGAAAAATAAGATCAACTGCACAGCGTCGGAGAAGAAGAATAGGCGCACAGATCGAACCTAGGGTTTCACCTTTGCTCTGATACCATTTTACGAGAGAGAGAGAAAAGACAACAGATTTAAGATGCCTCCTTAATCATTTACTTTATTGATCTCAGCTTAAATACCTAGAACTAATATATCGATATATGTAATTACAAAATTGCCACTGAAGTAAAATAACGAAGATATGGCAACATCCAATACAAAGAAACAAAGCCAAAATAAAAAACACAGTAAACAAACAATACAACAAATATAAACCATCAAAATCTATTAAATAGTCTTATTAATATTAATAATAATAAGGGTAAATTATATGAAACCCCATTGCATTTAGAATCATGTGCAATTTATCCCCCTATGCTTTTGATTGCATCAAAAAACCCCCTTGCACTTTTAAAATGTTGCAATCAGTCATAATTTGTTATTTTTTACATAATTTTATGTAATTTATTGGTAGATTAATGCAAAATTTTATATTTTTTTGATATATTAAAATTATATATGTAGAATTATGTATTTTGTATATAAATTATTATACAAAATTATGTAAAATAATAACAAATTATGGCTGATTGCAACATTTTGAAAGTGCAGGGGGTTTTTTGATGCAATCGAAAGCACATAGGAATAATTTACACATGACCTAAGTGCAAAAGGGTTTCATATAATTTGCCCTACTAATAATAAAGAATTGTTTTACCACATATCAACTAACCTATTAAAAGGGTAGTGGTAGGGGTATTTGGTCAGTTTTACGAAAAACTTCCTCCATAAGTTATTAATGTTAGAATCCATCACAAAGTGCTTATTGGATTTGTACCATTGTGATTTTATAGCTAGACTTTAATTATACTTAATTATACTTAAAACAGAGAAGTATTCGGATTCACCTCTTAGTTTATAAAGTCAAATTATAACTTCAAATCTCTTCAATAGATTATCAACATAAGAATAGGTTGTGACTAATAACACCTCTAGTATGAATATTAGTTGAAATATTAAATAAATCTTAAAAATAAAATAAATTATTTGTGCATTAAAAAATAATAGATAGTATTCAAATAATCAAAATCATGCTAAAAGTAACACCTTATGAACTTTATATTTGACTTTGATAAGATAACTAGCTAATTAAGGCCTTTGATACTCGTAAGAATAAAACACTTGAGCAAGCATATATCTTAAAAAATACTAAATAAAGTAGAATAAGAGAACTCAATCCAAATCTAAAACTGTAATATCTCAAAATTTAAAAATAAATAATAATTATTCAAATTGGCGTTTGAGGACATTATTGAATATTTGAGAATTTAAGAGGAAGTATTTATTTATGTGGGTTTAAGGAAAATAAGGAATTTAATGTAATTAATTAAATTGTTTGGGAATGACTAATTATTGTTAATTATTGTATTTGTGGTAATTATTGAATATTGGTGGGTTAAAAGGAAATATTAATTTATTTGGGTATTTGGAGATTTAAGAAAAATATTTATTTATGTAATTTTGAGAAAATAGGAAATTAGGTTTAATTAATTTAATTGGTGTTAATAGTAATTATTAGTAATTTGGAAGCATTTATGGAAATAAAGAAATAAATTAACTTAGTGAAATTTCTGGAATTTTGGGGGTGTAAGTGTAATAAGTGAAAAATTGGATGTGGGGTGCAAGTGTCAATTTATGGAAGTTCGGGTATAAGGGAAATTATTAAGGAGGGCGCGTGTGTAATTAATGAAAACTATGGGTGCTGAAATATGATTTGCGGAAGTGTCTGAGGTTCAATATAAAATTAAGTGAATGCATATATATGTTAAAGATGGCAGGTAGCGCAGGCGGCACTCGCGCGAGGGGTCCAGGGAGCAGGCGCGGGATAGAATGTTGGCTGGTGCGCGCGCTGGAGGGAGGTTTGGCTGATTTTTCAGCCAAACCTCACCCAAAACGGCGTCGTTTTGGGCAAGGCGGTGGGCAGCCAGCCGCGGCCACGTGGCGCGCGCTGGTGCGCCCGTGTTGTTGCTCTCTCACGCCTACTGTTTTGCACGCTTTTTAAAGCCAAATTGGCCATATTTTTCTGTCGATTTTACTGCTGTAAATTGCTTCAATTGAAGCTACAATTTGGATTAAATTGGGAGCGAAGCAGAGAGCTTCCGAAAGAAGAAGAAGGCACTTTGAGGCTGGAAATGGTGAGAAAATTAGGAGAAAATTGAGGATTACATCAAGTTTAATTGTGGTTTAATTAGCCGGGTAAGTAAGCAATTATGTATTAATAATTGTATATGGTTAGATTTTAATTATAAGTTTGATTTTGTTAATTTTGGGTGATTATGTTGTGTTGGGTGTATTAATTTGGTGTACAAATATATATATATATATATATATATGCATACTAGTGCACTGTGTGCATGAGAATTTATATTATTTTGTCTGTGAGGGTGAGTGTGTTGCTGTGAGAGTGTGCCGATATATATATTTATATATATATATATATATAAACGTAGTGAATCGGGTGGGTGAATAGCATTGTGTGTAAGTATATATATATGTCGAGGTGTGAGTTTTTAGCATCCATTTAGTTGTGGAGTGTGGGCAGTAATTGAATTGGGCTTGATGGAATTGGACTTGTTGAGGTGATAAGCAAATGAGTGTTATATATGTATATAAATATATTATGAATGAGGTAGCAGTGAGTTGTGGGGTGTCGTGAATGTAAGAGAATGGCTTTAATAATATATATGAGTGGAGTATATGTTTATTGATAATGTATAATTAGGACTTATGATTTTATTAATTATCAGGAAATGTTTTACTTCGCAGCGAAAATGAAAGAAAGGCAAGGAACGGTCGTATAAAGGCAAGCTCCTAATCCTCTTCTCATGATCTTTAGTTCCCGTGAAAGACCCCATGATTTCCTGTATTTTATCATCTCCCTTACTCTAATTCGGTACCTAACATTAATTATTGAATTATTATTTATTTATTTTAATTTAAATTAAATCCATGGCTTCTAGAATTTTATTCGTTTTAAGCCTATGGGGGTTTGTACCGCCCCCACTCTTTTTGGGAATGATGTTGACCCAGCTTGGGGACTAGGTTCTTAGACGTGCGGGTTATTTATGATTTTCTCGAATTTATTTATGGTTCAATTAGAGCTATCGAGCAGTAGAGCAGGGGTTGGTAGTTGGTGACGTTGGGGTAGACTATTGTACGGCCCTGAAGTGGACCGACGGGTGGACACTCCTAATCACTGGCCGTTGACCGGTGCCGGGCACTACTGATTAACTCTACCAGGTTGTAATTTACTGCACGTCTAGATTCATTATTTTCTTGTTGCATGGTTTGGTATGCACATGGGTACGGGTTGCATATTGGGATATTCATTTATTGAGTATGCTTGGACACAGACATGCTAACTTGGTTAGGTTGCATCCAACACGGGCATATACATCGCGTGTGGTTTACTATATGGGCGGAGCATGGCCTAATGCCTAGATGTATGGGCGCCATATATCACGTTGATGCTCATGACGCCATTGCATTTTTATGTGCATGGTATGACTACTGGTAGTATATAGTTCTCGGACGGGAATACCGTTCCGAGGGAGCCTATGGCTCGGGTGTCAGGAGTACCGACATGGACGGGTGACGGAAGTACCGACCCGGGACAGCGCGCGCTGGTTTGTTGGAGTTACATGTTGCCTTTCAGGGCAGCGGCAGGTTGGTATGGGACTTGGGTGCCGTGTGTCTTATGTGGGCCCCAATGACTGGTATGTGCTTTTATTATGCTATGCTATTGTGTTATTGCGTCTCATGACTTGTGTGTACTTGGGGGGTTTATTCCGGGGAGAGTTTATTGGATCTATACAGCTTTCAGCCTTTATTTCCTTATACTTGCTGAGTCTCTCGACTCATTTTGCTTTTCATCATTCTAGATAGTGGCAGCGTGAGCCATGGAAAGGGAGTTAGCTTTTGGCGGTAGAGTCGGTATGGTGTACAGACAATCCCGTCAGTCCCGATCAATTCTGATGGTTGAGTAGAATTTACTCTATTATTTTGTACTGTGCCAGGTCTTTCCTCGAGTCTCGTGTATGTCGGTATAGGAGTCTGTGTTTATTTATTTCTCATGTGACCACTGTGTTAGCGGGGTACCGGTAGTACATGCATGTGTTTTGCTTTGCTTCCGCTGTCCTTATTTCGTATATGCATGCCAGGGCGATTTTTGTCTTGTAGTCCATTCTTTCTCCTCCCGTAGGCGTTCCCGTTCGAGTAGTCTTGATGGTTGAAAATATCCGAACGGGAGTGCTTACAAAAATATTCTCCTGACAAGATAAAAAAAGGTCATCATTTACTTGTCATGACTAACATAGTTTGAGTAGAAGAAGATTTTGAAGGTTTGTCTCAAAGTCCTCAACTTGAGATAAACTTTTAAGATTTAGGGGACAAAAAAATTTCAAGCCTAGTATAAAGAATTACACGATGAGCATTCCCAATCTTATTGATTGCATGTGTCCGAACCACTATGAACTTAGATCAAAATAACTCACACTTATTCAATAATTGTAGTTTAATTCAATCCAAAACTCATAAAAATAACTAGGAATCAACTAATTTTTTATAATTATTCTCATTATAAAGTTGATGAGGGAATATTTACAGGGGGGCAATTTTACTGTACTACCCCTGGGAGGTTACCATTAACTCGGGGCCATGTGTGCCAGTAAAGACCAATATGCGATCGCCACGTGTCAAGACTTAGGAGCTCCGCTTATCTTTATAATCTTTATTATGATTTTGAACTGGAAAGAGATAAAGAAGAAGATTAAGTCAACCAATGATATCTTTAAATATCCCAAGAATTATCTCTATTAGGGAAGATTATCTTTTCTCCCCATGGAAAGGGGATCAACCTCTCATTTTGAAATATATCTTATCTCCTAAGGGAAAGGCCACAGGACATCTATAAATAGAGGGTAACCTCTACAGGTAGGTGATCTGACTCCTAAGGGACTCTTTGATTATCCTTCATTACTGTTATTATACTCCTCAAAAACCCTATGAACTGACCTGAGCGTCGGAGGGATCACGGGGAGCAAGTCCCCACCCTTTTTGCAGGTACTTGGTTCAAGACAGAAGAAGGTGATCGGCTCCGCATCATCAAAAGTAAATCCCAATTTCCAAAAGATATATAAAAGGATTTTACGAGGTGAGACAAAAGTACGACAATTCAATATAATTCTCCTAATTCTTTGTTTTTTGTTGAATTCTCTATTAACTTAAATATTGTAGTTGTGTGGATCCAAATAACTTTTGAAATAATAATTTTTATTCTCAAGGACTGTATCAACAACAGTGCATGTAATCGTGATCTCATCTAAATTGTATAAATGCAATTGATGACTAATCCATGTATTATCACTATAATCTCCCACTTTATCGACCAAATAGTTGTGTCACAGTTTTTTTTTCTTTATTAAAAAAATAAGAGAAGACAAGTGGCCCACTTCACTGTTCGTGGCCGATCTGCGGCCGCAGATGATGTACGAAAATAGAAGGAACAGGCAAAAGGAAAAGGCTGCATTGAATTGAATTAATGGATATGAATGCCTTCAACATGATAGGAACACTGCTGTTGGGAAAAACCTCGCACACAGAGCACTGGTTAGTCCACCTAACAAACGAAAGCAAGCACAAAGCTATATATATAAACAGCAAAATCAAAAGGATTAGAACAATACTTCCCTTGGTTGAAGGATAAGGATTCCAAGGCTCAGTCGTCCAATACCACACAAGGTAACACCAAGGATCGGATTCCAAACTGAAGCTAAACACCCAGCCCAAAACCCCTTTCGGTGAGATACCCGGAAAACCTAACTGATGAACCCACAAAAGGCAAAGCTCACAAAGAACGAAGGCAACACTCGGCTCCTCTCTTCCTGTCTCTCTTGCTCTCTGTTTTTCCCACACTTAAACCCTAGATAACAACGAGTATATATAGCCATCAAACCAGCAAAAAATCCGCCTGAAAGAGGGATAACAAAACCTGGATTATAGGATGGATAATACTCAAAGGATGACGACGAAAACACGGAGCAATCTGAAATCGCCATAACAGATGGATAGGGTTTCGAATCGCAACAAGAAAGGGGATAAGAGAGAATCGGCCGAACGAGCAAAGGGGAGAGAGAGCAGATTAGGCCAACCAACAGCTTATATATGGGCGTCTCACTGAGGCTTTGGGCTGGGCCAAAATATGGCCTGAGCTGCTTGGGCCAGGCTTGGCCCAAACCCCCTCAAATAAGGCCACATAGCTTCTTTTGGGCCATCTCCTTTTTGGGCTGCCATTTGTGTGGATTGGACATTTGGTTTGCTATCAATCCTGGGCCCTAAGGCCTATGATAGATTAGCCCACATCATAGCCTTGGGCTTAGTTAGGGAGAAAAAACCAACATATCTCCACCTTAATCCCTAACTAAGCCAGCAAACAACAAACATTCACAGCAGATAAAAGCACACAGCAGACTAACAGAAAATGCAAAACAATGCATAGCTCAAACGAATTGTAAAATACACATAAAGCATGCATCAAACAGATTGAACGAATGCTCAGTTACCTTTGCCAATATTTAAAAGTTCAAGACAGCTTTTAAATTTATTCAAAGTCAAAATTTTGGTGCCCATATCTGAGGGATTATATTCAGACATAATTTTCTCCAGTTCAACCAATTTTTGAGAAATAATGTCACAAATAAAATGTAGTCTAACATCTATATGCTTAGTACGTTCATGAAACACTGGGTTTTTACACAAATGAATAGCAGATTGACTATCAGAATATACTACCACATTGGTCTTTAGAACACCTAGTTCACCTAATAACCCTTTAAACCATAAAGCTTCTTTAATGGCTTCTGTGGCAGCAATATATTCAGATTCAGTAGTGGAAAGAGCAACAATATGCTGGAGTTGAGATTTCCAGCTCACACAAGAGTTACACAGAGTAAACATATAGGAAGATGTGGATTTCCTATTATCTCTATTACCAGCATAATCTGAATCTGTAAACCCCTTTAGATTTATTTCTTCATTTGTGTTTTTGTATACTAAGCCTATATCGAAAGATCCCTTCAGATATCTCAATAACCATTTCACAGCCTCCCAATGCCTAAGACCTGGATTTGACATAAACCTACTAAGGGTGCTAATTGCATGAGCTAGGTCCGGTCTAGTGCATACCATCAAATACATTATAGACCCTATCACATTAGAATATGGAATTTTACTCATGTATGCTTCTTCTTCCTCACTAGCAGGTGATTGGTCTTTAGATAGGGTGAAATGGCTGGCCAAAGGTAATGACACAGGTTTGCATTCATGCATGCCAAATTTTTTCAAAATTTTTAAAATATATGCTGTTTGATGCAAGAATAAACTTGAATCTGACCTATTTCTTTCTATTTCCATACCTAGGATTTTCCTAGCACTCCCTAGGTCTTTCATGTCAAATTCTTTACCTAAAGTCAGTTTAATTTCATTTATCCCTTTTAAATCAGGACCAATCAGGAGCATGTCATCAACATACAGCAATAAAAACACAGAATCAGATTGCTGGAAAAATAAACAGTGATCATGCTCGCTTCTTTTAAAACCAATAGAATGAACAAAGACATCAAAACGTTTGTACCACTGTCTAGGGGACTGTTTTAGACCATACAAGGACTTTTTCAGGTAACACACATGATTAGGATTATTTTTATTTTCAAAACCTCTTGGTTGTGACATAAAAATCTGTTCTTCCAAGTCACCATGTAAAAAAGCCGTTTTTACATCTAATTGTTCGAGTTCCCAATTAAAGTGAGCAACTAATGCTAGCATGACTCGAATGGTGGTGTACTTGACAACGGGTGAGAAGATCTCATTGTAATCTATCCCTTCCTTTTGTGTGAACCCCTTTGCTACTAATCTAGCTTTAAACCTTATTGGCTCATCCCCTTTAGACCCTTCCTTTATCTTATAGACCCACTTACAACCCACTAAGGATTTATCTTTTGGCCTAGGTACTAATTTCCATGTTTGATTTTTATGGAGAGAACTCATCTCTTCTTCCATTGCTTTAATCCATTCTTTTGAATTTTCACTCTTAATAGCCTCTTCATATGTATTTGGCTCCCTATCAACTTGATCACTAACATAATTTAGACTAAAGTCGGTTTCTAACCTCTTAGGGAGTCTATGTGGCCTTCTTTCCCTATCTCTAGTCAATTGATAATCAATTTTAGGACCTTGATCAATTTGAGGTTCCTCTAAAACACTCTCTTCCTCTTCCTCAATGGTTTGTGTGTTATCCTCCACCTCAATTTGAGTAATGGGAATTTGGGTACTAATCTTCTCCACCTCAAACCTAGTGCTCTCTTGCTGATTTTTATCCACTAAATCTGACTCTTCTTTAAGACAAGGCATTTCTTGTTCATTAAAAGTGACATCTCGGGATATAATAATTTTAATTCCTACTTGGTTCCTATCCCACAACCTATAGCCTTTAACTCCCTCAGGATATCCTAAGAAGACACACTTCCTATCCCTAGGTTCTAATTTTCCCTCATTTTGATGAATAAATGCAGCACATCCAAAAGTTCTTAAAACTGAATATTCAGCACATTTACCATACCATTTTTCATGAGGAGTGTCACCATTTAACACAATAGAAGGAGTCAAATTTGTCAAATAGCAAGCAGTCATAATAGCCTCACCCCAAAGAGACTTAGGCACTCCAGAACTAAGCATCATACATCTTACTTTATCTAACAAAGTCCTATTCATTCTCTCAGCAATTCCATTTTGTTGAGGAGTATATGGGACTGTTTTATGCCTAGTTATTCCATTTTCAACACACAAATTATCAAAATTGACATTGCAGAATTCAAGGCCATTATCTGTTCTTAGAAATTTTATTTTATTTCCAGTTTGGTTTTCAACTTGTATTTTCCAGTTTTTAAATTTCTGAAAAGTTTCAGTTTTATCTTTTAGCAAGTAAACCCACACTCTTCTAGAACAATCATCAATTATGGAGAGAAAATACTTATTTCCACCAAATGTTGGATTGCTACCCGGGCCCCAAAGGTCTGCATGAACATATTCTAACACTTTGGAGGTTTTGTGACTGCTAGAAGAAAAAGACAGCCTATGGTGTTTTCCTAAGACACAATGGTCACAAAATGGTAGGTCAGACACTTGATCTTTTCCAAAGACACCCTTATCACTTAGATACTTTAGCCCTTTGATACTAACGTGTGCCAACCTATTGTGCCATTTTTGTGTGTAATCTGAGTTAACTGATGCAATAGTGCCACTAGCTACTTCAGCATGTGTTATATAGATACCATTACTTCTTATAGCTTTAAATGCCCTAAGTGCACCCTTATTCATTTTTATCATGCCATTCCCTACTTCTCCTTTAAAACCTACCTTTTCTAGTTCTCCCATTGATAGTAGATTCCTACCCATTTGAGGGATGTATCTAACCCCAATTAAAGTTAGCACATAGCCATTATCAAATTTGACAATTATATTACCAACACCAACCACTTTATATGCAATATTATCACATGTAACAACATTACCATGATCAAATTCATATAAGTGTTCAAACCAGTGTTTATTAGAGGTAACATGAAAAGAGGCACCAGAATCTAAGATCCACTCAGAAAAATGGGAATTCACAGACAGGTTAATTTCAGGTTTAGCAAGCATGTATACTTCCCCAGATTCACATTGAGTAGACACCACATTTGCTTCATTACTTTCTTTTTCTTTTTGTCTATTCTTTTCTATGTAGCAATCTTTAATATAGTGTCCAGTTTTACCACATCCATAACACTTTCTGCCTTTTGTTTTTCCTTGAGATTTAGATCTTCCTCTTCCCTTTTTCTTGTAGTTTTTATTTTATCCCTCACTACCCTTAGTTTGGGACCTACCCCTCACATAGTGAACCTCTCCACTTCTCCTATCATTTCTTTCAGCTTTTATCTCTTTTTCTTTAATTTTAAGAGACTCTACTACAATGTCAGGAGTAAGGGTATCTCTACCATACATAATGGCACTCTTAACATCCTTATACATATCAGGTATAGCATTCAAGAGGATGATAGCTTTGTATTGATCAGATAGGGTTTCACCAGTATTATTGATATCTTGTACCAATTTGTTAAAAACATCAAGATTATCATCAATATCTTTTGAGGGATCAAGCTTAAAACTAAAAAAGCTCTCAAGTAGGAAGAGTTTGTTAGGGGTGGATTGAGTTAGGTAAAGGGATTCAAGTCTTTTCCATAATTCTTTAGTTGAATCTAATTTTCCTACCTTTCTCAAAACGGAATCTGAAAGATGAAGAATGATAGAAGTATATGCTAGTTCATCCATCTCTTTTTGTTCTTCTGTGATATCAGAAATTACAATTTCTTTTCCTTCCTCAGATGTACTAGGTTTGACAAAACCAGTTAAAGCCTTAGACACCTTTTGTTGAACTAGAATACCTTTCATTTTCTGTTGCCATATAGCAAAATCCCATTTACCATTAAAAACTCCTAACTCAAAGTGTTGAGAAGACATGATGCACACAGCACACAAGAGACAGATTTTAAAATTAGATGCACAAACTAACACTTAGACAGATTACTGGTAGCTTAACAATCCACAATCAAAAACAGATAATCAGGCAAGAGACCAATCACACAGAATCACACAGAACCCTAGAGATAACAGCAAACAATGGTTACCAACCACAGGGTAACCCCCAAACTAATGGCCACCCCCACACGATGGCCTGCTAGGTACTGAAAACATAAACTAGGGTTTTAGAAGGATCTCACCGAGCGGACTGACTTTCAGTCCGGAGCTGAAACAGAAATAACCAACCAAGCGTCCTTGGTCTGAGCATACTGCCGAGGAGAGCCGCGCGCCACCATCGGAGGTGCGCTTCAAAGACCAGAGATCGAGCAGCAGGGCCACGAGCCTTAGTACTGTCGGATCAACGAGAGAGACTCTAGGATCCGAGAACTAGGGTTTCGGTCGCGGTCACCACAGAAGGCTCTGATACCAGTTTGTTGGGAAAAACCTCGCACACAGAGCACTGGTTAGTCCACCTAACAAACGAAAGCAAGCACAAAGCTATATATATAAACAGCAAAATCAAAAGGATTAGAACAATACTTCCCTTGGTTGAAGGATAAGGATTCCAAGGCTCAGTCGTCCAATACCACACAAGGTAACACCAAGGATCGGATTCCAAACTGAAGCTAAACACCCAGCCCAAAACCCCTTTCGGTGAGATACCCGGAAAACCTAACTGATGAACCCACAAAAGGCAAAGCTCACAAAGAACGAAGGCAACACTCGGCTCCTCTCTTCCTATCTCTCTTGCTCTCTGTTTTTCCCACACTTAAACCCTAGATAACAACGAGTATATATAGCCATCAAACCAGCAAAAAATCCGCCTGAAAGAGGGATAACAAAACCTGGATTATAGGATGGATAATACTCAAAGGATGACGACGAAAACACGGAGCAATCTGAAATCGCCATAACAGATGGATAGGGTTTCGAATCGCAACAGGAAAGGGGATAAGAGAGAATCGGCCGAACGAGCAAAGGGGAGAGAGAGCAGATTAGGCCAACCAACAGCTTATATATGGGCGTCTCACTGAGGCTTTGGGCTGGGCCAAAATATGGCCTGAGCTGCTTGGGCCAGGCTTGGCCCAAACCCCATCAAATAAGGCCACATAGCTTCTTTTGGGCCATCTCCTTTTTGGGCTGCCATTTGTGTGGATTGGACATTTGGTTTGCTATCAATCCTGGGCCCTAAGGCCTATGATAGATTAGCCCACATCATAGCCTTGGGCTTAGTTAGGGAGAAAAAACCAACATACCCCCCCTCCCCTCACAAGTACAAACCTTCTAACTTTCTTGTTTCTTACTTGCTGGTGCTTCACAGTAAATTGAGCATCAGAAAGCCAAATCGGGGGATCTAGCCTCGCTTTTTCTTGTAGGCATTGATCTTAAAGCAGACTTTGGTGATCCGTCCTTAAGCATCATCAATATATGCAGGGATGAATGAATACAAACGTAACCTTATAAAAACATTCATTTGGAAACATTGTTTCCACGTTATTTTGCAACAATAATGCGTAGACACTGCTTAGTTGAGAACAACAGGGCTTATGTTGGGACAGCTTGAACAAACAAGGAGGTGATAATATCTTTGACGTTGGTGACAGAATGAGTGTAGCCATCTCCATGCGAGTACATAACGTTTATCACCCTGGCAAGGTTGAGGACTCGTACAAGCAGAGGCATTGCCACTTTAGTTGGTTGCAACATCTCTGCATTAATGTCCTTCCATGCTTCTCCAACTTGCTTCTTAAGTTCCACCACTGCCTCTTCCTCTGATGCTCTATATTGTTCCATGTAGCATTCCACTGCAGAGGCTACATGCCCTCTCTCTTGCTCAAACTATATAGAATTAACATAACAACTCATTATATCTAATGCATGTATACAAATATATACTCATTATATCCATACTGTTCTATGTAGCATTCCATAGTCGAGGCTACATGTCCTCTCTCTTGCTTAGTCTATATAGAATTAACATAATCACTATCATATAAATGACTATCAAGTCACAAACAACAAAAATTTTACCAAAAAACTTAATGTTTCAGTCAACTACCTTATGGCCAACAATGTCATTCGCGAGCCGACATATAACAGAGGAAGCCCTAACAATTAAAGGGCAACCTGACACCCAATCAAAGGCCTCTTGGGTGGCCAAATCACCCATCCCAACAAATGAATTGGTTGAAAGTATCTCATAACCACAGGTTATGAGCGCCACTTGCATGTACTCTTCCATGGATGGAGTGTAGCCTCGGTGGAACCATTTGGCATCCTCAAAGTTGGCCCTCACCAGCTTCTTCATCTAAGAAATTTAACCTCAACATTAATTAATGGCCGTTTGATGAGAAAAATTAAACAAGAACCAGCAAAACTCACGGTTGATTTTGCATAGTCGACGGCATAAGACCTCCCTTGCTTGGCCATCTCCTCCTCAATCATGTCGTAAACATCAAGCAATGCTTCGTAACACGGCCTCATGTACTCTGGAAGTTGATGTGTAGCGCTAACATGCCACCTAAAAATCAAGCAATTGGACCTCATTAGAGGGATCCATTTCAATTCATGCATGCATGACGAGTTTAATGAATTATTTCAAGGTGAACAAAATCAAACTTTTCAATTGCATCAGTGAAGAGGGCAAGTTCTTCCAAAGTGCCATAAGCGTCGTATACGTCGTCTATAATAGAGATCATAACACCCACTTTGATTAGCATCTTTCTACCAAGCTCATATTGGGGTTCGAAATACACTCCCATTATCCAAAAGTAGCCCTCCACTAGTCTATCTTTTGCAAACGGCAGCTTTTTTTGCACATCTAAATCTTTCCACCACCTAAAAAATATATATATCATTTACATGCAAATCATTTCCAACTCAAACTACGTAACAAAATTCTATTATTTTGACTTAGTATATTGTTGGATAGCAGAAGAACCTTGTGATCTCACTGAGCTCTTTTTGGTGTAGCTTCTGCAACAGGTTGAAATCTAACTTGGCAAAGTCCAGGAGGAGTGTATCATCATGGCCTTTTGGCTCAAACAAAGAGATATAGCTCCTTGCCTCTACCCTTGTCAGGCCCGTCCGGATGGGCTGGTTTAGAGCATGTATCACCTTGCCGGCATGAGCATCGCCTAGGTCCGGTAGGGAAGACTCCAAATGGGCAGTGGTGAAGGCGACTAGCTCATCCAAGACGTCTTCCCCCCTCACCCTGAGATGCGCAGCCTCGTGCAAGCTTAGCAGTGCCTCCACGTCTCTTGTTAAGAATTCCTTAAACTGGCCGTCTCTTCCCTTCAGTTCCTTGAACACATCTGGTTGTTTGGTCCATGGCATTGATGCATCATCATCCATACATATATACACGCTGTTAAACGAAGCAACAGATTGGTTAATTACCAGAAGACACAGGAAACCCGTGTTGTCTGAGTAGCCGGAAAGTGAGAGCAGTGCCGTAAACACTATCGCCGGCGTCACCGAGCCGTTGATGATGCCAGGTCCGGTGCATGCGCTGCAATGCTGCCTCGATCTCGCTCTCGAAATGGTAAGCCACGCCGAGGCGTTGGATGGCATCGATCAAGTCGGCAGAAGCAGCTCTGGACAGTGTCTTCCTGAGCTCATCTCTCAGCTGCTTGTGTTGCTGCTGTGCCTTCGCGTCCTGCCAAATCAACAACACCACCAACCCAATTAGCCAATTAATTCATTTTCATCATCACAAAAATGCAACTCTCTCTACATTATCTTGATACCAGAACTTGGGAAGAAGCATATGCGAGGAAATGATCTCCCCAGACAGTAGGATGGAAATTGGCCGAGCGGCGGGTGATCTCCGGAGCCACACGATTCTGTGCAACCGGAACGGCAGAAAGAGGAACAGACAATTCCATTTTTTTCTTTTATTTTGAACATGAGAGCCATGAGCTTCTACTGGGATTGACATTTATAGCAAGAATGTCCCCTCACATGATTCCCCTACATGGCATTGTTAATTAATTTCCTATAATTAACATCCCGATATTTTGAGTTAGGGAAAAATGAATTCTTGTGTCTTTGTTTATTGGAGATTTGGGGTTTTGAGGAATTTAATAGAGGACATTAAATTTATTGTAGCTTTGACTGAATTAGTGATAGAGAGTTTGTGAAATTTTTAGGATTTAAATTATTATTAAGTGTTTAAGGTGGAATTTAGAGGGCTTTTTCTAAAGCCTCCAATTAGGTATTATAATATTAAAATAAATAATAGATAATATAAAAAAAAAAGAAAATAGTGAGAGAGCAGGTTGTAGCTTACATGAAGTTGTTAATTTAATGTATAATATATATATATATATGATTTTATATTTTAATAAAAAATAAGATTTAAAATTTGAGAGCTTGGACCTGCATATTAATGGGAAAGAAACTAATGGGGAATATGTATAACATATAATATATGAACAAGAGAAGCTGAAGGAAGATAGAAAAGAAAAAGCGGGCTGCCGTGCAATGCCATATCTAAATATATTATAAGATATATTTTATTAGGATATATATTCAAATGAGAGTTAATGGAGGATGGGTATATTATATAATTCATTAAGCAAAGAAAATGGAAAAATTAAAGTTGTTGGTAGAATGTTCCTGCGCCTGGGCCGCACCACCATCCTTTTCTTTCTCCTCCCATGTCCTGCCATTGTAAATATATGTAAATAATATATAAGTTATTGCAAAGGGAATTGAAGACATAGTTTCCAAGGCCTCAAGTATATGCTTTTGCAGACATAGTTTCCAAGGCCTCAAGTATATGCTATATGCGTGAATATATATATATATATATATATTGTGTCCCATATTATATTAGTAAAATCAAAGAGGGTTGCTGTAAAGTATGTACACGATAAAATATATATATGTGTGTTAAGAAATTATTATGTGGTATTAAAATAAACAAAATAGTATAATATTATATTAATATACAAAGGAGATGGAAGAAGTTAGTGGAATTCTCTGGCCAGCGGACCTTTCCCTTCACTTTTTTCTCTCTCCCATGTGCTGTGTTCTGCTAAAGTAATTAATATGTATATATATATTAGACATATATATTCTCCTCCTCCACTCTCTTTCTCCTATGTGTTGTCCATTTGATAAATATATATCTTATATAATATAATAATGTATTGTAATTAATAAAAGAAAGAGAAGAGGGCAGCAACAGCGTGAGCCCTTCCCAATCTTTGCATTTTTCCTCTGTTAATTGATGAGTGTAGAACACACTTAAGTACATTCTGCTTCAAATTTTTAGTTGCCTTTGTTCTATCTTTTTTTCTTTCTTCTGTTCTGCCGTCTGTTTAATTCACTTGATCTTCTCCTCTTATCTTGAAAGCTCCTAAGTTTCATTCCCTTATTTTTATTGATGCAAGTTCTTAATCCCTTGCAAGTTTCTTTGTCTCTTTTGTTTTGAGACAGGTTCTTATACTCTTTAAATTGTTAGATGCAAATTCATACTCTTTTCATTCTGTATTTTTTTAGTTCTAAAACCTTTTTTTTTTCATTTTAAAAAATTTATTCTTTTATTTTTTAAATAAATTTGATATTATAATTCTTACATGTCTATCCTATTTAATCTTGAAAATAGGATTTCGGTTTACCTTATATTTTGTTTTGAGACAGGTTCCTTATTGTAGTAAGCTCTATATTTTTTTGGTGATCCAAGTTTCTCTGTCCGCTTAATCCATGATTAATCATATTTATATCATGACATTTTATGTCCGCTTAATCCATGATTAATCATATTTATATCATGACATTTTATTTAAACAGTATGTGTGATTTTATAATATAGGTTATGCTGATTATTTGCTTCATTAATACTATTGGTGGTACTAACATTTTGATAGCCTTTAAATTACCCTCTCATTGATATAAAAATTATACACATGAATAAAATTACTTGTTATAATTTGTACAGTTAGTATATAATATGTTATTAAGAAATAAAATAATTATGAACAAATAGACGTAACGAAATGAAAGGAAAAATTGAAATATGATTATATATCTGATATTGTATGATATAAAATAAAATAAAATAGAGATGAGGTAGCTCGCATAATCATGCGAGCTGCAAACAGGAAATTGAAATGGGAGACAGCCTCCAATGTGCAAGCTGCCAAGATTAAGTATATCTATTATGTATATATATATATATATATATTATAATACTATATAAAAGATTGACAAGGTGTAGCCCAACTAATGCATTTTTAGGTGGCCATCTTCCATTTCTTTTCTTTCCCTCTGATTCTGTTTAATTAATTCAAGTATATGAAATATATACATATGATATATATATATATAACAATAGATAATCATAAATTATGTTAGTTATTAATATGTATATTAATTGATTTCACGTTATGATTAATCACGATTGAGGTTATATGTTATAAATGTATATTCACGAGCATGATGAAATGCATAATATATGATCATGTATGAGTATATGATTAACTTGTATTATCATCTATGAATTTTTATTCTATGAAATTGTTTAAGTATATATGAGGATGGTTATTATACCATAAGCTCGGTAGATGAAAGTTTGACGCGAGGGAGCTTTGGCTCATATTGGAAGGCTTTTATGCCGAAATCTCAGTAGATATAAGTCTAACGCGAGGAAGGACTTCGGTCCATAATTTAATATTTTATATTTATATTTGCAAATATATGACCATAAGTCATGTATACATATTTTTAGGCCATGGTGTCATAATGACTTATGTGGGACTAAGAGCCATATGTGTGCATTTATGAATGTTTACATTTTTATATGATATAGTAAGGCATAACGTGGGTGTGTTTAATGTAAATAGGTAAATCCATCACTTGCTTTAATTCCTATGAATTTTCGTTCATTTTTAAATTATACTTGCTGAGCCTTGCGGCTCATACTTGTTTTCACATCATTCTAGATAAAGGGAAGGCAGGGGTTAAGGGTGAGTTTAGTGGAGCTTGATCCTCGTTGGGTAGATTTGTGTACGGAACAATCTCGATCGAAAAAGTCTTTGGGGGTATTTCGAGTGTAGGGGCAAAATTGTTGTATTTTTTTTTTTTATGCTAAAGATCATTGAACTTTTTGGGAATTATGGATGAATAAACCCCTATTGATTGTATTAGATGAACTTATGGTGTATAATATTTATTTTGCTTCCGCTATGTGGAAAAAAAATGAGAAAAATTTTCGGGTCATTACATTAACAGTATAAAAAAAACTTGAAAACGAGTTTCCACTTAAATAAATTTTCATCAACAACAATTAAATTTGCTTTCTTATGATAAAGGAGATTTTGTTATAAATCAAGGAGTCATTAACAATGAACTTGAAGGTCAAACATTAATTGTGCTCCCTGACCCAATTATTTGATCTGTGTTCTAGAGACATTGTGGACACTTATTTAAAGGTAGCATAGTACTAAGTTAAAGTTAGTAGAGTCGTTCTACAAGGCCAGATAGCCCTACTGAGAGCCTTACCGAATGGGTAAAAAATGACGAATTTGCCCCCGCCCATTTTGCAAATTTGCAGCGAGCCACTGCTCTTCTGGCTCTCTCATTTCCCCTCCCATGATCGTGCCTCCGTTGCCTTCCGATGCCTTCGCCTCACCACGATGTCTCGTTGCTATGCCGTTGTCCCTGCCTTGCCTCATTGACTATCACTGAAAGATGCAGTGATGGTCGACAAGGCAAGGAGAGGAGGCGAAGGCAGCGAGACGACAGCAACATAACAGCGAGGTGTCAAGACGAGGCAAAGGCGGTGGAAGGCAGCAAAGGCGCAACCATGGGAGGGGAAAGGAGAGAGTCGAGGCAGTGGACCGCTTGGCAAATTTGTAAAGTAGGCAGGGACAAATTCTTCATTTTGCCCCCATTTGATAAGACGCTCGATAAGTCTATCTAGCTCTAAAGACTTTTCCAAGTTAGCATTGAACTAAGTTATCGAACGACTGTTGTGGCTATAAAAAGGTAGCCCACCTCAGGTACTAAGATTCCTTTTCCCCAACTCATGTGAAATTCAGGCCCTTTAGGGGGCGTTTGGTACGGGAAAAGTTTTTAAATTCTTGGAATTCATGATTCTTGGGAATGTTTTTGAAAATCTTTGATTCTCAGAATTTATACAATTCTATGTTTGGATAGATTTAAACATTATCTGGAATGTTGAGTATTTTTTTGTGAGAATCTTACATTCCTATGTTTAGTTTAAATATAACATTCTCAGGAATTCATGTTCTTTTTCCAAAATTACCCTTATTTAATTTTTATTAAAAATGATAAATTTATTCTACTATATAATATAGGGACCCACAATATCTTTAGAAAATAAAAAAAATGTTATTTTTTTACACATTACGTATATATATGCATGTGTATGTATATATATATATATACATAATAATATATATGTTTGTATGAATATTTACTTTAATATATATAATATTTTATAATAAATAATATAAATATATTATAATATATTTTTATATTTAATATATAATATATAAATATATATACATATATGTATATATAATATATTTAATATAAATATATTACATATATATAATATATATAATATGTTTGTATGGGGTTATAAAAGGGTAAGGGGTGTTTTAGTCTTTTTATTTGTTAAAAATATTTCCAAGTCCATGGAAAACTTAGATTCCCAACCCCCATGAAAATCTTTTTGTGGGAAAGTTGCTTAAAAATTATTTTCAGGAATCCTATTTCCTAGGATTCTTCTTATAAAAAAGTTATACCAAAAATGAGAATACAAATTCTCAATCTAACATTCTCAGGAATTTTAAAATTTCTCCTATACCAAATGCCCTCTGAGCCAATCATTATATCGCAGTAACTATAAAACAAAAAGCAACCAAACGAAATGAGGATGATGTGGACACAAGTTATTTAAATATTTTTTTTATTTTTCAATTGAGATAATTTAAATATTAGAGAGTCCATGTGAAAGACATTCTGCGTCCTTAATTGTAAATTTACTGTTGTATTTTGATAATTATAATAATTTTTCAAAATTAGTTTATAATTTAAAAAAATTATTATTAATTCCTTAAAAAAATATTTATAATTATGTGAGAGTTAAAAATTAGTGCACAAATCTTATTATCGTGAAAGTTTATCAGGTAGTCTTGCCGGTTGGGATTTCAATCTATCACAATGTTTGGTATAAGTAAGATTGGAATATGAAGACTTTCTATTTTTCATTCATGTTGGGGTGACGTCCCATTTCTCTCTAGTAACCAAATAATTTTGTGAGAATCTCATTCTTATTCATATTCCCTCGTACTATATGATTATTAAATGTTTTGATAAAATTTTTATTGTAATATTTTTGTAATTATAATCATTTTAGTGAATTTTTCCTTTTTATTTACAAAATAAAAATAATTTGATAATCAATTTGGTTTACATGGCTATAATGGATCAATTTTTGTGGCTATAAAAAGGTAGCCACAAATATATATATATATATATATTTAAGACTCCTTTTATACCTTTAAAATTAAGGAAACATCCAAACGATGGGTTGTGTAATATCCCCCAAAAAAATAAAATAAAAATAATAAAATAATAAACTAAATTAATTTAAATTAATGAAAATGAGAGGCGATGCTCGTGTGCGTGGAAGCTATGGAATGGCCAGTGGCCATGTTTTTTTTCAAAGTGAGCAGAGAGTGAGAGATAAAGATCGGGTGAGGGAGAGAGTTTAGCCGAGAGGGGGAGAGAGAGAGAGAGAGAGAGAGGGAGGGAGAAGGGGGGGTGGCTGCCATGGGAGCTGGCCGAGAGCTCGGCCATGGCAGCCGAGCAAGCAACCAGCAGCGCAAGGTGGAGCTGCAGCACGCGGTGATGGCGGACCGACCGCATGTGGAGGCGGGCTGCGTCCGGTGGCTCGGTGGCGGCTGGGGAAAACGGCCACGATGGCCGGCATCGGGCAGAGGCAACCGCGGAGGCGGCTGGGCATGGCCGTGAGCTGGTGCGGCGCCATGGGGAAGAAGAAGGAAGAAGCAGCGGCCGCGGGAAGAGGAAGAGGAAGAAGAAGAGAAGAAAAGAAGAAGAAAGAAGGAAAAGAAGAAAGAAGAAAAGAGAAGAGGAAGTGCAAGCGTGGGTGAAGAAGAAGAAGAAGAAGAAGAAGAAGAAGAAGAAGAAGAAAAGAAATGAAATGGAAGAAAATAAAAGAAAAAAATAATAAAATTTTGGGATTTTGTCGGTATGGGAAGTGATCAGGTACGTGGGTAAAAATCAGTAGAAGCATTATGTGTTTAAATCATAAATTTTATGTGATTAAAATTAATTAATTTGAGTCCCGGTTGTGTTATTTTCTAGGAAATGATTTAAATTGCATCGGGAGCTCGAGTGAGGTCGGAATTAGCTGGTTTCAGGCAAGTTCTCAACCCTCATCTCCTGATCTTTAATTCCCGTGAGAAACCCTATGATTTCTCGTATTTTATACTCTCCCTTCGTCTGTTTCGGCTCGTTTATTAATTATAGAATTTTGAGTCGATTTAAATTTAACTTATCAAGCTGGCTTCGAGAATTTTATTAGCGTGATTTAATTTAAAATAAATATGAGACTCGTTGAGATTTTAATTGTGGTGCGCTTACATGGGATTTTATATGGTTAATTACTTATATTACACGGTTAGATTTAATTAATGTGAGCCACGGGTTTTATCAATAGTTATTAAACGCTTTACTTTGTAGTGGGAGTGCAAGAAAAAGAGGAATAAGTCGTGTGAAGGCAAGCTTCTAACCCTCTCCTCGTGTTCTTCAATTCCCGTGAAAAACCCCGTGATTTCTCGTATTTTATCACATCTCTTACTATAATTCGGCGCATAGCCTTATTTGTTGGATTATTATCCATTTGTTTTGATTTAAATTAAATCCAGGACTTTTAAAGTTTAATTGTTATGAGTCTACGGGGGTTTGTATCGCCCCCCATTCATTTGGGAATGATGCTAAACCAGCTTGGGAATTAGGTTCCTAGACGTGCGGGTTTATTTACGATTTTATCAGGTTTATTTACAGTTTTTCTCGGATTTATTTATGGTTCGGTTAGAGTTATCGAGCAGTAGGGCAGGGGTCGGTTGTTGGTGACATTGGGGTAGACTATTGTACGGCTCTGAAGTGGACCGTCGGGTGGACACTCCTAGTCACTGGCCGTTGACCGGTGCCGGGCACTACTGATTAGTTCTGCCGGTATGTGATTTACTGCACGTTTAGAGTTATTATATTGTTGTCCATGATTTGATATGCACATGGGTATGGGTTGCATATTGGGATATTCATTTATTGAGTATGCTTGGATATGGACATTCTAGCTTGGTTAGGTTGCATCCAGCACGGGTATATGCATCGCGTGTGGTTTACTATGTGGGCGGAGCATGGCCTTATGCCTGGATGTATGGGCGCCTTGTATCACGTTGATGCTCACTACTCCATTGCATTTTTATGTGCATTGCATGGCTACTGGTAGTTATTAGTTCTCGGACGGAAGTACCGTTCCGAGGGAGCCTATGACTCGGTTGTCGGGAGTACCGACGGATACGGGTGACGGGAGTACCGACCCGGGATTGCGCGCGCAGGTTTGTGGAGATATTTGTTGCCTTTCAAGGCAGCGGCAGGTTGGTATGGAACTTGGGTGCCAGGTGTCTTGTGTGGGCCCCAAGGACCGGTATGTGTTTTTATTATGCTATGCTATTGTGTTGTAGCGTCTCATGGCTTGTGTGTGCCTGGGGGTTTATTCTGGGGAAAGTTTATTGGCTTTGTGTAGCCTTCAGCCTTTCTTTTCTTACGCTTGCTAAGTCTCTCGACTCACCTTGCTTTCCATCATTCCAGGTAAAGGCAGCGTGGGCCATGGCATGGGAGTCAGCTTCTAGCGGCAGAGTCGGTATGGTGTATAGGCAGTCCCGTCAATCCCTGTCAACTCTGATTGTTGAGTAGAATTTACTCTATTATTCTTACTGTGCCAGCTTATTCCTCGAGTCTTGTGTATGTCTACACATGAGTCTGTATTCATTTAATTATCATGTGACCGCTGTGATAGCGGGGTACCCGTAGTGCATGCATGTGTTTAGCTTCGCTTCCGTTGTTTTTATTTTTGTGTATGTATGCCAGGGTGGTTTTTGGTTGTGTTTTATTCTTTCACCTTTCGTAAGCGCTCCCGTTCAGGTAGTCCTGGTGGTTGGGGATATCCGGGTGGGGGTGCTTACAATGTGGTTTTTAAGATAAGTGTTTCATTATTATATAATTAGAGTTACAATATATATATATATATATTTAAAATAATATTATGTGCTTTTAAATATTTAATATTATGTGTGTAAGTAAATAAATAAAAGATTTTGTGTGACAACGATTAATAGTTGTAGTTTAATTTTTAATTGTTTAGGAAAAATTTTAAAGATAGATGAAATTTAGTATAGCTGTGAAATTATATTTATTATGAGTTTAGAGGCTACGAGTTAAAATCTCAATAAAAAAGTTAATTTTAATTTATTTTTAAATATTTAAAAAGTATTTTAAAAATTCACTTTATTGACAAGATTTTTAACACCAAAGTACATTGTTTGTTTATATAATATTAGAGGGGTGGTTTGTGCAGAAAAATAAAAAATAATTAAGTGAAAGTTCATTTAGTCGTATTTGACAATGTTAGATTTGAATAACAATGGCACCAACACCAAGAGGGGGGGCGAAATGGGTTGTTTTAAAAAATTGATTGAAGTTAAAAATTCTTTTGATGTAAAATGAGATTTTAGAACAAGCGAAGATTATTGAAGTGCTTTGAATAATAAATGAAAGAAAAAGCATAAGCAAAGAAAATACACAACGATACATAGTGGTTCGGTTTAAATCAAGCCTAATCCACTACCTTAACTCCTCAGTAAGGATTTTTCAATCAATCCACTAAAAACCTCCTATCTCTCCGGATAGGTCATCTAGTAACAAACTAGGAAATTACAATTTCTTGCTTAGACAAGCAAGTCTTCTAGCAATAAGCTAGCTAGGTATTCAACCCCTTACTTCAATAAGTAAATCTTCAAGTACAATAAGATAGGAATCAAAATCCTCCGACAAGCAACGTAGGCTCTTTAGCAAAACAAGCTAAGAATCAAAATTCTCCTACAAGCAATGTAGGCCCTCTAGCAAAATAAGATAGGAAATATACAAAGAGATACAAGATAAGAGAGGATCTGAGAAACAATATTCTCAGTTACAAATTCTCTCAAAAATAAAGACAAGGCTTAATAATGAATGAATTTAACAAAATGAATACAAAACCTTAAAAAGAGAACGAATTTACCAATGAAGCACAAACAATGATCTTAGCACTTGGGAGCTTGTAATGTAATCTCTTGATTGGTTTGAATTATCCATTTGACTTGTATTTATAGTCTCTTGAAAACCAATGCACAAATCTTGCCGTTGGAAGTGAAATTAGCACTTTGGGTAAGTGAAAAAACTAGTCATTGAGGGTTTCTGTGACACAAACGGTCGACAGATGCAAGGCATCGATTGATAGATTAGCAAATATTTAAAATCCAATTGACAAATCATTTGAGTCGGTCAACAGTTCCTTGTGCAAGCATTCTGCCGGTTAACAGATACATAGGCATCGGTTGACTGTTGGCTTGCTCACTATCGAAGCATCATGGAATGACATTCTACCGGTCGACAAATGCATAAAAAAAATAAGGCCAGTCGACAGATGATGAGAAATCTGTTGACAGATGAAGCCATCCTTCAGAACATGCATATACTATAACTCATTTACATTAAGTAAATGTCTTCATTTTATTTTATTTATATTTTACTTTCCATTTATTTTAATACATAAATATAAATAAGAAAGTACTCCCCATTTAGATTCAATAAAAATATCTAGAAAATCAAAATCTATAACAATAAGAAAGTAGAATTTGGATTTTAGTACAAACTCAAGATTTAACAATATTATCACCTCCAAAATACATACTTTCTATTTTTTAAAAAAATCATTAAAAATTATTTTATCACCAACGAATGATAGCTATTGAAATACAGGGAGTTAGTTTTTTTAAAAAAAAAAATATTTTCGTATTGTCTCCTTATAAGGTGTTAACCTTCTAGAGTTAAAAAAATATTGAAGTCTTATCAAAAGGAGTTTGGAAACATGATGCATGAATTAAAAGATTTTTTAAACATTTGAATTTCAGGACAAAACTTTTCATGCATGTTTCAAAATATGAAAAACTTATTTCAAAATATGAGATTGACATAAATGATTTTTCATGTTTTTCATCAAATACATTTATGATCTAGTTGGTCTTTTGTCTTAGAACAATTTTAGCTCTATGTTGACCAACGACTTCAAAGTTATTTTAAAAATCATTTTAGAAAATTCTTTTAAGACTAAATACTTGACTTTACAAATCTCCAACTAATATAGAAAATCATAAATTATTTTGGATTTCATTTTAACAAAACACTACTTGAAATTGATTTTGGTTGAAAACTATAAACTTAACTCATGACTTTTCATCATCAAAACTAATCACAAATGTAAATCATCAGACAATAACTAAATAAATTTAATTTTTTTAGGAACGAGCTTTAGCATAGTGGTAACTTTATTTTAAAAGTCAACTATTGTGTAGAGTTTACAAGTTTAAATGTTATTAGTATAGTTAATTTTTATTTTTTTAAACAAGAAACATGAATGGTATATTTTAGAAAAACACTTTACTGAAAAAATTTCATAACACCAAAACTTAGTATTTGCTTATATAATAGTATAAATAACAGAAGTAGCTGATCTATTAGCTATATCAATGTCTTATTTTCTTGTGTATCTAATTATACTTTTAGTGACAATTATTGTTAAAGACACATAATAAAATATTTAACAATATTTAATAATTTTCACCTCTAATAATTATTTTTACTCTGATTATCTGAATTTAAGAGATATATTTATTGTAATTTAAAAAATAAAATTTTAAAAGAAATGAACAAAAGGGGGCTGGAAGTGTGTTTTTTGCCTCCATTATTATTCTTGGGCTCTAGTTAGTGGTGGGATCATGAAATCAAAGCAAGCTGAAATGCATAAAACGACACGTTAAATTAGTTTTGGTTTAAAATGGTTTTTTGACACGTGTTTGTGTTTTGTGGAAGAAGATGACTATCATTATTATGTGGACTATTTTTGTTTCAGATATTGTGAGTATTTAGGGTCGAGAGTTCGTTGTACATTAAGGGTTGTTTTCATATTCTTGTATACTCTTGATACACATTAATTGTGAATGGAGATATATATATTGTTTTCTAGACGTGGAACTTATATTGTTTATACTTCTTGTTGCTTGAGAATGATGGTTGGCTTCTCCCTTTGATTACTATTTGGCCACGTGACAAATAGTATTAGAGCTAGCTTAGTGGGAACACAATAGGTGTGCATTGGATGGTCGGAGGGTCGAGTGAGGGCATGCATCTTTGAAGGTTGTATCGGAAAAGGCAAATATAGGCTGGAGGCATTTCATGCCAATTAAGTAAATAAAATAAAATAAAAGGAGACAATGTTATTTCTCCACTAATTAACAAATCTATAACTCTTTTTTGATAAATTATTAATTAGTTTAAAAAAATTATGGACAGTATAAAAAGTTTTTATATTTTTTAAAAATAAACACTTTTTATTATGTAAAAGTGCTTATAATTGATGTGTCCAATAAAATAGATTCAAATTCAAGACTGAGCCAAGAGGAAGAAGTCCAAAGAGAGAGGCTTTGAAGACTTTTTTAATAGAGTAGTCCTCAAGAGACCCTCCAAATTATGACTTTGAGAACCTCTCTAGGGTCCAAGAGATATACAATTTTCAGGAGACCATTTGAATTATGGTCCATAAAAAATGTGTCAACTCATCTTCAAAATATTTTCTTAGAGATTAGGAATAAACAACTCTAGAAGAAATAAATGTTTTTCTACCTATTAATCTTAACAAATTAATAACTTTTTTATAAATTATTAATTATTTTTTAGAAATTATAAACCATGTAAAAGGTTTTTATATTTTTTAAAAAATATTCACTTTTTATTATGTAAAAGTATTTACAATTTATGTGTTCAAAAAAGTGAGTCCAAGCTCAAGAGGAATAAGGCCAAAAATTTATGTGCCCAAGACAAACCCAAAAGTGAGTACAATTTATGTGCTCAAAATATACACACTTTTTTTTAATTTTTATTTATTTGTGTTCAATTTTTATTTTTTTTTAACGTATAGAGAGAGTCGTGTTGAGCAAACCACGACGAGGGAAAGATATAAGAACAAAAGAAAATGAACATGAAAGTTAAGAATGTAAAAAATCAACTATTTTTGCATCAAACTTGCAAGACAAAAGATATCGAAAAACAAAAAGGAAAACTCTACTCGAAGGACCCTTGGCTAAAAAGATATCTTCCAAAAGCAGGAATGCTTCACACAACCTGCATGAAAGCAATCTTATGTTTGCAGAATGATCAACATTAAGTTCTAACACTTAATGGAATGATGGTAATTGGCAGAGCGACGGGCGGCCTCAGCCTCAATCTGCGCTCTGGATAATGCCAAATGCCTTCTCTTTGCTTATTGTTTTAGTGGGTATTTATACTTCAAAACAAAAACAAAAAATGCCCTTTAATTAACAAACGAGGCAATGCCATTTCTCCACTAATTAAAAAATTAATAACACTTTTTTTTATAAATTATTAATTATTTTTTAAAAATTATAGATCGTGTAAAAAGTTTTATATTTAAATAAAATACTATTTATAATGTAAAAGTGTTTATAATTAATGTGTGTAAAAAATATGCATCCATGCTCAATATAGACCCAAGAGGAAGAAGCCTTAGATACCTTTCTAATAGAGCATCTCTTGAAGTCCCTCTAGATTTTGGTTCTAGAGAGTCTCTCCAAGCTCTCAAGATACAGTATTTGAGGGACTCTTCGAATTATGACCCATAAAAAATGTGTCAACTCATCACTTTCAAAATCCTTGTCTAGACATCAAGAACAAACAACTTTGAAAGACACAGGTACTCTTCCACCTATTAGTTTAACCTCTATAAATAGGGAGTCATTTCTCCAATTAAGATGCGCAAGAACTCTTACATAATCTACCTAAATATTTTTCTATTTTTCGATTGAGACTAACTTAAATATCAAATGGCCTATGCAAGAGGCACCTTGGATTGTCTTTTGTTTTACTGTTCTTCTAGAGACTATAGAACACTTTTCCTCAACTATAAATTTATTGTTGTATTTTGTTATTAACAATAATTTTTAAAAAATAGTTAATAATTTATAAAGAAATGTTGTTAATCCCTTGAAGAAGTATTCTTAATTTTATGAGTCAAAAGTTAGTGTACAAATCATATTATTGTAAAAGTTTATTAGGATGGTGTCGACATTTGTAGTGAATAGAAATATTACACTTAAATTGACTGTAATTTAGAGATTATAAGTTCAAATTTTATCGATAAAGTAAAATTTATATTATAAAAAAGAAAAATATTATTTAATTTTCAAATAATTTAAGTGGCAACATGCGTGCGATAAACTTATATATGTGGCACTATCTTAGAAGAAAAAAGTGAGGATAAAAACATAATAATATCTCTAATTCCATGAAATAAGAAGGCCGTCAATCCATTTTGTGATGAAAAAACCTTTCCTTTATTTTGTGATGAACATAAAAGTTAGAATACAAAAAATCAACAATTAACTTATTTCTCTATTTTTGCATCAAACTTGCAAAAAAAGATATCAAAAAACGAAAAAGGAAACCCTACTCGACGGACCCTTAGCTAAAAAGGTGCATATTAGAGTAAACCATCTCTTCCAAAGACAGTAATGCTTCACACAACCTCCATGAAAGCAAACTAGTGTTTGCAGAATGATGAACATTAAGTTCTAACACTTGAGAACTTAATGGAATGATGGTAATTGGTAGAGCGACAGGTGGCCTCAGCCTCAATCTGCGCTATGGATATATAATAATGCCAAACGCCTTCTCTTTGCTTATTGTCTGAGGGGTATTTATACGTCAAAACAAAAATAAAAAATTCCCTTTAATTAACAAACGATGCAATGTTATTTCTCCACCAATTAAAAATTATAGACCGCGTAAAAAGTTTTATATTTAAATAAAACACTTTTTATAATGTAAAAGTGTTTATAATTAATGCGTCTAAAAAAAAAATAGACCCAAGAGGAAGAAGCCTTGGCTACCTTCCTGATAAAGGAGTCTCTTGGATACCCTCCAGAGATTATGGTCCCAGAGAGCTTCTCCAAGGTCCCAAAAATATAATATTTGAAGGACCCTTCAAATTATTGTAACAACCATAAATTTTAATCTCAATTTTTATTTACAATAGCGGAAGCAAATTGACAAAATTTCACATTTTAAGGGCTCGTACATACATATCATAGCATCAGCTAATCAAATCTAACAAAACACCTCATCTGAGCCCCTGTCCACACTCACCTCCAAGGATCTTTTAGTTCAGGAGAGCTTCGTACACATAGTTATCTGCAAGGATCTGATACCACTAAGCTTGACCTCGAACTTTTTTTTCCTTAACCTGAAATGATGTTAAAAACAACGTGAGCCACAAGGCTCAACAAGCTTATCTGAAACAAATGGGGTATCATAGGAATTTGTATTCGGAAGAAATCATCGCAACTAGCATTAACAAGGCTTCCCTTATTCGATCTCACGTCATATCATAAATTATTGCATACATTCTTTACATTATATGCCCATACAAGGTTGCATATCATAATGTTACACATGCACATGCACATCTAATATTATAGCCTTTAATACTTATTAACTATACATTACCCTCTTTACATGGCAGCACATGCACATCCTGCTCGGACGTTACCGGCACAACGATAGCAGTGCCCTCGCTCAAAGGCCAAGGGGACGAATACTCATCATGATAAACTGCACTTGACAAACATATTTAATGTCATGCATATGCAACTCACACCACCATATATGTGCAAGGGTCTTTACACAGCTATTGTGGGAATATTTACTTGAGTAGTTTAAGGGCAAAAGCTCACATGTTCCACATTATGCAAATCACGTCATTGAACCCATATTGATACGTTCCCAACCAATTTATGACATAAGGTATTAGCCCTAATATTTGCAGCTAGACATATTGATATCCCATACGATTCCGAGGTCAAGGTATAAACCCCTATACGACGTAAGTATTTGTACCACTTTATTTTCGGGATTACAAGTAACGCCCTTTGTTAGTCACCTTATTGGCTGATCCCGCATATTTGATAATATTAAATATTAGACGGAAACTGGTCAGTTGACTGCCACAATTACATTGAGTCTCCCTAACTCTCTAAGAACCTAGTCCCAACGGGTTCGACATCATTCTCAAGGAAAGTAGGGGCGATACAATACCCCGTGACGATTAGAAATAAATATCTCTAGAAGTCACGTATATAGTTTCAACAACAACTCGCATATTATAAAATGGCCACCACACATATTTGCCTAATTAATGTGTGGAACCAAATCATGGTAAGGGAAGTAATAAATTATAGAAAACAACAGAGACTTGCGCAGGAATTAAAGAACATGAAAAGAGGGTTAGAAGCTTGCATAAAGAAAATAAAGGAATAGAAGCTTGCCTTCAAATAACCGTTTCTTGTCCTCTTTGTCTTCCCGCTACGAAATAAAACGTTTAATAAGAAGATAATGAGATTATAATCTTTAATAATTAGATTTGATAGCGTAAAATATATAATCTAACCATGAAAAATCTATAATCTAAATATATAATACTTTCAATAATTTTACCCACTTACTTGAATATTTTATATACTAAATAATCTCCAAAATTCTTTCATTTTTCTCTGAGTTCCTTCCCTTTGTTCGCTGTTGGCCGCATCTCCCTCTTCTTCCTCTTATTTTCTTCTATTTCATGGCTCCAATAGCCACCTATATATAGTCACTGAGGCTAGCATAGCCCATTGGATTGAGCCCCCTGATTTCCTTCCTATTTGGAGCCCATTGATTTTGTTTTATACTCGTTACTTGCACCAACTTTTCCTCACTTTAACCCACGCATTCCCTTCTTATATTATTTAATACTAACTATGTGCTATCTCAACAAATGAATGGCACCAAGCTTTATATATTATTATTTAATTCTTCTTCCAACTTACCCATAACTTCATGCCTGCTTACTTTACGCCCACAGCTTCACATATATATATATATATATATTTTATATATAATATATTATATTTATATACTATATTAATATAAAAATTATTCACTACAAATTTCATTTAGGTATTTCTTTAATTGCTACTATACCTTAACATCAAACTAATAATTATTGAGATACTTAAAATTCAAAATTAATAACTATGTCGCTTACTCGATAAGGTCGACTTTGTCCATGCGCCCTCACGAGACCCTTATTTCATCTCGAAACCACCTCAGGGTTGATCGTCATGAAAAATCGGAGCCCCCTCAGGGTTCCGTAGATTTCTCGAAAGTCCTCTACAATCATTCAATTTTTCGGCCTAAATCAAAGTTGTACCGAAAATTATCTTGATTCCAATTTCTTTTAATATCATAATTTTTGACTTGGGACGCTTGTCACTACTATATCATTTTCCTTAGACATTTAGGCTTTAGGGCACTCCCTGTAGTCGATTCGGTACTAAAAGCTGCAAAAAAATTATATAACCCCCAATTTAATAATTTCATAAATATTCCAAAACAAAATAACTTAGTATTTTCTTTTAAATTCCCAAACATTCATTAATTACCTCAAACACCAGAACTAATAATAGCTATTTGTCTTCAAAATTCTAGGATGTTACAATTATGCTCCATAAAAAATGTGTCAACTCACTTTCAAAATTTTTGTCTAGACATCCAAAACAAACAACCTTTGAAGACACAAATGCTTTTCCACGTATTAATTTAATCTCTATAAATTGGGAGTCATCTCTCCAATTGAGATACACATGAACTCTTACATAATCTACATAAATATTTTTATATTTTTCGATTGAGACTAACTTAAACATCAAAGAGCCCATGCGAGAGACACATTTGACTGTCTTTTATTTTATTGCTCTCCTAGAGACTATAGCCTCAAGACGAACACTTTCCCGCAACTATAAATTTATTGCAATATTTTGTCAATAACAATAATTTTTAAAAAAATAATTGTTAATTTATGAAGAAATGTTGTTAATTCCTTGATGAAGTATTTATAATTTTATGAGAGTCAAAAGTTAGTGTACAAATTATATTATGGTAAAAGTTTATTAGGGTGGTGTCAACATTTGTAGTGAATAGAAATATTACACTTAAATTGACTGTAATTTAGTGATTATAAGTTCAAATTTTGTTGACAAAGTAAAATTTTATATTATAAGAAGGAAAAAAATGAAACAGTAAAACTAATCAAATGACAAATAAGCCCTTTTATGTTATAAAAATTAAAAAAAGAAAAACAAGTTTAATTCGCCCTAATTTTTGTTCTTTCATGGCATCTTCCTCCACTTATCCTTTGATATTTTCACAAATTTGCAAGTTTTCTCAAACTCGCTACTAGCAATAGTGAGATGCAACAAAACATGCTACTCTCAATAACAAATTTGAAGAAATTGAAAATTTTGCTTTAGTGTCAAGCAATAAGCGTAGGAAGATACTAGGTAAGTGGAGAAATTGAGATAAATTGATCTCACTATTAGAAGTACTGTGTTTTATTGTATCTTATTATCGTCTCGTTAGAAAACTCATGTTTTATCTCATCATTGTTCCAGTTAAACTCTCACCAATTCCAACAAAACTATAGGACCAATTGTCCTTTAGTGTCCAAGTAATTAATGACAAAATTGTACATTTTTCCATCTTGAAATATTTTCACATGCCTTATTATAATTCCAACTATTAAAATTTGACGAAGAAATCAAATGCAACCTATGTTCATGTTCATTCAATACAACCCATGTGGTCTTATAGCGATGGATTTGTAGTGACGGAAATTTCTGTCGCTATTTAGAGACAGAACAACGACAGAATTGCGACGGAGTAAGGGAAACAAATTTTGTAAAATTAGCGACGAAATTTTCATTTCGTCGCTGATTTGGCGATGGAATATTAAATCCATTGCAAATTTTAGCGACGAAAAATTTTGCATCGCTAAAAGTTTAAATTTTTTTTAAAAATAATTTTTTATGTATTTAGCGACGGAATATGTTTTATGTCACTATTTTTAACGGTGGAATCCGTCGCTAATTACGTAATTTTTTTTAATTTTCTTTTCTAAAAATTAGCAACAGATATATTTTCTGTCATTAATTTTAGCAACGGATTTAATATTCCGTCGCTAAATCAGCAATGGATT
Organism: Diospyros lotus; assembly: GCF_014633365.1. Classification (NCBI taxonomy): domain Eukaryota; kingdom Viridiplantae; phylum Streptophyta; class Magnoliopsida; order Ericales; family Ebenaceae; genus Diospyros; species Diospyros lotus. The sequence goes on along the minus strand of NC_068352.1, from coordinate 1,371,231 downwards.
CTCCAAATCTATTGCTAAAATTAATTTTTTTATTTTTTGTTATTTAAATAAATATTAAAATTAATAAATTTATTTTAAATTTAGCAAATGATTATTATTTTTGTTGCTAAATTTAGCTACGGAATAATTTTTTGTGGCTATTTTTATGAAATTAAAAATAAATTTTCTAGTTAGTGACAAAAAATAATTCAATTGCTAAATTGAAAAAATAAATAAATAATGTTAGCACGCTAATTTTAATTTTTTTAATTTTTTAATCAATTAATTTATAAATATTTAAAATTGGATGAATATTTAAATATTTAAATTTTATAAAAAAATAAATATATTAATATAAAAATATAAAAAAATTAAAATAAATTTAAATGAAATATACATTTAAACATGAATATAAAAAAATTAATTTGTAAATTTTAAAAATTTTAAGTTAAATAAATATATTAAGTTTAAAAAACATAATATTGTTAAATTCTAAATATATCAATTAATATATTTTATGTACATAATATATAAAATATATTAAATATATAATGATTAACTATTGGTAATATTTATTAGATATGTTCAAAATATAAACAAACACTATATTTGAAAAATAAAAAAAAGATTAAAAATTATAATATCATTAAAATTTTTATTATTTTAAATTTTAGAAATCACAAAAATGAAACAATATATATAGAGGGATTATATTATATAAAACGGAGTCTAGGGACTACTTTGTCAGTCTCTTTTTTTTTTTTTATAAATAAGAGAACTTTTCGCTGAGTTAAGATATACTCACAATTTTAGTGAAACTATAATTTTACTTCAAACACAAAATTAATTTATGTATCAAAAAGTTTGCATGTGATCTAATTCGCCCCTTAAATTTGTTTTTCTCTTTACAAGCCTCTCGAAGACAACAAGAGACACTCTCTCACATATTGATGGAGACATTCTCCCACATAAAACTATTCATTCAATAAATGCATTTTGTACAATCTTAATCATCCATTCAATAAATTGAAAGTAAGACTAACCCTATCTTTCTTTGCATTTGTACAATTTGTATTTTAATTTCTTAATTAGAATATTAGTTCACATATGTTTTTAAGTTTTGAACTTATGGTGTAATCAGTTTGTTCAGGATTTGAAAATTAAAGTTGATATTTTTTTCATATATTTTGAATCGATATTAAACACATACAAATTATTTTTCTTTAAACATTTTTGGTCCCTAATCTTATTTTTCTTATATTTTTCTATTTTTTATGCATTAAATTATTTTGTGACATTTTTATTTAATATTTTTTTAAATACCAAAAAATAAAAAAATGAAAAATTAATTTTAGATTTATAATATATCAAACTTATTTATTACAATTATTAGATTTATAATATAATTATATTTGTAAATAAATATTAATTTGATGTAATAATTTAAATTATTTTATTACCATATTTTAGATTATTATTTTATTAGTTATCATAATCATAAATTATTTTTTTATTAATTAAATAATTAATAATATGTAATTGCAATGTGCAAAGGTTAAAGTGAGAGTAAGAATATAACTTACGGATTTATATATAATTTTTATTATATAATAAATTATATATATATATATATGTGCTCGTGTGCAATGTGGCATATATTATATGGGTTTGCTGATAAGCTCTATAATATGTATATATACCCATGGCCAAGTCTGTAGGTGAAATCAGCCGGTGCACTTGATGAGTATTATATAATATACTATATAATGCATAGATATATATAAAATTTTGTTAAAGTTCGCCAAGCTTCCGAGAAGGTTCATGAGTGAGAATTGCTGCAAATATAATATGTATATGTATGGAGTGGCGGCCAAGGCAATTGAGGCTATAAATTGGAAAGGAATAGAGGTGTGCTTAGCAGTGAATTGTGAAGGAAAAGCATAAACTCTCGAAGGGAGACTCAATAGTAAGGTAAGAATATTTAAGAGCTTTGATTTATTTAGCTTAATTGAGTTAAAATTTATTTTAATTAGTAAATTTAGTAAGTTAATTAGTTAGCTAAATTAATTAATAAATTAGTAAATTTAGATCGTGACTATTTAATTAATTACTTAGCCTTGTGTATATGTAGTTGTGATAAGAGTGTTACGGGTATGTTACTGGTTTGTTCAACAAAACAAAACTAATTATCGAGCGACAAATAATTTAAGGTAAGGGTTTAATATGTTTTGTGTGTAAATTATTTTTATCATAACTTGCATAAGATATTGAGGAAGTGCCTAGGTATGGGGCAGTTGATTATTGACTATGAAAGTCCTAAGACGAGTCATAGAAGGAACCACTAGGGGCCACTTAGAGCCTGAGATAAGTGTAGTGGATGAGTTTGTATGCACGCTGCACTTTTTGTTTATCTATGATGTCATGCTCATTAATTTACTATATTACATATTATCTTTACGAATCCCCGGACTCACACCTTTACCCCCACTAACTCAACAAATGGCTCAAGGTCTAAGAAAGGGGAAACGGTATTGGTGGAAGAGTCACCGGTTAATAGTGATTGTAGACGGTGAGAATGCAAGTTGTGTTTCTATGTCATTTATGTAATATATATGTGCTTTGTATTTAACCATGGGAGACAACTACGGTTTAAATAAAATTTAATTAAGATCAAATTATAAGGTTCTTGTTATGAGTAATTCAGAGTGTGTGTTTGAACTGGTCAGTTGCGATTAGGACATAAAATCTGTTTAAATATGCTTGATTATGGGAGTATTTTATTGGGCATGTTGATATATATTTTCTATTTGTTTATGGAATTAGATTTATATTTTAAAAGCCTAATTGAGCACGAGAATTGAAAATTTTTTTGTTGTCTATATATTTTAAACTTGAGTTCTTAACAGTCGAAGATGATGAAACCTGGATCCCACTCAGAGCACCCATATTATTTTAATACTTTATGTTAATGGGGCATAACCGTCTTTCAAGATAGACCAGAATTGTAATCACATATTATGATTCTACTTAGTACTGGGGGCCAGGGCGTCACACATATGCGAGGAAATGATTACCCCAAACAGTAGGATGGAAATTGGTCGAGCGGCCGATGATCTCTGGTGCCACACAATTCTGTGCAACCGGAACGGCAGAAAGATGAACAGATAATTCCATCTTTTTATTTTATTTTGTACATGAGAGGCATGAGCTCAGGGGCGGAGCCAATGTAGCCCACCATTGAGTTTGGCCTGCACTGGCCTGCTATAAATTGGATATTTAAAATTGAAACCCTCCCCCACCCTCAATCAGTTCCTTTCTCGCTTGCCCGTCGCCCACCCCTTCTTTCCTTCTCCCTCTCTCTCGCATTAGCCCTCACTCGTAGCGGCTCGCTGCCGTCTCGAGTCATAGTCAGAGATGTGCTTTTGAGATAATCTTGATATTCTAAGGTCAAATCTGCTTGGGAATAATTTTAAAAAAAAATTATTTATCCAAAAAAGTAAAGGTTCTGAATGAAGTATTCCGAAGGAGAGAAAAAAAGATTAAAAATAGTTTTTGATAAAATAGTTTTAATTTATAAAAAATTAATAAAACGCTTAACTTTGAAATCTGCCAGCTCAACAAATAATCAAGAATTTACCTCTTGACTTAATTGGTTTGAAATCAAACAAGAAGATGTAGCATTCAAATAAATGTTATTCTGGAAAAATTCTCATTGATTAAATGTTTTTGAACAATAACAAAAATCTACTGATTTGAGTCACGGTGATTGTAACGAGAAAGTGGTTGATGATTGTTCTCTTACTTTTGTTTTGGATGGTTGATTTCTTTCCAGTTGTATGGAACTTGTTAGAATCTCCTCACACCCATGTAGTGTACATTCATAAGTTAATTTATTTTAGTTTTAATGTCAATGAATGTTGGGAGCAGAGGCTGCCATTAATTTTGAAAGAGTCATTTTTAAAACGAAAATCTTCGTCAGTTATAAAAGATGTTGACAAAGAGAAATCAAATAGTATTAATTTTGATGTTACACAATTTTCCATGGATCCTAGACAAAGAATTTCAATTTTAGATTACAATATTAATATTCGAGATCAAGTCCGAAGAGCATATATGCAAAAAGATCTATGTCAGCCTCTAGATCATAATTTTTCATATAGATCATTTGGACGGACAAAAATTAGACAATTCAATATTGCACAATCGAATGGGAGATTAGTGGATGAATGATAGGTTGATTGTTTATATTGAGAAAGAGATATTTTTAAATATTGATAATGAATTTATTATACAACATTATCACAATATAAAACATCACAAAAAAACTATTGTAAGGTATTAAATAAATTATGTTAACTTTTAGAATATTTATATTATTATATTATTTTTTTCTTTAATAAATTTCGCCCTCACTGAAATTTTTTTTTGGCTCCGCCCCTGCATGATCTTCTACTGGTTTGACATTTATAGCAAGAATGTCCCCTCACACGATTCCCATATATGGCGCTGTTAATTAATTTGCTATAATTAACAGTATAAAAAAAGGCCTAATGATGATACTCCATTTAAATAAATTTATTGTTGTAACTCATCAACAATAATTAAATGTGTTGTGATAAAGGAGTCATTAATAACAAACTTGAAGGTCAAGCATTAATTGTGCTCCTTCATAATTAAGGTGTCTTTATAAGATATTTTTTAAAGTCTAGTACAATTTTAGAAAATAGAAAATTTGTCTTTATTTTTTAATTTAAAAAAATAGTTTTAAACACAACTTTTAATTTTCTATCAGTATAGAGATATTTTCTAAAAAATTACAAGTAAACAAGGCCTTAATCTTCTTCAATTATTGGTGAGGTATCTCACTTTCAAATTGACTAAAAATGAGTTATTATCAATATATTAAGAATAACATGGTGACGTATTAATAATGTAATATCATTTACAATTATGGGTGAGGCCAATCAATCAATATGGTCTTAGGGATAACAATTATGGGTGTATGATTTGATCTCCAACACTTCTTAAATAATGCAATATCATTTACAATTTTAAGTTCATGTAGGGTAAATTTAAAATTTCAATTACAAAATCCAAAATAAATTTTAAAACCCATATTTATGCTAATTTATCTATTCTGTAAATTAAATTAGTGATCCAATTACTTGTTGACATTTTTAATTATTATTATCGAGATACAACAATTAATTTATGATCGGAGAAGAGAATTCGTCTTTAATTTTTAATTAGTTTTTAGTTTTTAGTCTCTAGAAGATCTGTAAAACAAAAAATAATTAGGAGTACAAGTGTTATACGAGAGACATGTGGCTATGATAAAATGTTTTATGGATAATCTAGATGATTGAGGTCAAGAGTGAGTAGACGTTAACTAAATATATTGCGAAGATATAAATAACTAGACATGTGGATGTGACTAGACAAATTAAATGGTATCATCATAGAGGATCCCTCAAAATATCTACACAAATTGAGCGAGGTGGTTGTACTTCACCATAGCTCTGTATTGAAATTGGTGAATAATGCAATTGGAGGGGCTCATTGGACATAGCACATAAAAGAAATAGAGACGTTGCAAAAATTGGGGATATAATCCTCAAAGGATAAGGTTACATCAAGTTGGCATGTAAAGTATCAATTTACATCTAACGACTCTAGAGTAGGCCTAGATATTCTAATACTTAAACATCAGTTTAATGATATTTTAAATGTGAGTCTAAGTATTTTAATACTTGATGATAAATCTTTTTGATGGCATAGAAATAATTTTAGATTTATATAATTTCATTTTGTGGTTCATGTAATCATGAAAATAAGTATATGGATATAATTTTTAATAAATTAAGAAATAATGAAATGGACCTCAATTAATTAGTTAATGAGTCAATGGGTTTATCAGGTGGGCTATATAAGTGTTGGGTTGGGCTTGGCCCAATGGTAAAGGAATTTAAATTTTTATGTGAATAAGAAAAAGAAAATTGAAATAAGGATATGTATCAAATATCAAAAATGCCCTAAAAAGCTTGCATGTTATGAAAAAAGAAAAGGGAAAATCAGTCTTTGTCGGGGGGGCCAATGCAGACCTGCGACTATTCTTTTCTGCAATCCTCCTTTTACTTTCTGCTAGAACGTATCTCCCATTTCAGCGTCGTGTTTCTCTTTTTGTCTCTCATTCACTGTCCCATTGCTCTTCTCCTTCGCCTCTTACGCATTCTTTTCTTCTTGTCCTTATTACTGTTCGTGTTGTTGCCATGTGCCTTCTCTGCCATTGAGGTGAAGAGAGAGCTCTTTAGCTGGTAAACAAATTCTTGAGATCATTTCCGCATTCCAGGCAAGTTCGTTGTCCGCGTTCTCCTTTAATATTCTGTGTCTTAATTCATTCTTGAGTGAGTCTCCTGATTAGCCTTTTCATTTTAGTCTCTGTGTTGGATTATATATATGTATATATATGTCTGTTGTTATAAACAATTCCTCTTTTCTGTTGTATCTTTAGAATTTTTTACTTGATTCTCGTGGTCTCCTTGAAGTCTCGAATGGGGCTTGATACACCCAAAATCCTTCTGTGAATGGTATATTTTTTAGATTAATGGAGATACAAGGCCTTGCTCGTCTCTCTGTATTTCAAGATGCAGCGCTTCTCCCTCTCATATATATATATATATATATATATATACACATGCTCTGATTCGAATAACCCCTACATGATTCGAATAGCCCTAGAGTGATTCGAATCACTCTTATATATATTTATACCTGTTCCATTCGAATCATGCCTGGCTGAGTTGAATCGCATATATGTATACAACCCAAATGAAAAACGCATATTCTGGCAGAATTGACAGTACTCTTTAGAATTCTAGGCATAACTCTATCATCTTATCTCTGATTAAAGTGATTCAAAATCTTATAGAACTACAAGAGAAAGATCTACAACTTTCATTTTTTGAGTTTTGTGAGATTCGGGCTAAATCATAGTCAAAATTGGGCTTCAATGGGATATATACACACTGAAAATTCAAGCAATCCGAATCACATACTAGCTATTCGAATCACCCTATTCATATATACGCAAACCCATCCGAATTGCCCATGAAATGATTCGTTATTTGCTCCCAAACCCATTCAAATCAGCCATGATCCATTCGAATCACTCTCATACAGTGAAACATCCTATTTGAATCACCCTTACCTTTATTCGAATCACTCACCTTTTACTTATGTTATTCGAATGCTATCTGGTTGATTCGAATCGCCTAAACAAATGCCATTTGACTTATTCGAATTGCACATTCACATGTCTGCTAATTGATTTGAATACCCCATGTTATATTGGAATACCATTGGAAATTTTTAGATGATATCCAAATACCCGTGCCAAATTTAACGGCACTGGATATATACATATATTTAAATACAAAATGATTGAACCCTTTTGAATAACCCAAATATATACTAAATAAAATTTTATTCTTATGAATGCCAATTATTCCCTCGAACCCTACTCAACTCTTAATTCTGGCATAAGGCGAACGGATGTTATTTCCTAAATTTAAAGCCATGGAATATGCTCTAACAAGTCCATATTAAATCACTTAAACTCGTTGTGGCTATGGAAATCGACCACTAGATTTGCCTAGAATTTACTTACCAACAAACTTAAATTATCAAATAACTACAATTCAGTTGTCAAAGACTCCCAAACAGTGTTAAATAGATTGTTGATGGTAAAAAAAAACATTATCACTTGACTTCTGACTTTTCAATTCCATGAAATATAAAAAATTCCATCCATTTCGTGATGAAAAACCTTTTCTTCACTTGGCAATGGGTTGTCCTATATCTTCGTAGCAACAAAACAATCTTTTGTGAGAATTCCATTCTTATTTATATTCCCTCGCATTCTATGATTATTAAATATTTTGATAAATTTTTACAATTTTTATGGCAATATTTTTGTAATTATAATATTTTTAGTGAAATTTTCTTTTTCATTTACAAAATAAAAATAATTGGACAATCAATTTTGTTTACATGGTTAGAGAATTATAGTTATATTTTTAACTTTAAAAGATTTTGTGTGATGAGAATAATACTAAGTGATCCAACAATTTTTGTGGCTATAAAAAGGTAGCCCACCTTTGAAACAAAAAATCTCCCAACTCACGTGAAATGGATGCCCCTTAATGTGAGCCAATTATTAGGTGGCCAATTAGGTAAATAAAAAAATAAAAAAAACAAGGATGATGTGGACACAAACTCCCTAAAAATACATCTATTTTTTTCGTTGAAACTAATTTTAACATTGAAAAGTCCATCCAAGAGATATCTCATACTCCTGATTGTTTTATATTTTACAAGTCTCCTGAAAATTAGAAGATCAAGACAAACATTTTTTTCTCGATTGTAAATTTAGTGTTGCATTTTGGCAACTATAATAATTATTAAAAAATAATTGATAATTTATGAAGAAATATTGTTAATTCCTTGAAGAAGTATTTATAATTTGGTGAGAGTCAAAAGTTAGTGCACAAATCATATTATCGTAAAAGTTTATTAGGGTAGTGTCGACAGTTGTAGTGAATAAAAATATTACTCTTAAATTTGTAATATCCCAAGAATCCAGAGAATGATAGTATATATCGAGAATAAGTAAGGAAAAAAATAATACCATCTAAATACCTTTTGGGCTAAATATAGGTAAAGAACTCCCAGATTAAGGGTGTTTGAACTGGGGAAACTAAAGGATTGGTGACCTCTTGGGAAGTTTACGTAGACCCATCAGGATAAGTTGTCCTAATCCTTGCTATTGCTCGATATGGAATGTTACAAAATTGATTGTAATTTAGAGATTATAAGTTCAAATTTTATTGACAAAGTAAATTTTGATATTTATAAACAAAATATATTTATAATTTTACTTTGTCAAATTTTATTGACAAAGTAAATATTTTTTGAACAATTTTAAAAGTAAAAAAAATGAAAAAACTGTCGGGTTTTATGTCTTTTTCATTTTATTTACTCATTTGTAAATAATTCTTATAAATTAACGTAATATCAGGTAAATTTCATAATAATTTTATTCAAAATTAATCATACTTTATCTGAAAGGCATTATTATGTTGCATTTTATTTATTTGTTGAGTTGTGCCCATGTCTAAGGTGACAAAATGTTTTGCCAAACTTGTAATGATTAACAAAACTCATTAATCTATATATTTGGAAATCATACAAGTGACACGTGTATGTTGGGTTTACTTTTCGGCTTGGTGTATTTCACTATGTTACCTTTCACCTCCAAATTTTACTTAAGTTTAATCTTGTAATCCTAGCAGATAAATCTTAAACAAATTAAGTAATTCAATTCCAAATAAAATTGATTTGCCTCTAATATTGTGAAAGATCTTTTTTGTGGGTTGAGTTAGGTCCAAATAGAATTTTGAAGCCAATGTAATCGGTGAAGTTAGGGTTGGCAATGGGGCACGACAGAGATGAGGCAAGCTTATCTTGTCCTCAACCTCGAATCTCAATACCCCATATTTTGTCTTGTACCTTGATAGGGTAGGGCGCCTCAAACCTATTCTTTAATAAAATTTGGTAAGGTAGGCAGGGTAGGGCAAGACATCATGAACTCTAAATCTATATATTTATATATATATAAATATATAGAATAGATTATTTTTTATATCTTTTATGGTAAATAGAATAAATATATTTATATATAGATGGGTGTAGAGGAGAGCAGAGATATAGTTTAATTGAACTTACTAAACTGAATTGACCGAACTTGTCGATTCAGTTTAATTATATTTCTAAAAAGTTCGATTTTCTTTGTCAGAATAACCAAACTAATCGAACCGAGCGAAGTATAAAATCATGTTGTTTTCTTAAATCTTTTCTTGAGTTAGTGCTTGCAGTTTACAATTGATTTTTGTTTGTTTTTTTTTTTTTTTGGTTTGTCAATTGGTTAGTTCAGTTTCTTCGATTTATCGAAAAGTTCAATTTTCGATTTAGTTTATACAGTTTATGTTCGGTTAGTTCGATTACTTGGTTTAATCAATTGGTTCGGTTTGATTTTGTTTCTCAATTTGGTTAATTCAATTAGTTGATTTCGATTGATTCGGTAACCAAATCAATCGTTTGCACACCTCTAAAAGGGTACAAGGATGGTAAATACCATTCCCATCACCTCGATTGAGACGGACTTAATTTGGGATTCTTCAAACTCAACTAGACGTTAGTCAAATAATTTTTAACCTTTCCTTAATCAAGATAGAAGAGGACTAATCATACACATGTAATGATGTTATTTTTGCTTATAATTATAATATTAAACTTGATTAAGAATTTATTTTTTATTTTTTTTCCAAGATGTTGATGTAACATACACATGGCATAAAAGTGACATCTTCCAAAGATATAATATATATATATATATATAGTAATGCTATTTGTATAATGAGATTTTATAGGTATTTTTGCAAATGAGTTGAATGATCATTTTGTCTCTTCATTTTCATATGTTGATGTAACATACGAAAATGTTATGTTGTCCGTGTCGGACAACGCAACATTTGCTTAACACAGACAAATTGAAAGAAGGGTGGGACCCATACACCCACCCTTGACAAGCCCGTGTCGACGCGAACAATATAACATGCCTGATTTGTAATATAAGTCCAATTTTGATTGTGTTTCTTTCAAGCAAAAAGTATTTTTGGACGTTTTTTAAATCATAAAAGTGTGAGAAGGCTTGGCACATGAAAATGGGTGTTTACATATTAGCTCTTGCTATACACGTAGAATAAAAATTATAAAAATTTCAAATGAACATTTGTTGGGTGTTACTTTATAGTTAATATAGTTTACTTTTTACCTTTTTTTTAGGCAATATTTTAAATTAAGAAAATTTGATATTGTAGTAAAATTGTTTATAAATCAAAACCTCACACTAATCTTCGTTACTATGACAAAATTAATCGAGTGGAAGTTGCTATTGTGAGTAGCCACTTGCGCTCTATTAACCTGACATGGGTTTTATGTAGGTGTTGAGCTGGAAAAATTATAATATTTTTATAAATAATTTAAAAATTATAATTTTTAAATAGATTTTAAAATTATAGTATTTGTACAAAAAGTTCCCCACCAGTTAACACATAAACAATTAAGGTGTTTGATTGGGGGTGGAAAGTGGGATAGAATTTCAATTTCATGGAATTTCAATTTTCACCTTACCCCCTAAGAATTCTAATTCCTTGATTTCAAGGAAAATTGTAACGACCCGTTGGTGGGTCTAGAGTTTTACTTGAATTATAAATTATTATGTGTGATAAATTAGGCTCAAGAATTAAATGTTATAGAATTGTGATTTGCCTAATTTAAGGGGTTGAGTTTTTAAAGAAAAAAAAAAAACTTGGGGTGAAGCCTAGTGTATTGGGTTGGGTTTTATTTAAGAATGAGGTTGAAAAGCCCTTGGGCCTAAGAATATATTTTGAGCTCATTGTGTTGGGCTAATGAAATGGACATTGGGCCCATGAGCATAAAGTTTTGTGTATTTTAATTTAATCAAAAAGAATAAATTATGAAAAGTCTAATGAGGGCTTGATGTTGTTCATTGTGTGTGTGAAAAGTAAGGGTTAAAAAGGGAATTTCATAAATGGGTATTAAAAGAAATGAAGATATTAGTATTATGGGGTAAAGAAGAAAATGAAAAAGAAAAGAAAAATAGGTAAAAGACCAAAATAGGTTTAATGACTTGTGGTGTGTGTGCAAAAAAAGAGGGTCAAAGTGGTAAATTGGCCAAGGGAGTGGGTGAAAGGCTGATGGGCGGCCATACCTCCCCCATGCCCCTTTCTTTTCCATGTCTCTTCCCTCTTTCCTTCTCTCATCTCTCGATCGACAACTTCTTCTTTCTTCTTCTTCTTCTTCCATTTTCAATCTCCATTGAAGCTTAAGTGGGAAGTTGCAGTTGGTTGTTCTTCTCATCGGACCAAGCATCATTAAGGCAAGTTCTTCTTGCATTTCTTTTTGGTTATGCAAGTTCATGTTGATTCTTCTTGTTAACGCAAGTTTTGGGTTCTTTTTCTCTTGGGTCAAGTTGATTTCCTTCTTGGTTCCCTTATCTTCGAATCTTCTATTTTATTAGAAGATTTAATCATGAGTTTATGTTGATTGGTGGATTATTTTCTCACTTCCTTAAATTGGTGTTTTATCATTGGTGGGTCTTTTTGAGAATTTTCATTAGGGTCTAGTTCACCCTAAATTCTCAAAGGAATGACACTTGATTGATTAGGAATGTTAGAGAAGCAAGGTTTGGGGTATCTTGCTTGGGATGTTGAGTTTTGTGGGTTATCGTTGTTATTTTTAAGTTTCAGGCCTCTGTTGGTCGACCAAGTATTTCAGTCGGTCGACTAAGTGTTTTAATCGGTTGACCAAGTGGGCTGTTAGTCGACCAAGTGTTTTAGTCGGTCAACCAAGTGGGTAATTTAGCTTCTGTTGGTCGACCAAGTATTTCAATCGGTCGACCAAGTGTTTTAGTCGGGTGACCAAGTGGACTGTTAGTCGACCAAGTGATTTTAGTCGGTCGACCAAGTGGGTAATTTAGCTTCTATTAATTGACCAAGTATTTCAGTCGGTCGACCAAGTGTTTTAGTCGGTTGACCAAGTGGGCTGTTAGTCGATCAAGTGTTTTAGTCGGTCGATCAAGTGAGTAATTTAGCTTCTGTTAGTTGACCAAGTGTTTTTACTCGGTCGACCAAGTCTTCATCATCGGTCGACCAAGTCTTCAGTCGGTTGACTAACACTTTTATTCGGTTAACCAACAAAATGTATTAATTATTTCTCTTTGGTCCAATTCTTTTCTAATGCTAGTCATTCTTCCCCAAAGCTCTTGTGATCTCTTAGTTGGCTTCGAAATCATCTCGCGGATATATAGGTGTTCCAAAAATGGGGAAGTTAATTAATGATGAGAATTAAAAATGAAAATCATGAGTTTTTAATGGTGAATTCATGTAATCAACTTGTTTGGCCTTGAGAAATGGTATGGAAATGAATTTCCATGAATGATGCTAAATTATTTGATGAAAATACCATTGGCTCATGTGAGGATATAATCTTGAAATGTCTAAGTGCGCATGATGATCATGATGAGAACATTTCTAATAATGAAGCATGTTTGATATGTTTATTTGAAATCTATATGAGCATTGCATGGCATTATTATTTACGCACTTATTATTTTGCACGGTGGCTATGTACCGCAAGGTGAGAAAAGGATATCGTAAAGAGCGCCTGACGTGGGTAAGGTGGCCATAAACCCGGTAGGCGATGCTCAAGCCAAGTGAATGGCTAAATGATTTTTCTATGTATATGTATGCATGCATGTGAATGAAAGGCCGTGAGGGCCGATATGTTACATGGAAAATTATATATTTATGAGAAATGAAATGATGCATGAAATGTATAATGACAAAGGCATGTAAATGATAATAATGATGGGATTTAATGGGAAATGCTACTCGTACTTGGGAAGTCGGGTCTATTCCACTTTGGTTTATCCATACTTTGACTCTATTGCTTCATTTGTTGTAATACATACTTGCTGAGCCTTGTGGCTTACCTTGTTTATTCCTTCATTCCAGGTAAGGGAAAAGCAATTGCTGAGGGCGAGTCCAGTAAGGCTAGAGCTCGGGTCTAGTTGTGTACAAAGATATCCCAGCTGAAAAGGTTCATGGGAGTGATTTGTTTTGAGGGCATGTTAAGTGAGATTTATTTTGTAAATGACATATGCCCTTATATTTTGATTGTATGGCATTTGAGCCTAAAGAATTGTGTAAGTCAAATCGCCATTGGAAATGCTTTCTTTTGGCTCCTGATGATCAGTGAGCAAGTAAAAAAAAAAATATTCATATTCTTGATGTTTGTTTTGAGTTATTGTTTCTATATCCATTTATATGACGACATTTTTTCGGATTTTCCTATGCTAGCGGGATTATCCGGGAGAGGGCCGCTACAAAAATCTTCACTTTTTGAATTAAGATGTAATTCGAATTTCATGGAAAAAAAAATTGTTTAATAGAATTTTCTAAAATTTGGATAGAAAATGAATTTCACCCTCATTTTTTCATCTCTATCAAACGCACCCATAGTTTGCTTTTTCTTTATATAACTTCTTTATTTAGAGTTTTGAGACCAAGTTGGCCTAATATCAGTTTGGCCCAAATTTAATATTAGGCTCAACAAGTGATTGGAGCCCACAAAAATTGGCCCAACAGGTTGTGTGGTCAACCTTGGAACTAATTTCAGATACAATATCCAAAATAATAATAATAATAATAATAATAATAATAATAACCAGAACACATTACAATGCATCATATTAAAATTTCTCAATAAGTTAAGGGTTGTTATCTTTGTATTTCAGTTTTTAATTTTCAAGCTTGTGTTTTGAAATTATTAAAAATGCGTTTTTTTGTCTATAGCATTTTTCGTGTTTTGAAAATTTTGAGCGTGCTTATAATGAAAATAACTTTTTGTGTTTTGAGTTTATTTATAACATTTTTCCTTATTTTTGAAAATACATTTATAAAAATTTAAAAATCAACACATTTTTTATATTTTAAAAAACTAAAAACTAAAAATGGTTAGAAAACAATAAAGAGAACATGCCTTACTAATTTGAGGATCCATCATATTAAAATTTTCTCCATTTAAGACTACATTCGTTTATGGTTGTAATTCTCACTTCACATTGCATGATCCAAGTGATGCTTATTGGACTTGTACCATTGTGGTTTTATAGCTAGAATTTAATTATACTTAAAAGAAAAGTATTTTGGTTTCACCTTTTGGTTCATAAAGTCAAGTTATACATTCAAATCTTTTCGATAGCCTATCAATAAAAGATTAGGTTGTGACTGAAAACATCTCAAGTACGAATATAAGTTGAAAAAGTAAATAAATTAAAAATAATAATTTATTAATTAAAAATTAAATAAATTACCTATGTATTAAAAAATAATAAATAATATTCGAATAATCAAAATCATGCTAGAAGTCAACACCTGGTGATCTTTCTGTTTGACTTTGATCGAATAACTAGCTAATTAAGGCCTTAGATACTCATAGAAAATAAGACACCTGAGAAAGTATATCCTTAAGAAATACTAGGTAAAACAGAATAAGAGAACTCAATCCAAGTAGAAAATAAGCACCAAAATATTCTCCAAATAAGATTAGAATGGTCATCATTTACTTGTCCCGACTAACACAATTTAAATAGAATAAGACTCCAAAGACTTGTCTACAAAGCCCTTGACTTGAGATAAATTTCTAAGATTTAGGGGTCGGGACAAAAAAATTTCAAACTTGATACAAAGAATTAGGAGATGGGCATTCCTAGTCTCATTGATGGCACATGTTCGAACCTCAATGGTGCATATAGTCGAAGTCTCATCTAAATCTTATAAATGCAATTGATGACTAATCCCTATGAAATCAATATAATCTCCCACTTTATCGACTAGATAGTTGTGGCACACTTTTTTTTCTTTATTAAAAGAATAAAAGAAGACAAGTGACCCACTTCATTGTTCTTGGCCGATATGAATGGCTATGAATGGCTTTCAACATAACAAGGAATGATAAGGGTCACTTATAGCTCTTACAGGAACAAAATCCTCCATTAACCAATTATTGACATGAAAATACATACCTAACGAGGATGACAAACACAATCATGTCAATTAGGATAATGCTAGATGCACAAGTTTCTTGACAAATTTGTTAACAACCTCAATTTATTGCGATCTTTTGATACTAAAATATCCTGATAAATTGAATCCAAAAAATTAATGATTTGAATACTCGCGCCTTCTTCCTCATTCTCTCTTTTCTCCCCCGCCTCTGTCATCGGCATCTCTTCCACCCATTGATGTTGCCGACTTCTGCTCCACAGACCTCTCGCCCACTCTACTCTCTCTCTCTCTCACCTACTCATACTAGCCCCCTTTGCCACTGGCGTGTCCTTAGCCCATTACTATCACTAGCATCTCCTCCACCCATTACTGTTGCCAGTCTTGCGCTCTCGCCATTCGTTTGGTCCTCCATCTCGCTGTCGATTTGTCCGTCAAGAGCTCGCCTCCTTTTTCTTTTCTCTCTCTTTTTCCTTTCCCCTCTCTTTCTTTTCATTCTCGCCACCATTGTAATCGTCGTCGTTTGCCACCACCACAGTCGCCTCTGCCGTCGTTGAAGCCATCGCAATCAACACTTCTCGTCGTCGTTCCAATCACCATCGACGCCTCCATCTCCTTCTCTCTCTCTTTCTTTCTCTCTCTTTCTCTCTCTCTCTCTCTCTCTCTCGGTCTTCTCTTTCTTCGCAGACGCCTCCATCTCCAACCATCGTCGACCCTCAATATGTTACAAAAGTGTAGATCATTTTGCTATTGTCGTTCCTTGCCATTCCTCATCATTTTCTATTGTCGTCGATCCCCTCCTGTTCTCATCTGTTCAACGACCAGAAGCGTTGATCATTTTGTTTCTAATTTTTAAAATATTAAACTAACACATATATAAATATATAATATATTTACTGAAAATGTATTTGTATATAATTTTGGGTTAAATATATATATTTTCTAAATAAAAGTATAAACTAAACAGGCATACAAATAAATAACATATTTCGGGTTAAAAGTATATTTTATGTTATTATTTATTTGTATTACTTGTATAACGTGAAATATAATACTATGGTTTTGTATAATTTTACATATAATTTTTGACTTTTGTGAAATATGATATTATGATTTTGTATAATTTTACATACAATTTTTAACCTTTTAATTCTAGAAATATAAAAAAATAATAACATCAAAATATATATAATTATTTATATATAAGATAATTACAAAATAGAATTGTATTGTGATTGATATATATGAATATATTTTTTTATTAAAAATGAATATTATAATATTATAGTTTATAGTTTGATTTTCATTTTATAACTTAAAAAATGGAACAAAACTAAAAAATGATTTTTTTAAAAATAGCAAGCCAAACTATGCTCTTAAAAGTTTTAACATGTTACAAGCCAAAATTTTTAAAAGTTACAAAATAGGTTTAATTTGATCTAGATAATTTTTTATAATACGTTTTTAGTTTATAGTTATAGTTAAAAAATATATTTGTGTATATTTACATATATATAAATCTTTTATGTAATATATATACTTAGTTTGTGTATATTTATATTTTGTAGAATATACTAAGACGGTAGGGAATGATGGCAAACGGAGAGGAGAAGCTGTTGGCAATATATATATATATAGAGAGAGAAGGAGATGGAGGTGTTGGCGGTTGTTGGAACAACGAAGGCAAACGATGACAAGAAACATTGATGGAGGTAACTTCAACAGCGGCAGAGGCGGCTATGTTAGCGGCGACTACAATGGCAGCGAGAACAAGAAGAGAGAGATGTAGGGGGAATGAGAGAGAGAGAGAAAGACATGAAGGCGAGCTCTTAATGGACAGATCGACAATGAGATGGAGGATCGGATGGATGACAAGAGTGAGAAATCGACGGCAAGAAAGAGAGCGCAAGATTGACTGTCGGTCATGCATTGCGCAATGGAGGACTAGATGGTCGTGGGCGAGAACGAGAGAGAAAGTACGTTGGCGCGAGAACTAAAGTTGGTCATGCACTGCGGGCAAGTCACACATAATGCAATGGAGGTTCGGATAGTCGAGAGAAAGAGACTACACCGGGGACAATGGGCATCTGAGTAGGTGAGAGAGACATAGAGAGAGAGAAGGCTTGGGTGGCTTAGCTTTTGGGTTGAATTTATGTTGAGGGTAAATTTGTAATTTTGTCGGGGGTTGTCAACAAAGTTGTCACCTGAGTTATTCGTCTAGCATTATCTCTTCAATTATAGCTCTGTCCTTTCATTTTCCATTATAGCTTTGTCCTAATCTATTTTACTCAGAGGGCACGTTGATATGAGTAGACAATGTGTCGACCTAACTTTTCTTTCAAAGTAGAGTAGGGTTACAAATGAAGAGGGTTGGAGCACGAGCCTTTGTCTTCACCAAAGTAGACTTTGGTGATCCATCCATAAGCATTATCAATATATGTACAGGGATGAATGAATACAAACATAACCTTATAAAAACTTGCATTTGGAAACCTTGTTTCCAAGTTATTTTGCTACAATAATTCGTACACATTGCTTAGGTGAGAACAATAAGGCTTATGTTGGGACAGCTTGAACAAACAAGGAGGTGATAATATCTTTGAGCTTGGTGACAGAATGAGCGTAGCCATCTCCATGCGAGTATACGAAGTTTATCACCCTGGCAAGGTTGAGGACTCGCACAAGTAGAGGCATTGCCACTTTAGTTGGCTGCAACATCTCTGTATTAATGTCCTTCCATGCTTCTCCAACTTGCTTCTTAAGTTCCACCAATGCCTCTTCTTCTGATGCTTTATACTGTTCCATGTAGCATTCCACAGCAGAGGCTGCATGCCCTCTCTCTTGCTCAAACTATATAGAATTAACATAACAACTCATTATATCTAATGCTCGTATACATATATATATATATATACTCATTATATTCATACTGTTCTATGTAGCATTCCATAGTCGAGGCTACATGTCCTTTCTCTTGTTTAGCCTATATAGAATTAACATAATCACTCATCATATAAATGAAACATCAAGTCACAAACAACAAAAATTTTACCAAAAAACTTAATGTCTCAGTTGTCTACCTTGTGGCCAACCATGTCATTCGTGAGTCGACCTATAACAGAGGAAGCCTTAACAATTAAAGGGTAACTTGACACCCAATCAAAGGCCTCTTGGGTGGCCAAATCACCCATCCCAATGAATGAATTGGTCGAAAGCATCTCATAAGCACTGGTTACAAGAGCCACTTGCATGTACTTTTCCATGGATGGAGTGTAACCTTGGTGGAACCATTTGGCCTCTTCAAAGTAGGCCCTCACCAGCTTCTTCATCTGAGAAATTCAACCTTGACATTAATTAATGGCCTTTTTTACGAGATAAACTAAACAAGAACCAGTGAAGCTTACCATTGATTTTGCATAGTTGACCACGTAAGACTTCCCTTGCTTGGCCATCTCCTCCTCAATCATGCTGTAAACATCAAGCAATGCTTCATAACAAAGCCTCATGTACTTTGGAAGTTGACGTGTAGCGCCGACATGCCACCTAAAAATGAAGCAATTGGGCCTCATTAGGGGGATCCATTTCAATTCATGGATGACGAGTTTAATGAATTATTCCAAGGGGAACAAAATCAAACCTTTCAATTGCATCATTGAAGAGGGCAAGTTCTTCCAAAGTGCCATAGGTGTCATATGTGTCGTCTATAATGGAGGTCATAGCAATCACTTTGGTTAGTATCCTTCTACCGAGTTCATACTGAGGTTCGAAATACACTCCCATTATCCAAAAGTAGCACTCCACCACTCTATCTCTTGCAAACGGAAGCTTCTTTGGCACATCTAAATCTTTCCACCACCTAAAAATTATATATCATTTACATGCAAATCATTTCCAACTCAAACTACATAAGAAAATTCTATTATTTTGACTTAGGCTTAGTATATTGTTGGATAGCAGAAGAACCTTGTGATCTCACTGAGCTCTCTTTGGTGTAGCTTCTGCAACAGGTTAAAATCTAACTTGGCAAAGTCTAGGAGGAGTGTATCATCGTGGCCTTTTGGCTCAAACAAAGAGATATAGCTCCTTGCCTCTACCCTTGTCAGGCCCGTCCGGATGGGCTGGTTTAGAGCATGTATCACCTTGGCGGCGTGAGCATCGCCTAGGTCCGGTAGGGCAGACTCCAACTGGGAAGTGGTGAAGGCGACCAGCTCATCCAAGACGTCTTCTCCCCGCACCCTGAGATGAGCAGCTTCGTACAAGCTTAGCAGTGCCTCCACATCTCTCGTTAAGCATTCCTTAAACTGGCCGTCTCTTCCCTTCAGTTCCTTGAACACATCTGGTTGTTTGGTACATGGAATTGATGCATCATCATCCATACATATATACACGCTGTTAAACGAAGCAACAGATTGGTTAATTACCAGAAGACACAGGAAACCCGTGTTGTCCAAGTAGCCGGAAAGTAAGAGCAGTGCTGTAAACACTATCGCTGGCGTCACCGAGCCGTTGATGATGCTAGGTCCTGTGCATGTGCTGCAATGCTGCCTCGATCTCGCCCTCGAAATGGTAAGCCATGCCCAGGCGTTGGATGGCATCGATCAAGTCGGCCGAAGCAGCGTTGGACAGTGTCTTCCTGAGCTCATCTCTCATCTGCTCGTGTTGCTGCTGTGCCTTCGCGTCCTGCCAAATCAACAACACCACCAACCCAAATTAGCCAATTAATTCATTTTCATCATCACAAAAATGCAACTCTCTCTACATTATCTTGATACCAGAACTTGGAAAGAAGCATATGCGAGGAAATGATCTCCCCAGACAGTAGGATGGAAATTGGCCGAGCGGCGGGTGATCTCCGGAGCCACACGATTCTGTGCAACCGGAACGGCAGAAAGATCAACAGATAATTCCATTTTTTTCTTTTATTTTGAACATGAGAAGCATGAGCTTGTAGTGGGATTGACATTTATAGCAAGAATGTCCCCTCAGATGATTCCCATACATGGCGCTGTTAATTAATTTGCTATAATTAACGGTATATTAAGAATACCATCGTGAACTATTAATAATGTAATATCATTTGCAATTATTGGTGAGGCCAATCAATCAATATGGTCATAGGGATAACAATTATGGGTGTATGATTTGATCTCCAACACTTCTTAAATAATGTAATATCATTTACAATTTTAAGTTCATGTAAGGCAAATTTAACATTTCAATTACAAAATCCAAAATAAATTTTAAAACCCATACTTATGCTAATTTATCTATTCTATAAATTAAATTAGTGATCCAATAATTACTTGCTGATATTTGTAATTGTTATTATCGAGATACAACAATTAATTTATAGCTGCAGAAGAATATTCATCTTTAATCTTTAATTAGTTTTCAGTTTTTAATCTTTAAGAGATATGTAAAACAAAAGATGATTAGGAGCACAAGTGCCATATGAATGACACAGGGCTATGATAAAGTGTTTTATGGATGATTGGGGTCAAGAGTGTGACTAGACATTAACTAAATATGTTGCAAAGATGCAAATAATTAGACATGTGGATGTGACCAGACAAATTTGGTGGCAATGTCATTGAGGATCCCTCAAAATATCTACACAAGCTGACATGATTGATCTTGCTATGTGAAATAATTTAGGACTAGTTTAATTGGGAATATTTTAAAGTTATCTGGTTGATTAAAGATGAAGATAAACTAACTTTAATTTGTAATTGTACCTTGTAAATAAAGATAACATGCGCATTTTCATCTTTTGTACATATGTCTGAAGGCTGTAAATAAAGATATTTTCTCAATTGTATTAATTATATCTTCAACAAGAGTCTTTAGAGCTTCTCTTTAAAGCTTTTGTGTTCTCTTACATTTTATTTTTTCTTATTTCTCTCTTGTGTTGGTGATTTTAGTGGCTAGACGATTTTGAGATGGGAGTGGTCTAGAAAGGAGGGTGATCGTGAGTTAAGGTTGACACTGTTGGTTTGGCAAGTTCCAAGGCCAGGGCAAGGTAGTGTAATTGGTTGGATATAAGGGTAGGTGGTTGTACTTCACCATAGCTCTCTATTGAAGTTGGGGAATAATGCAATTGGAGGGGCTCATTGGACATAGCACATAAAGAAATAGAGATCTTTCCAAAATTGGGGGATCCTCAAAGGATAAGGTTACATCAAGTTGGCATGTAAAGTACCAATCTACATGGGCACAACTAAAAAAGAAAGGCAGCTACTCGACAAACTTAGTGATATATGGTAGGTAGGGTATGTCAACCACTAGATTTTCATAGAATTTACTTATCAACAAACTTAAATTATCAAATGACTACAATTCAGTTGTCGAAGACTACCAAACAGTGTTAAATAGATTGTTGATGGTCAGAAAGAACATTAAATGTGACATCACTTGGCTTTTGACTTTTCAATTCTATGAAATATAAAAACTTTTTATCTATTTTTGATGAAAATTAAACCTTTCCTTCATTTGGGAATAGACTGTGTTACATCTTCGTAGCAATCAAACAATCTTTTATGAGAATCTCATTCTTATTTATAGTCCCTCGCACTCTATGATTATTAAATATTTTGATAAATTTTTTTAATTTACAATTAAAAGTATATTAAGTTATGCTTTCGTTGTATAAGAGAAAAATTAAGAAGAATTTTTGATCGTTTTAAATTTTTTTCTAAGAATCTCATTTTGAGGAACAACTTTGTGGGAATCTCATTTTGAGGGAGTGGGTCGCCCCATTTCTTCATACGTAGCAATCAGATAATCTTTTTGTGGGAATCTCATTTTTATCTATCTTCTCTCGTATTGTATGATTATTAAATATTTTGATAATTTTTTTAATTTTCAATTTTTATGGTAATATTTTTTTTTGTAATCATAATCATTTTAGTGATTTTTTATTTTTTATTAATAAAATAAAAATAATTAGATAATCAATTTTATTTACATGGCTATAATGGAACAACTTTTGTGGCTACAAAAAGGTAGCCACCACAGCTGCTCGGGTTCCTTTTTTCACCTTTAAAATTTAGGAAACATCTAAAGGATGGGTTGGTTTTAAATTTTAAATATTATTTTTAAGATAAGTGTTTCAGAATTAGAGTTAAAAATATATATTTTTAAAAATAATATAATGTCTTTAAATTATTTAATATTAAAAATATAACCCATGTTATACATGCGTAAGTAAATAAATAAAAAATTTTGTGTGATGGCTATTAATAATTATAGTTTAATTTTTATTTTTTTAGAAAAAAATTAAAGATAGACAAAATTTAGTATAGAGATAAAATTATATTTATTATGAGTTTAGAGGTTATAAGTTAAAATTTTAATAATAAAATTAATTTTGATTTTTTAAAATAAAATATATGAAGAATATTTTAAAAATTCACTGATAAGATTTGTTAACACCAAAGTATTTTATTTATTTCTATAATAACAAAGGGGTGGTCTGTGCAGAAAAATTAAAAAAAAAATAAGTGAAAGATAATTCAGTAGTATTTGATTTCCAAATTTGCATGGGAATCCCCAAAAGGGAGCAAGATTGGACGCATGGGTTGTCAGGTGGGCACTGCATTTGGTTTGATGGAAGGCCAATCAATGGTGGGGAATTCACGTCAATAATTCTGAAGAATTAATTGAGACTGGCCCATGCAATAGGGATTTGGTCTTTCTAATGGGGATTGGGATTGGGCTCTTCGTGACTACAGACCTGACCTCAGTCTGGTTTTGCTCTTTTGTGTGTTTAGTTATTTATTATTATTAATTTTGGACTTTTGCCATTTTTTTTAAATATAATTCTTATTTATAGAAAAAAGAGACAATAACTGTATAAATTTAACTTTTTAGAAAATTTTTAAATGAAACGAGTTTTAATATAGTGGTAAATTTGTTTTAAAAGTCAACTATTGTGTAGAGATGTTCATAAGTTTAAATCTTATTAATATAATTAATTTTTATTTTTTTAAGCAAGCTACATAAATGATATATTTTAGAAAAATGCTCTACTGATAATATTTCATAACACGAAGACCTATTGTTTGCTTTTATAATAGTATAAATAACAGACATAGCTTATCTGTTAGGTATATATGTGTCTTATTTGCTTGTGTATCTAATTATACTTTTAGTGACAATTATTGTTAAAGACACATAATAAAATATTTAATGATATTTAATAATTTTTCTCTCTAATAATTATTTTGACTCTAATTATCTGAATTTAAGAGATAAATTTATTATAATTTAAAAAATAAAATGTTAAAAGAAATAAAAAAGAGAGCTAGAAGTATGGTTTTTTCCCTCCATTATTATTCTTGGCCTCTAGTAAGTGGTGGGATCATGAAGTCAAAGCAAGCCAAAATGGATAAAAAGTCACATTCAATTAGTTTTGGTTTAAATTGGCTTGCCCACGTATGTTTGTGTTGTGTGGATGGAGATGACTATCATTGTCACGTAGACTATTCACAATTAACATATTGGTCTAAAAGGTAAAATCGCTCACTCCAGCTTGACCCGACAGGACGTGGGGGGATTAATCATGGTGATCCAGCCGAACGCAGTGGCTAGACCAGGGCTCACCGCGCACAAGGAGCCCCCCTCACTTTGGAGAAAGATACCCCCACACTATCGCTTGTTAGACTCGATCCTCGGTCTTGGTCCAATATTCACCACGAAAAGCACTTTGTGCCCCCTTTCTTGACCAACTGAGCTGCCCATGCGGGCCACAGTTAACATATTGTGAGTATTTAGGGTCGAGAGTTAATCAAATATTAAGGGTTGTTTTTATAATTGTGATTATTTAGGGTTGAGAGTTAATTGTACATTAAAGGTGTGTTTGATTGCATTACCTGGAATTTAATTCTAGGTAATATTGTCTAGAAAATAAAAATCATCCCATCCCCTTGGAAAATGAATTCCACGGAAATAAGGTTTAAATAATTGTACCATACATATTTTTCCATAAAAAAATTAATAGTGTTTGATTGTTTTCCATAGAAAATGTGTAATAATTACATATTTTTCATGGTAAATGTATGCAATCAAACACATTCTAAGAGTTATTTTCATATTCTTGCATGCTCTTGATACACAATAATTGTGAAGGGAGTGATGATGGTTTTTGGGACCGACCACCACGTGCCACCTCTGCGACTGGACCTCGGGAATGGAACCTCGGACTTGGGGATGTCGGACCTCGGGTGTAGGACCTGCAAGACAATGGAGGGCCGGGGCTTGGATCCCCCGGGGTGGACTCCGACGCTCAAATCAGTAGAGTAAAGCAAGTAGTAGTGAGTGAGAGAGCTGTAGAGTTTGTATATACCTGGCGAGAGTCCTTGTCTTTTATAGGCGAAACCGTTTTGGGGTATCTGAGATGAGCGGGCACGACCCCCGAGAATCCCGGTCAAGTTGGAACGGGTCTTGCGGTTCGGCCCGGATTTCTCGGGCTCCGCTCCGGAGTGTTGACTTGCCACGTGTCGGTCTCTCAGGTGATCCGCGTGGCAGGTGAGACTATCAGTGCGTAGGGGTATTCTAGTAATTTCAGTTGATGCCACATCACTTGCCCCCCACTCCTTGGGCCGAGCTGAAAACCATGCTGGGTCGAGGAGTAGGTTGCCTGACTGTTGATTTTTACCAAGGCGCACGAGAGTGTTTTTAAAATTGAGATTAGTGCTTAAAAACCTCATTTATAGGGATGAGTTTTGGTTGGAGGGAAGAATTCGTTTGGAGGGAAACATTGTCATTTTGAATTTTTCTTCCTTTGGGTCCCCTCTATATAAGCCCTAAGGCCCCACCCCACACTTATTATTTCAAGACAAGCATTCATCTCCTTGAGGTTAGTCTTTCCCATCCTCCTTTGCTTTTATTTTTCCTTATTTGTTATTTATTTATTTTTTATCTTTTCTTCTCTTTGGTTTTTTTTTTGCTTTTTTTTTTTTTTTTAAAAAAAGGATTGGGTTTTTCCTCGGCCAGGCGCCCCTGCCTGGCCGAGGTCGACCTGGCCAGGCTGCCTCGGCCATGGCCGAGGTCGGCCTGGCCTGGTCTGGTCTGGCCCGACCTCGGCCGCGGCCGAGGTCGGCCGCGCTCGGCCTCGCCAGATCTCGGCGAGGCCGAGCCCCTCGGCCACGGCCGAGCGCTTGGCTCGGCCTGGCCGAGGTCGGCCAGGGCCGAGGGGTTCGGCCCTGGCCGAATCGGCCATGGCCGAGGTCGGCCATGGCCGCCCCCCTCCTGCTCTCCTTCTGCAGATTTTTTTTTTTTTTATAATATATATATACATATACATATAATATATATATATATATGTTAAGGGTGTCCTCGGGTCGGCCATGGCCGACCCTTGAGACTTTTCCCTTTTTTTTTTTTTTGTTAGCCATAGCCGACCCTTGGGCTTTTCCTTTGTTAATAATAACAAAACGATCTTTAAAACAAGGCAACTTTACTAACCTGTTTCCTTGGCTCTTCTTTTTTTTTTTTGCAGGCGTGACTCGAGGTTTTCCCAAGCTAAATCGCACCTATTGAGCTCTCCGAGGCTCTAGCCCAGTCGTGGTTGTTTTTTCTTGACCTCGGCCTTTACTCTCCTGGTCAGTGACCTTCTCTTAACTACTTCTGCTCGTCTTTTAGCATGTCTTCTTCTTCTTCTTCCTCCGATTCTGAGAACTCTAGTACCAGCTCAAGTAGTGAGGAATCACACACCGAGTTATCCAGCCCCCCTCACGACCCCCTTCGTAGGCCTGGGAAACTTAGGAGGCCTGAAAGAGTTTTACCCCATCCCACTTCAGAGTCTCATGTTAGTAGTGATCCCAACTTAGGAAGCTTACCCGAGGATCTAACCACGGACCATTCTACCATAACCGAGAGGGAGTTGTTTTCCCTCCTGCGAAAATACCGTCTCATTCATGATGAGTATTGGTATAGTGAACCTCGAGGTCTGAAAGCTCACCAAGCCCCCTATGGCTGTATCACCGTCTACGAGCAGGCCTTGGCTGCCGGCCTTAGATTTCCTCTCGCGACTCCTGTAGTTGAGGTGTTCGCTATCGTGGGATTATGCCCCTCTCAGTTGACTCCCAATGGCTGGAGGTGCCTATCTACCTTCATTCTCTGCTGTCGAGCTCGGGACATTGAGCCCACTGCTCAACTTTTCTTTAGGATGTTCAAAGTAATTTCCATTAGCAAAACTAAACCTCGATTTGCCTTTTCCCCCCTCAACCAGCGTCAGTTCGTAGTTGATAACCCCACATCGGTAAAACGATGGAAGAGTAGATTTTTCTTTGCTGGCTTGAAAGACCGGGGGGTCAGCTTCGGGGTGCCAGTTGAGTGGGCTTTCCAGCCCTCAAAGGTCCGTAGTCGCAAGATCACGCAGGACGAGCTTCACAATATTCAGATTTTGAGAGAGCTGAACCCTATCAGCG
This sequence comes from Diospyros lotus, assembly GCF_014633365.1. Taxonomy (NCBI): domain Eukaryota; kingdom Viridiplantae; phylum Streptophyta; class Magnoliopsida; order Ericales; family Ebenaceae; genus Diospyros; species Diospyros lotus. The sequence continues at coordinate 1,344,116 of NC_068352.1, read as the reverse complement.
CTCGGATCCTGATATGTGATCGCACCTTGTACCTGGGGGGTTTATCCACTCACACTTGCTTCGAGCCTGATGTCACTTTGGGTAGTCATTTTCCCACTATTTTCATACTTTTCTAACTCGTTTTTCTTGCCCTTAATATCTTGTTTGCACATTTGCAGCTGAAATGGTGAGCACAGCTTTCATCTGGGGGAAGAACAAACGGAGACCCGTGGAGGACGAGGGCGCCCCAGCTCTTACGGGGGGAAAGGCTACCTTGAATGCTCCTCCTGCTGAGGAAGGAGAGCCTAGTCATACTAAAAGGAAGAGGACTTCCCATCCTCCGAGAGAGCTCATGCCAGCCCCGGAGTCTCCTCCCCATAGTCCAGACCATGTTCCCGATTGGGGAGTGAAGGCAAGCGATCTTAGCCGGAACACTCAGGTGGCCAGACGTATGATTCACCACTTTGCCACTCCTGCCGATCGTCAGGTGTTGGCCGAGCAGTCCTCGGAGGCCATTGAAGCCACATTGTGCAAGTATCTGGCTCAGGTAATCATCTATACTTTATCAACATCCTCCAGTCTCATCTATGTTGTCCTTACTTGCCTTGCCTATTGCAGGTGGTCACACTCGTTTCGGACTTTTCCGGACGTTTCTCTCAAGCTTCCAAGAAGACCTTGGAACTAGACACCCAGCTGCAGGAGAGGGACGAGTTACTGGAGAGCCACAGGAAGAACTTGGATGAGTTGTCCTCCCAGCGGCAGGCTTCAGACCTACGTATTCAGGGGCTAGAGGCAGAGCTATCTCGGACGAGCTCCAAGCTATCTCGGGCGAACTCAATCATTCGCCAATACGAGCGCAAGTATGCCGAGCCCATCAAGCTTCCTGAGGTAGAGGAGTTCCTCCAGAAGAACCTGCAGGACGCTTGGACAAAGGGATTCCAAGCTCATGAGACAGAGGTATTACGAGCCCATCCAGACTTGGACATGTACACTGTTCGGTCTGTTGCGGAGATTGTGGCCGGGATGGAGGACTCGGAGATGGCTGACGATGGTGATGCGCCTCCTGATGCTTGAGCTCTTCTTCTTCTTTTTTTTTCTAGCTAGGGCCTTTTTGTACTTCCCCTATTATCATGTGTTGGATCCTCCCGTTTTTATACAGTGCTTCACTTTGACTGTTCATCTTTTGCTTGCGAACATATGGACTTGAGACTAGTTGAGCCTCGATCCCTTCCATAGTTGACGAGGGTGAATTTGACTCTTTGTTCTCCCTAGGTCAACAATCAGGGGGGTGCTGTGTTGTAATTTTTCCTTGGCCATTAGTCCGCCGTTGGGGACAGCCTAGGGCTCGTGACCCTTGGATTCTAGCGACTCCCACGCGAAGGAGGGTGTTTGGCCAGAGTTTTTCCATGGCCCTTAGTCTACTTTTGAGGACAGCCTAGGGCTCGTGACCCTTGGGTTTTAGCCACTCCCACGCGAAGGAGGGTGTTAGCCAGAGTTTTTCCATGGCCCTTAGTCCTCTTTTGAGAACGGCCTAGGGCTCGTGACCCTTGGGTTTTAGCCACTCCCACGCGAAGGAGGGTGTTAGCTAGAGTTTTTTTTCATGGCCCTTAGTCCTCTTTTGAGAACGGCCTAGGGCTCGTGACCCTTGGTTTTTAGCCACTCCCACGCGAAGGAGGGTGTTAGCTAGAGTTTTTCATGGCCCTTAGTCCTCTTTTGAGAACGGCCTAAGGCTCGTGACCCTTGGTTTTTAGCCACTCCCACGCGAAGGAGGGTGTTAGCTAGAGTTTTTTTTTTTTTTTTCATGGCCCTTAGTCCTCTTTTGAAAACGGCCTAGGGCTCGTGACCCTTGGTTTTTTCTTCGAGGAAGTATGATCCTTTGGACAATTGCTATTAGATGAAGAGAAGCCTTGCCATTAGTCGTAAAGAAAAAGAGTACAAAGAGATTCAGGGAATTCCCCTACTCATTGATAAAACTTCCTTAAGTTCTGCACATTCCAAGTATGCTTCAGGGGCTTGCCTTCCATGTCTTCTAGTCGATATGCCCCCGGACTTAGGGATTCCACCACCCGGTACGGCCCTTCCCAATTCGGAGTTAGTTTATTCATGTCCCGAGGATGGCTTACGTCGAACCATCGTAGAACAAGATCTCCTGGCATGAAGCTCCTAGCGTGGACTCGTCGATTGTAGTACCTAGCAATGCGCCGGTTATATGCGGCTTGTCGAATTCGTGCCAGGTCTTGGAGCTCATCCATCAAATCCAAGTTGCACCTTAGCCCTTGCTCGTTAATCTCGGGATCGAAATGCTCCACTCGGTAGCTCCTCACCCCAATCTCGACAGGGATGAGAGCCTCCGAGCCATAACACAATGTGAAAGGGCATTCTCCTGTAGCCGTTCGCGGTGTGGTTCGATAAGACCATAGTATACTGGGGAGCTCATCTACCCATTGACCGTCTTCCTTCTCAACCCGAGCTCGGAGTCCTTGTAGAATGGTCCTGTTCGTAAGCTCTACTTGCCCATTAGCTTGAGGATGGGCGACCGAGGTAAAATGTTGCTTAATCCCCAACTCTCGGCACCATTCTTGCACTGATCGGTCTTCGAATTGGGTGCCGTTGTCAGTTATTAGCACCCTTGGAATACCAAACCGGCAGACGATGGATTTCCAAAGGAATTGTTTTACCCTCCGACCTGTAATAGTCGCCACAGGCTCGGCCTCCACCCACTTAGTGAAGTAGTCGATGGCTGCTATCAAGTATTTGTTCTGTCCAGCCGCTAGTGGAAAAGGCCCGAGGATATCGACTCCCCACCTGGAAAACGGACAAGGTGAGGCCAGGTGGGTGAGTTCGGCTGCCGGGGTGTGAACCAGGTTGGAGGTTTTTTGGCATCTCTCACAAGTCTGGACCAAATGCCCAGCGTCGCTCATCATTGTCGGCCAGTAATACCCCTGCCGAAGTGCCTTCTGGGAGAGAGACCGAGCTCCGATGTGACTGCCGCAAATCCCTTCGTGGATCTCCCTTAGGATGTAGTCGGCCTCGATCGGCCCCACACACTTCAGTAGCGGCTGAGTGAAGGATTTCTTATAAAGGTCTAATCCCACCAGTAGAAACTTGGCAGCCTGGCGCTTGAGTTTTCGACTTTCCAGTTCCTCCTCGGGTAGCCATCCCTTGGTCAGATGTGCTACGATGGGATCCATCCAACTTTCAACCCCTTCTACGCAAAGCTGCTCTGCCTCAGTCTCTATGCTCTTCTGGGGCAACGACTCCATGTAAACAGCTCGGGAATTCCTAGGGAAGGAAGAAGCAGCTATCCTTGAGAGAGCATCCGCCACTGCATTCTGCGCTCGTGGGACATGATTGATTTTCACTATCCGAAATCGCGCCATAAGATCCTTGGCTATCGCCAAGTATTGGGCCATGACGTCCTCTCGGGCCTCGAACTCTCCTGTGACCTGCTGCACAATCAAATTTGAGTCCGAATATACCTCCAGATCCCTGACTCCCATCTGTTTCGCTAGTCTGAGCCCGGCAATGAGCGCCTCATACTCGGCCTCATTGTTAGAGGCATTGAACTCGAAGTGGAGGGCATACGGCCAAGCTTGGCCATCGGGGCCCTGCAGTAGTAATCCAGCGCCACTGCCTCCGACACTTGAGCTGCCATCTACAGAGAGAGTCCAAGTCTGGGAAATCCCTTCGTCTGCTTCCTCTGGTAGGGTGCCTTCCAGGATGAAGTCGGCAAGAGCCTGCGCCTTGATGGCCGGCCGAGGTCGATAGTCGATGTCGAAAGCACTCAGCTCTACTGCCCATTTGAGCATCCTCCCCGACAAGTCCGGCTTTCCCAGCACATGCCTCAGCGGCTGACTTGATAGGACGATAATGTGGTGTGCCTCAAAGTAGGGCCTCAACTTTCGAGCGGAGATGACTAGAGCATAGGCCAACTTTTCTGTTGGAGTGTAACGAATCTCAGCGCCAGCCAACCTTTTGCTCACATAATAGACCGGCTTTTGGATTTTGTCCTCCTCCCGTACCAAAACCGAACTGACAGCTTCATCCGAGGCAGCTAGGTAAATATATAGTGACTCTCCTGGCTGTGGTTTTGCCAGGACTGGGGGGGAGACTAGACATTGTTTCAGCTGCTCAAATGCCTCCTGGCATTCCTCTGTCCATGCAAAATTCTGGACTCGAGTCAAGGCCTTAAAGAATGGCAACTGTCTTTCCGCAGATCTTGACAAGAACCTCCCTAAAGCTGCTATCCTCCCGGTTAGCCTCTGCACTTCCTTGATACTTCGAGGGGGAGGCATCTCGAGTATGGCTTTTATCTTCGAAGGGTTAGCCTCAATTCCCCGGTAATGCACCATGAACCCCAAGAATTTACCAGCTGTAACCCCGAAGGCACACTTGGCCGGGTTGAGCTTCATCTGATACTGGCGTAAGGTTCTGAGGCACTCCTCCAAGTCGTCCGGATGTTGTTCAGCCAATAGACTCTTGACTAACATGTCATCCACGTAAGCCTCCATGTTTCGACCGAGTTGAGCTTTGAACAGTTTGTTGACTAACCTCTGATATGTAGCTCCAGCGTTCTTCAGCCCAAAGGGCATAACTCGGTAACAATAGGTAGCCTTATCCGTGATGAAGGCCGTCTTTTCCTGATCTTCAGGGTGTAGTGGGATTTGGTGGTACCCCTGGAATGCATCCAGGAAGCTCATTAGCTGACACCCCGCTGTTCCGTCAATCAACGCATCAATCCTGGGTAGGGGGTAACTGTCTTTCGGGTAAGCCTTGTTAAGATCTTTAAAATCAATACAAAGCCTCCATTTTCCCGATCCCTTGGAGACAAGAACCACGTTGGCTAACCACTCTGGGTAGTTGACTTCCCGAATATGGTTAGCCTCCATAAGCTTTTCCACCTCCGCCTCTATAGCTTTAGCTCGCTCCGAGGCAAACTTCCTCTTCCTTTGTCTTACCGGCACACAATCCGGGTAGAGCCCCAAGCGATGTGTCATGATCGCTGGGTCTATCCCCGGCATATCTAGGGTAGACCATGCAAACACATCTTGATATCGGCGTAGGAGTGATAGGATCTCGGACCTCAAGGGCTCCTGTAACTTGGCACTGATTCGCACCGTCCGATCGAGCTCTTCCCCCAGTGGGACTTCCTCGAGCTCATCCACTGGCTCTGAAGTCTTAGGCTCTTCCAGACCTTCCAAGATGAAACTAGTAACAACAGTGGGAGGGGCAGCGGAATTCTGTCCCTCCTCCCTTACTGACCTCTGACTTGCTCCTATACTTGGGTCTCTCACCTGTTTCGTCTCCATCTGACCCTGACCAGCTTGAGGGACCGCCTCCTGATTCGGTCCTGAGTCTAACTCTGATCCCTTGGCCATAGTGGCACTCAAAGAGGCCACGTAGCATTCCCTAGCCTGCCGCTGGTCTCCTCTTACCTTGCCAATCCCTCCCGAAGTAGGGAATTTCAACACCATGTGATACGTACTCGGTACTGCCCTCAGAGCACTAAGCCCAGACCTACCAAGGATCATATTGTACGCCGAGGGCACATCTGCCACCAAAAAATCCAACGTCACTCGGGATTTATGAGGACCACTACCGACCGTCAGGGGCAACCGGATCAAACCTTTAGAATGGATCACCATTCCATCAAAACCCACCAATGGGACACGGACTGGCCTTAGCTGATCGAGCGTGAACCCCATCCCTAGGAATGCCCTCTTGTAGAGAATCTCTGAAGAGCTACCTGGGTCCACGAGGATTCGCCTCATCTCCCACTCTCCCACTTGAGCCGTGATCACCAGAGGATCCGAATAGCTGGGATAACTCAGAAGATCCTCCTCAGAGAATGTGATGACCACCCCTTCCTTTACTGTGCTCTTGGGAGCAGTTGAGTGGGACCCTGGAACTGTCCCTGCCGCCAGCGTGTACAAGATAAACTTCTGTCCTCCCTCCTCGGAGGGCTGCTTTCCTTCTCTCCGGGGGGGTGTTCGACTTCGCTCTCGAAAGCGATCTCGAGTAGGAGACCTCCCTCGATGCTCCGACTTGGGTTCTACCTTGCCCGAGCTCGTACCTCCTCGACCCACGAAATCCCGAAGGTATCCTCGGTTGATAAGCTCTTGTATTTCTTCTTTCAGTTGGATGCAATCCTGAGTATCATGGCCGTGGTCGCGGTGAAAACGACAATACTTCTTTTTGCTTCGAGTGTTGGGTGGAGATTTCAACGGGGGAGGACGCCGTAAATAATTCTTATCCTCCAATGCCAGGAGAATCTCCGCTCGACTTGTATTGAGGGGAGTGTAATTCACCGGGCTTCCACGTGCACCCCCAAAACTCGGGCGATCGGGAGCTCGGGAGGGACGATAGTCCGTCTTCTGCTCTGGGGCCGGTTTTTTCTTCTCTTTTTCTCTTTCTTTCCTGTCAGGTTGTTCCGCCCGCTTCACCTTCATCACCTCTTCGGCGTTGATGTACTTATTAGCCCGGGCTAAGGCCTCTGTGAAAGTACGAGGTGGAGTCTTGGCTAAGGACTGAGCAAATGGCCCAGCTCTCGAGGTTTTCCCAAGCTAAATCGCGCCTACTGAGCTCTCCGAGGCTCTAGCCCAGTCGTGGTTGTTTTTTCTTGACCTCGGCCTTTACTCTCCTGGTCAGTGACCTTCTCTTAACTACTTATGCTCGTCTTTTAGCATGTCTTCTTCTTCTTCTTCCTCCGATTCTGAGAACTCTAGTACCAGCTCAAGTAGTGAGGAATCACACACCGAGTTATCCAGCCCCCCTCACGGCCCCCTTCGTAGGCCTGGGAAACTTAGGAGGCCTGAAAGAGTTTTACCCCATCCCACTTCAGAGTCTCATGTTAGTAGTGATCCCAACTTAGGAAGCTTACCCGAGGATCTAACCACGGACCATTCTACCATAACCGAGAGGGAGTTGTTTCCCCTCCTGGGAAAATACCGTCTCATTCATGATGAGTATTGGTATAGTGAACCTCGAGGTCTGAAAGCTCACCAAGCCCCCTATGGCTGTATCACCGTCTACGAGCAGGCCTTGGCTGCCGGCCTTAGATTTCCTCTCGCGACTCCTGTAGTTGAGGTGTTCGCTATCGTGGGATTATGCCCCTCTCAGTTGACTCCCAATGGCTGGAGGTGCCTATCTACCTTCATTCTCTGCTGTCGAGCTCGGGATATTGAGCCCACTGCTCAACTTTTCTTTAGGATGTTCAAAGTAATTTCCATTAGCAAAATTGAACCTCGATTTGCCTTTTCCCCCCTCAACCAGCGTCAGTTCGTAGTTGATAACCCCACATCGGTAAAACGATGGAAGAGTAGATTTTTCTTTGCTGGCTTGAAAGACCGGGGGGTCAGCTTCGGGGTGCCAGTTGAGTGGGCTTTCCAGCCCTCAAAGGTCCGTAGTCGCAAGATCACGCAGGACGAGCTTCACAATATTCAGATTTTGAGAGAGCTGAACCCTATCAGCGCTCGGATCCTGATATGTGATCGCACCTTGTACCTGGGGGGTTTATCCACTCACACTTGCTTCGAGCCTGATGTCACTTTGGGTAGTCATTTTCCCACTATTTTCATACTTTTCTAACTCGTTTTTCTTGCCCTTAATATCTTGTTTGCACATTTGCAGCTGAAATGGTGAGCACAGCTTTCATCTGGGGGAAGAACAAACGGAGACCCGTGGAGGACGAGGGCGCCCCAGCTCTTACGGGGGGAAAGGCTACCTTGAATGCTCCTCCTGCTGAGGAAGGAGAGCCTAGTCATACTAAAAGGAAGAGGACTTCCCATCCTCCGAGAGAGCTCATGCCAGCCCCGGAGTCTCCTCCCCATAGTCCAGACCATGTTCCCGATTGGGGAGTGAAGGCAAGCGATCTTAGCCGGAACACTCAGGTGGCCAGACGTATGATTCACCACTTTGCCACTCCTGCCGATCGTCAGGTGTTGGCCGAGCAGTCCTCGGAGGCCATTGAAGCCACATTGTGCAAGTATCTGGCTCAGGTAATCATCTATACTTTATCAACATCCTCCAGTCTCATCTATGTTGTCCTTACTTGCCTTGCCTATTGCAGGTGGTCACACTCGTTTCGGACTTTTCCGGACGTTTCTCTCAAGCTTCCAAGAAGACCTTGGAACTAGACACCCAGCTGCAGGAGAGGGACGAGTTACTGGAGAGCCACAGGAAGAACTTGGATGAGTTGTCCTCCCAGCGGCAGGCTTCAGACCTACGTATTCAGGGGCTAGAGGCAGAGCTATCTCGGACGAGCTCCAAGCTATCTCGGGCGAACTCAATCATTCGCCAATACGAGCGCAAGTATGCCGAGCCCATCAAGCTTCCTGAGGTAGAGGAGTTCCTCCAGAAGAACCTGCAGGACGCTTGGACAAAGGGATTCCAAGCTCATGAGACAGAGGTATTACGAGCCCATCCAGACTTGGACATGTACACTGTTCGGTCTGTTGCGGAGATTGTGGCCGGGATGGAGGACTCGGAGATGGCTGACGATGGTGATGCGCCTCCTGATGCTTGAGCTCTTCTTCTTCTTTTTTTTTCTAGCTAGGGCCTTTTTGTACTTCCCCTATTATCATGTGTTGGATCCTCCCGTTTTTATACAGTGCTTCACTTTGACTGTTCATCTTTTGCTTGCGAACATATGGACTTGAGACTAGTTGAGCCTCGATCCCTTCCATAGTTGACGAGGGTGAATTTGACTCTTTGTTCTCCCTAGGTCAACAATCAGGGGGGTGCTGTGTTGTAATTTTTCCTTGGCCATTAGTCCGCCGTTGGGGACAGCCTAGGGCTCGTGACCCTTGGATTCTAGCGACTCCCACGCGAAGGAGGGTGTTTGGCCAGAGTTTTTCCATGGCCCTTAGTCTACTTTTGAGGACAGCCTAGGGCTCGTGACCCTTGGGTTTTAGCCACTCCCACGCGAAGGAGGGTGTTAGCCAGAGTTTTTCCATGGCCCTTAGTCCTCTTTTGAGAACGGCCTAGGGCTCGTGACCCTTGGGTTTTAGCCACTCCCACGCGAAGGAGGGTGTTAGCTAGAGTTTTTTTTCATGGCCCTTAGTCCTCTTTTGAGAACGGCCTAGGGCTCGTGACCCTTGGTTTTTAGCCACTCCCACGCGAAGGAGGGTGTTAGCTAGAGTTTTTCATGGCCCTTAGTCCTCTTTTGAGAACGGCCTAAGGCTCGTGACCCTTGGTTTTTAGCCACTCCCACGCGAAGGAGGGTGTTAGCTAGAGTTTTTTTTTTTTTTTTCATGGCCCTTAGTCCTCTTTTGAAAACGGCCTAGGGCTCGTGACCCTTGGTTTTTTCTTCGAGGAAGTATGATCCTTTGGACAATTGCTATTAGATGAAGAGAAGCCTTGCCATTAGTCGTAAAGAAAAAGAGTACAAAGAGATTCAGGGAATTCCCCTACTCATTGATAAAACTTCCTTAAGTTCTGCACATTCCAAGTATGCTTCAGGGGCTTGCCTTCCATGTCTTCTAGTCGATATGCCCCCGGACTTAGGGATTCCACCACCCGGTACGGCCCTTCCCAATTCGGAGTTAGTTTATTCATGTCCCGAGGATGGCTTACGTCGAACCATCGTAGAACAAGATCTCCTGGCATGAAGCTCCTAGCGTGGACTCGTCGATTGTAGTACCTAGCAATGCGCCGGTTATATGCGGCTTGTCGAATTCGTGCCAGGTCTTGGAGCTCATCCATCAAATCCAAGTTGCACCTTAGCCCTTGCTCGTTAATCTCGGGATCGAAATGCTCCACTCGGTAGCTCCTCACCCCAATCTCGACAGGGATGAGAGCCTCCGAGCCATAACACAATGTGAAAGGGCATTCTCCTGTAGCCGTTCGCGGTGTGGTTCGATAAGACCATAGTATACTGGGGAGCTCATCTACCCATTGACCGTCTTCCTTCTCAACCCGAGCTCGGAGTCCTTGTAGAATGGTCCTGTTCGTAAGCTCTACTTGCCCATTAGCTTGAGGATGGGCGACCGAGGTAAAATGTTGCTTAATCCCCAACTCTCGGCACCATTCTTGCACTGATCGGTCTTCGAATTGGGTGCCGTTGTCAGTTATTAGCACCCTTGGAATACCAAACCGGCAGACGATGGATTTCCAAAGGAATTGTTTTACCCTCCGACCTGTAATAGTCGCCACAGGCTCGGCCTCCACCCACTTAGTGAAGTAGTCGATGGCTGCTATCAAGTATTTGTTCTGTCCAGCCGCTAGTGGAAAAGGCCCGAGGATATCGACTCCCCACCTGGAAAACGGACAAGGTGAGGCCAGGTGGGTGAGTTCGGCTGCCGGGGTGTGAACCAGGTTGGAGGTTTTTTGGCATCTCTCACAAGTCTGGACCAAATGCCCAGCGTCGCTCATCATTGTCGGCCAGTAATACCCCTGCCGAAGTGCCTTCTGGGAGAGAGACCGAGCTCCGATGTGACTGCCGCAAATCCCTTCGTGGATCTCCCTTAGGATGTAGTCGGCCTCGATCGGCCCCACACACTTCAGTAGCGGCTGAGTGAAGGATTTCTTATAAAGGTCTAATCCCACCAGTAGAAACTTGGCAGCCTGGCGCTTGAGTTTTCGACTTTCCAGTTCCTCCTCGGGTAGCCATCCCTTGGTCAGATGTGCTACGATGGGATCCATCCAACTTTCAACCCCTTCTACGCAAAGCTGCTCTGCCTCAGTCTCTATGCTCTTCTGGGGCAACGACTCCATGTAAACAGCTCGGGAATTCCTAGGGAAGGAAGAAGCAGCTATCCTTGAGAGAGCATCCGCCACTGCATTCTGCGCTCGTGGGACATGATTGATTTTCACTATCCGAAATCGCGCCATAAGATCCTTGGCTATCGCCAAGTATTGGGCCATGACGTCCTCTCGGGCCTCGAACTCTCCTGTGACCTGCTGCACAATCAAATTTGAGTCCGAATATACCTCCAGATCCCTGACTCCCATCTGTTTCGCTAGTCTGAGCCCGGCAATGAGCGCCTCATACTCGGCCTCATTGTTAGAGGCATTGAACTCGAAGTGGAGGGCATACGGCCAAGCTTGGCCATCGGGGCCCTGCAGTAGTAATCCAGCGCCACTGCCTCCGACACTTGAGCTGCCATCTACAGAGAGAGTCCAAGTCTGGGAAATCCCTTCGTCTGCTTCCTCTGGTAGGGTGCCTTCCAGGATGAAGTCGGCAAGAGCCTGCGCCTTGATGGCCGGCCGAGGTCGATAGTCGATGTCGAAAGCACTCAGCTCTACTGCCCATTTGAGCATCCTCCCCGACAAGTCCGGCTTTCCCAGCACATGCCTCAGCGGCTGACTTGATAGGACGATAATGTGGTGTGCCTCAAAGTAGGGCCTCAACTTTCGAGCGGAGATGACTAGAGCATAGGCCAACTTTTCTGTTGGAGTGTAACGAATCTCAGCGCCAGCCAACCTTTTGCTCACATAATAGACCGGCTTTTGGATTTTGTCCTCCTCCCGTACCAAAACCGAACTGACAGCTTCATCCGAGGCAGCTAGGTAAATATATAGTGACTCTCCTGGCTGTGGTTTTGCCAGGACTGGGGGGGAGACTAGACATTGTTTCAGCTGCTCAAATGCCTCCTGGCATTCCTCTGTCCATGCAAAATTCTGGACTCGAGTCAAGGCCTTAAAGAATGGCAACTGTCTTTCCGCAGATCTTGACAAGAACCTCCCTAAAGCTGCTATCCTCCCGGTTAGCCTCTGCACTTCCTTGATACTTCGAGGGGGAGGCATCTCGAGTATGGCTTTTATCTTCGAAGGGTTAGCCTCAATTCCCCGGTAATGCACCATGAACCCCAAGAATTTACCAGCTGTAACCCCGAAGGCACACTTGGCCGGGTTGAGCTTCATCTGATACTGGCGTAAGGTTCTGAGGCACTCCTCCAAGTCGTCCGGATGTTGTTCAGCCAATAGACTCTTGACTAACATGTCATCCACGTAAGCCTCCATGTTTCGACCGAGTTGAGCTTTGAACAGTTTGTTGACTAACCTCTGATATGTAGCTCCAGCGTTCTTCAGCCCAAAGGGCATAACTCGGTAACAATAGGTAGCCTTATCCGTGATGAAGGCCGTCTTTTCCTGATCTTCAGGGTGTAGTGGGATTTGGTGGTACCCCTGGAATGCATCCAGGAAGCTCATTAGCTGACACCCCCGCTGTTCCGTCAATCAACGCATCAATCCTGGGTAGGGGGTAACTGTCTTTCGGGTAAGCCTTGTTAAGATCTTTAAAATCAATACAAAGCCTCCATTTTCCCGATCCCTTGGAGACAAGAACCACGTTGGCTAACCACTCTGGGTAGTTGACTTCCCGAATATGGTTAGCCTCCATAAGCTTTTCCACCTCCGCCTCTATAGCTTTAGCTCGCTCCGAGGCAAACTTCCTCTTCCTTTGTCTTACCGGCACACAATCCGGGTAGAGCCCCAAGCGATGTGTCATGATCGCTGGGTCTATCCCCGGCATATCTAGGGTAGACCATGCAAACACATCTTGATATCGGCGTAGGAGTGATAGGATCTCGGACCTCAAGGGCTCCTGTAACTTGGCACTGATTCGCACCGTCCGATCGAGCTCTTCCCCCAGTGGGACTTCCTCGAGCTCATCCACTGGCTCTGAAGTCTTAGGCTCTTCCAGACCTTCCAAGATGAAACTAGTAACAACAGTGGGAGGGGCAGCGGAATTCTGTCCCTCCTCCCTTACTGACCTCTGACTTGCTCCTATACTTGGGTCTCTCACCTGTTTCGTCTCCATCTGACCCTGACCAGCTTGAGGGACCGCCTCCTGATTCGGTCCTGAGTCTAACTCTGATCCCTTGGCCATAGTGGCACTCAAAGAGGCCACGTAGCATTCCCTAGCCTGCCGCTGGTCTCCTCTTACCTTGCCAATCCCTCCCGAAGTAGGGAATTTCAACACCATGTGATACGTACTCGGTACTGCCCTCAGAGCACTAAGCCCAGACCTACCAAGGATCATATTGTACGCCGAGGGCACATCTGCCACCAAAAAATCCAACGTCACTCGGGATTTATGAGGACCACTACCGACCGTCAGGGGCAACCGGATCAAACCTTTAGAATGGATCACCATTCCATCAAAACCCACCAATGGGACACGGACTGGCCTTAGCTGATCGAGCGTGAACCCCATCCCTAGGAATGCCCTCTTGTAGAGAATCTCTGAAGAGCTACCTGGGTCCACGAGGATTCGCCTCATCTCCCACTCTCCCACTTGAGCCGTGATCACCAGAGGATCCGAATAGCTGGGATAACTCAGAAGATCCTCCTCAGAGAATGTGATGACCACCCCTTCCTTTACTGTGCTCTTGGGAGCAGTTGAGTGGGACCCTGGAACTGTCCCTGCCGCCAGCGTGTACAAGATAAACTTCTGTCCTCCCTCCTCGGAGGGCTGCTTTCCTTCTCTCCGGGGGGGTGTTCGACTTCGCTCTCGAAAGCGATCTCGAGTAGGAGACCTCCCTCGATGCTCCGACTTGGGTTCTACCTTGCCCGAGCTCGTACCTCCTCGACCCACGAAATCCCGAAGGTATCCTCGGTTGATAAGCTCTTGTATTTCTTCTTTCAGTTGGATGCAATCCTGAGTATCATGGCCGTGGTCGCGGTGAAAACGACAATACTTCTTTTTGCTTCGAGTGTTGGGTGGAGATTTCAACGGGGGAGGACGCCGTAAATAATTCTTATCCTCCAATGCCAGGAGAATCTCCGCTCGACTTGTATTGAGGGGAGTGTAATTCACCGGGCTTCCACGTGCACCCCCAAAACTCGGGCGATCGGGAGCTCGGGAGGGACGATAGTCCGTCTTCTGCTCTGGGGCCGGTTTTTTCTTCTCTTTTTCTCTTTCTTTCCTGTCAGGTTGTTCCGCCCGCTTCACCTTCATCACCTCTTCGGCGTTGATGTACTTATTAGCCCGGGCTAAGGCCTCTGTGAAAGTACGAGGTGGAGTCTTGGCTAAGGACTGAGCAAATGGCCCAGCTCTCGAGGTTTTCCCAAGCTAAATCGCGCCTACTGAGCTCTCCGAGGCTCTAGCCCAGTCGTGGTTGTTTTTTCTTGACCTCGGCCTTTACTCTCCTGGTCAGTGACCTTCTCTTAACTACTTATGCTCGTCTTTTAGCATGTCTTCTTCTTCTTCTTCCTCCGATTCTGAGAACTCTAGTACCAGCTCAAGTAGTGAGGAATCACACACCGAGTTATCCAGCCCCCCTCACGGCCCCCTTCGTAGGCCTGGGAAACTTAGGAGGCCTGAAAGAGTTTTACCCCATCCCACTTCAGAGTCTCATGTTAGTAGTGATCCCAACTTAGGAAGCTTACCCGAGGATCTAACCACGGACCATTCTACCATAACCGAGAGGGAGTTGTTTCCCCTCCTGGGAAAATACCGTCTCATTCATGATGAGTATTGGTATAGTGAACCTCGAGGTCTGAAAGCTCACCAAGCCCCCTATGGCTGTATCACCGTCTACGAGCAGGCCTTGGCTGCCGGCCTTAGATTTCCTCTCGCGACTCCTGTAGTTGAGGTGTTCGCTATCGTGGGATTATGCCCCTCTCAGTTGACTCCCAATGGCTGGAGGTGCCTATCTACCTTCATTCTCTGCTGTCGAGCTCGGGATATTGAGCCCACTGCTCAACTTTTCTTTAGGATGTTCAAAGTAATTTCCATTAGCAAAATTGAACCTCGATTTGCCTTTTCCCCCCTCAACCAGCGTCAGTTCGTAGTTGATAACCCCACATCGGTAAAACGATGGAAGAGTAGATTTTTCTTTGCTGGCTTGAAAGACCGGGGGGTCAGCTTCGGGGTGCCAGTTGAGTGGGCTTTCCAGCCCTCAAAGGTCCGTAGTCGCAAGATCACGCAGGACGAGCTTCACAATATTCAGATTTTGAGAGAGCTGAACCCTATCAGCGCTCGGATCCTGATATGTGATCGCACCTTGTACCTGGGGGGTTTATCCACTCACACTTGCTTCGAGCCTGATGTCACTTTGGGTAGTCATTTTCCCACTATTTTCATACTTTTCTAACTCGTTTTTCTTGCCCTTAATATCTTGTTTGCACATTTGCAGCTGAAATGGTGAGCACAGCTTTCATCTGGGGGAAGAACAAACGGAGACCCGTGGAGGACGAGGGCGCCCCAGCTCTTACGGGGGGAAAGGCTACCTTGAATGCTCCTCCTGCTGAGGAAGGAGAGCCTAGTCATACTAAAAGGAAGAGGACTTCCCATCCTCCGAGAGAGCTCATGCCAGCCCCGGAGTCTCCTCCCCATAGTCCAGACCATGTTCCCGATTGGGGAGTGAAGGCAAGCGATCTTAGCCGGAACACTCAGGTGGCCAGACGTATGATTCACCACTTTGCCACTCCTGCCGATCGTCAGGTGTTGGCCGAGCAGTCCTCGGAGGCCATTGAAGCCACATTGTGCAAGTATCTGGCTCAGGTAATCATCTATACTTTATCAACATCCTCCAGTCTCATCTATGTTGTCCTTACTTGCCTTGCCTATTGCAGGTGGTCACACTCGTTTCGGACTTTTCCGGACGTTTCTCTCAAGCTTCCAAGAAGACCTTGGAACTAGACACCCAGCTGCAGGAGAGGGACGAGTTACTGGAGAGCCACAGGAAGAACTTGGATGAGTTGTCCTCCCAGCGGCAGGCTTCAGACCTACGTATTCAGGGGCTAGAGGCAGAGCTATCTCGGACGAGCTCCAAGCTATCTCGGGCGAACTCAATCATTCGCCAATACGAGCGCAAGTATGCCGAGCCCATCAAGCTTCCTGAGGTAGAGGAGTTCCTCCAGAAGAACCTGCAGGACGCTTGGACAAAGGGATTCCAAGCTCATGAGACAGAGGTATTACGAGCCCATCCAGACTTGGACATGTACACTGTTCGGTCTGTTGCGGAGATTGTGGCCGGGATGGAGGACTCGGAGATGGCTGACGATGGTGATGCGCCTCCTGATGCTTGAGCTCTTCTTCTTCTTTTTTTTTCTAGCTAGGGCCTTTTTGTACTTCCCCTATTATCATGTGTTGGATCCTCCCGTTTTTATACAGTGCTTCACTTTGACTGTTCATCTTTTGCTTGCGAACATATGGACTTGAGACTAGTTGAGCCTCGATCCCTTCCATAGTTGACGAGGGTGAATTTGACTCTTTGTTCTCCCTAGGTCAACAATCAGGGGGGTGCTGTGTTGTAATTTTTCCTTGGCCATTAGTCCGCCGTTGGGGACAGCCTAGGGCTCGTGACCCTTGGATTCTAGCGACTCCCACGCGAAGGAGGGTGTTTGGCCAGAGTTTTTCCATGGCCCTTAGTCTACTTTTGAGGACAGCCTAGGGCTCGTGACCCTTGGGTTTTAGCCACTCCCACGCGAAGGAGGGTGTTAGCCAGAGTTTTTCCATGGCCCTTAGTCCTCTTTTGAGAACGGCCTAGGGCTCGTGACCCTTGGTTTTTAGCCACTCCCACGCGAAGGAGGGTGTTAGCTAGAGTTTTTTTTCATGGCCCTTAGTCCTCTTTTGAGAACGGCCTAGGGCTCGTGACCCTTGGTTTTTAGCCACTCCCACGCGAAGGAGGGTGTTAGCTAGAGTTTTTCATGGCCCTTAGTCCTCTTTTGAGAACGGCCTAAGGCTCGTGACCCTTGGTTTTTAGCCACTCCCACGCGAAGGAGGGTGTTAGCTAGAGTTTTTTTTTTTTTTTCATGGCCCTTAGTCCTCTTTTGAAAACGGCCTAGGGCTCGTGACCCTTGGTTTTTTCTTCGAGGAAGTATGATCCTTTGGACAATTGCTATTAGATGAAGAGAAGCCTTGCCATTAGTCGTAAAGAAAAAGAGTACAAAGAGATTCAGGGAATTCCCCTACTCATTGATAAAACTTCCTTAAGTTCTGCACATTCCAAGTATGCTTCAGGGGCTTGCCTTCCATGTCTTCTAGTCGATATGCCCCCGGACTTAGGGATTCCACCACCCGGTACGGCCCTTCCCAATTCGGAGTTAGTTTATTCATGTCCCGAGGATGGCTTACGTCGAACCATCGTAGAACAAGATCTCCTGGCATGAAGCTCCTAGCGTGGACTCGTCGATTGTAGTACCTAGCAATGCGCCGGTTATATGCGGCTTGTCGAATTCGTGCCAGGTCTTGGAGCTCATCCATCAAATCCAAGTTGCACCTTAGCCCTTGCTCGTTAATCTCGGGATCGAAATGCTCCACTCGGTAGCTCCTCACCCCAATCTCGACAGGGATGAGAGCCTCCGAGCCATAACACAATGTGAAAGGGCATTCTCCTGTAGCCGTTCGCGGTGTGGTTCGATAAGACCATAGTATACTGGGGAGCTCATCTACCCATTGACCGTCTTCCTTCTCAACCCGAGCTCGGAGTCCTTGTAGAATGGTCCTGTTCGTAAGCTCTACTTGCCCATTAGCTTGAGGATGGGCGACCGAGGTAAAATGTTGCTTAATCCCCAACTCTCGGCACCATTCTTGCACTGATCGGTCTTCGAATTGGGTGCCGTTGTCAGTTATTAGCACCCTTGGAATACCAAACCGGCAGACGATGGATTTCCAAAGGAATTGTTTTACCCTCCGACCTGTAATAGTCGCCACAGGCTCGGCCTCCACCCACTTAGTGAAGTAGTCGATGGCTGCTATCAAGTATTTGTTCTGTCCAGCCGCTAGTGGAAAAGGCCCGAGGATATCGACTCCCCACCTGGCAAACGGACAAGGTGAGGCCAGGTGGGTGAGTTCGGCTGCCGGGGTGTGAACCAGGTTGGAGGTTTTTTGGCATCTCTCACAAGTCTGGACCAAATGCCCAGCGTCGCTCATCATTGTCGGCCAGTAATACCCCTGCCGAAGTGCCTTCTGGGAGAGAGACCGAGCTCCGATGTGACTGCCGCAAATCCCTTCGTGGATCTCCCTTAGGATGTAGTCGGCCTCGATCGGCCCCACACACTTCAGTAGCGGCTGAGTGAAGGATTTCTTATAAAGGTCTAATCCCACCAGTAGAAACTTGGCAGCCTGGCGCTTGAGTTTTCGACTTTCCAGTTCCTCCTCGGGTAGCCATCCCTTGGTCAGATGTGCTACGATGGGATCCATCCAACTTTCAACCCCTTCTACGCAAAGCTGCTCTGCCTCAGTCTCTATGCTCTTCTGGGGCAACGACTCCATGTAAACAGCTCGGGAATTCCTAGGGAAGGAAGAAGCAGCTATCCTTGAGAGAGCATCCGCCACTGCATTCTGCGCTCGTGGGACATGATTGATTTTCACTATCCGAAATCGCGCCATAAGATCCTTGGCTATCGCCAAGTATTGGGCCATGACGTCCTCTCGGGCCTCGAACTCTCCTGTGACCTGCTGCACAATCAAATTTGAGTCCGAATATACCTCCAGATCCCTGACTCCCATCTGTTTCGCTAGTCTGAGCCCGGCAATGAGCGCCTCATACTCGGCCTCATTGTTAGAGGCATTGAACTCGAAGTGGAGGGCATACGGCCAAGCTTGGCCATCGGGGCCCTGCAGTAGTAATCCAGCGCCACTGCCTCCGACACTTGAGCTGCCATCTACAGAGAGAGTCCAAGTCTGGGAAATCCCTTCGTCTGCTTCCTCTGGTAGGGTGCCTTCCAGGATGAAGTCGGCAAGAGCCTGCGCCTTGATGGCCGGCCGAGGTCGATAGTCGATGTCGAAAGCACTCAGCTCTACTGCCCATTTGAGCATCCTCCCCGACAAGTCCGGCTTTCCCAGCACATGCCTCAGCGGCTGACTTGATAGGACGATAATGTGGTGTGCCTCAAAGTAGGGCCTCAACTTTCGAGCGGAGATGACTAGAGCATAGGCCAACTTTTCTGTTGGAGTGTAACGAATCTCAGCGCCAGCCAACCTTTTGCTCACATAATAGACCGGCTTTTGGATTTTGTCCTCCTCCCGTACCAAAACCGAACTGACAGCTTCATCCGAGGCAGCTAGGTAAATATATAGTGACTCTCCTGGCTGTGGTTTTGCCAGGACTGGGGGGGAGACTAGACATTGTTTCAGCTGCTCAAATGCCTCCTGGCATTCCTCTGTCCATGCAAAATTCTGGACTCGAGTCAAGGCCTTAAAGAATGGCAACTGTCTTTCCGCAGATCTTGACAAGAACCTCCCTAAAGCTGCTATCCTCCCGGTTAGCCTCTGCACTTCCTTGATACTTCGAGGGGGAGGCATCTCGAGTATGGCTTTTATCTTCGAAGGGTTAGCCTCAATTCCCCGGTAATGCACCATGAACCCCAAGAATTTACCAGCTGTAACCCCGAAGGCACACTTGGCCGGGTTGAGCTTCATCTGATACTGGCGTAAGGTTCTGAGGCACTCCTCCAAGTCGTCCGGATGTTGTTCAGCCAATAGACTCTTGACTAACATGTCATCCACGTAAGCCTCCATGTTTCGACCGAGTTGAGCTTTGAACAGTTTGTTGACTAACCTCTGATATGTAGCTCCAGCGTTCTTCAGCCCAAAGGGCATAACTCGGTAACAATAGGTAGCCTTATCCGTGATGAAGGCCGTCTTTTCCTGATCTTCAGGGTGTAGTGGGATTTGGTGGTACCCCTGGAATGCATCCAGGAAGCTCATTAGCTGACACCCCGCTGTTCCGTCAATCAACGCATCAATCCTGGGTAGGGGGTAACTGTCTTTCGGGTAAGCCTTGTTAAGATCTTTAAAATCAATACAAAGCCTCCATTTTCCCGATCCCTTGGAGACAAGAACCACGTTGGCTAACCACTCTGGGTAGTTGACTTCCCGAATATGGTTAGCCTCCATAAGCTTTTCCACCTCCGCCTCTATAGCTTTAGCTCGCTCCGAGGCAAACTTCCTCTTCCTTTGTCTTACCGGCACACAATCCGGGTAGAGCCCCAAGCGATGTGTCATGATCGCTGGGTCTATCCCCGGCATATCTAGGGTAGACCATGCAAACACATCTTGATATCGGCGTAGGAGTGATAGGATCTCGGACCTCAAGGGCTCCTGTAACTTGGCACTGATTCGCACCGTCCGATCGAGCTCTTCCCCCAGTGGGACTTCCTCGAGCTCATCCACTGGCTCTGAAGTCTTAGGCTCTTCCAGACCTTCCAAGATGAAACTAGTAACAACAGTGGGAGGGGCAGCGGAATTCTGTCCCTCCTCCCTTACTGACCTCTGACTTGCTCCTATACTTGGGTCTCTCACCTGTTTCGTCTCCATCTGACCCTGACCAGCTTGAGGGACCGCCTCCTGATTCGGTCCTGAGTCTAACTCTGATCCCTTGGCCATAGTGGCACTCAAAGAGGCCACGTAGCATTCCCTAGCCTGCCGCTGGTCTCCTCTTACCTTGCCAATCCCTCCCGAAGTAGGGAATTTCAACACCATGTGATACGTACTCGGTACTGCCCTCAGAGCACTAAGCCCAGACCTACCAAGGATCATATTGTACGCCGAGGGCACATCTGCCACCAAAAAATCCAACGTCACTCGGGATTTATGAGGACCACTACCGACCGTCAGGGGCAACCGGATCAAACCTTCAGAATGGATCACCATTCCATCAAAACCCACCAATGGGACACGGACTGGCCTTAGCTGATCGAGCGTGAACCCCATCCCTAGGAATGCCCTCTTGTAGAGAATCTCTGAAGAGCTACCTGGGTCCACGAGGATTCGCCTCATCTCCCACTCTCCCACTTGAGCCGTGATCACCAGAGGATCCGAATAGCTGGGATAACTCAGAAGATCCTCCTCAGAGAATGTGATGACCACCCCTTCCTTTACTGTGCTCTTGGGAGCAGTTGAGTGGGACCCTGGAACTGTCCCTGCCGCCAGCGTGTACAAGATAAACTTCTGTCCTCCCTCCTCGGAGGGCTGCTTTCCTTCTCTCCGGGGGGGTGTTCGACTTCGCTCTCGAAAGCGATCTCGAGTAGGAGACCTCCCTCGATGCTCCGACTTGGGTTCTACCTTGCCCGAGCTCGTACCTCCTCGACCCACGAAATCCCGAAGGTATCCTCGGTTGATAAGCTCTTGTATTTCTTCTTTCAGTTGGATGCAATCCTCAGTATCATGGCCGTGGTCGCGGTGAAAACGACAATACTTCTTTTTGCTTCGAGTGTTGGGTGGAGATTTCAGCGGGGGAGGACGCCGTAAATAATTCTTATCCTCCAATGCCAGGAGAATCTCCGCTCGACTTGTATTGAGGGGAGTGTAATTCACCGGGCTTCCACGTGCACCCCCAAAACTCGGGCGATCGGGAGCTCGGGAGGGACGATAGTCCGTCTTCTGCTCTGGGGCCGGTTTTTTCTTCTCTTTTTCTCTTTCTTTCCTGTCAGGTTGTTCCGCCCGCTTCACCTTCATCACCTCTTCGGCGTTGATGTACTTATTAGCCCGGGCTAAGGCCTCTGTGAAAGTACGAGGTGGAGTCTTGGCTAAGGACTGAGCAAATGGCCCAGCTCTCGAGGTTTTCCCAAGCTAAATCGCGCCTACTGAGCTCTCCGAGGCTCTAGCCCAGTCGTGGTTGTTTTTTCTTGACCTCGGCCTTTACTCTCCTGGTCAGTGACCTTCTCTTAACTACTTATGCTCGTCTTTTAGCATGTCTTCTTCTTCTTCTTCCTCCGATTCTGAGAACTCTAGTACCAGCTCAAGTAGTGAGGAATCACACACCGAGTTATCCAGCCCCCCTCACGGCCCCCTTCGTAGGCCTGGGAAACTTAGGAGGCCTGAAAGAGTTTTACCCCATCCCACTTCAGAGTCTCATGTTAGTAGTGATCCCAACTTAGGAAGCTTACCCGAGGATCTAACCACGGACCATTCTACCATAACCGAGAGGGAGTTGTTTCCCCTCCTGGGAAAATACCGTCTCATTCATGATGAGTATTGGTATAGTGAACCTCGAGGTCTGAAAGCTCACCAAGCCCCCTATGGCTGTATCACCGTCTACGAGCAGGCCTTGGCTGCCGGCCTTAGATTTCCTCTCGCGACTCCTGTAGTTGAGGTGTTCGCTATCGTGGGATTATGCCCCTCTCAGTTGACTCCCAATGGCTGGAGGTGCCTATCTACCTTCATTCTCTGCTGTCGAGCTCGGGATATTGAGCCCACTGCTCAACTTTTCTTTAGGATGTTCAAAGTAATTTCCATTAGCAAAATTGAACCTCGATTTGCCTTTTCCCCCCTCAACCAGCGTCAGTTCGTAGTTGATAACCCCACATCGGTAAAACGATGGAAGAGTAGATTTTTCTTTGCTGGCTTGAAAGACCGGGGGGTCAGCTTCGGGGTGCCAGTTGAGTGGGCTTTCCAGCCCTCAAAGGTCCGTAGTCGCAAGATCACGCAAGACGAGCTTCACAATATTCAGATTTTGAGAGAGCTGAACCCTATCAGCGCTCGGATCCTGATATGTGATCGCACCTTGTACCTGGGGGGTTTATCCACTCACACTTGCTTCGAGCCTGATGTCACTTTGGGTAGTCATTTTCCCACTATTTTCATACTCGCCAAATGATGATGGTTTTTGGGACCGACCACCACGTGCCACCTCTGCGACTGGACCTCGGGAATGGAACCTCGGACTTGGGGATGTCGGACCTCGGGTGTAGGACCTGCAAGACAATGGAGGGCCGGGGCTTGGATCCCCCGGGGTGGACTCCGACGCTCAAATCAGTAGAGTAAAGCAAGTAGTAGTGAGTGAGAGAGCTGTAGAGCTTGTATATACCTGGCGAGAGTCCTTGTCTTTTATAGGCGAAACCGTTTTGGGGTATCTGAGATGAGCGGGCACGACCCCCGAGAATCCCGGTCAAGTTGGAACGGGTCTTGCGGTTCGGCCCGGATTTCCCGGGCTCCGCTCCGGAGTGTTGACTTGCCACGTGTCAGTCTCTCAGGTGATCCGCGTGGCAGGTGAGACTATCAGTGCGTAGGGGTATTCTAGTAATTTCAGTTGATGCCACATCAGGGAGGTATGTCATTTTTTAGATGTGAAATTTATATTGTTTATACTTGTTGCTTGAGAAGGATGGTTGGCCTCTCCCTTTGATTATTATTTGGCTATATGACAAATAGTATTAGAGCTAGATTAGTGGGAACACAATAGGTGTGCATTGGATGGTTGGAGTGTCGAGTGAGGGTATACATCTTTAAAGCTTTTATAAGAAAAGGCAAATAGGCTGAAGGCATGGGCGGATCCAAAGGTGGGTTGGCCAACCTTAGCTCAATGCCCACCTGTTCCCTAGATCTACCCTTTTTAGCCCTTTGCCCTCTGCCCGCCTCACATAACCCACTATCCATCTATTTCTTGTTTCTGCCCCTACCTAAAGATGTTTCACGCCATGCACTCCCAAGTGGAATGCATGGGTAGAGGACACTCAATGTTGATTTCGTTGCTTAGCTAGAGGGGTAGGAGCACGCCGAGTTAGGTGGGGAAGAATGGCATAAAGCGTGAGTGCCCTAGTATTGATGGTTGGCCATGCACTGAGGGTTGTCACCATATTCCTATGGGATGCTAATATATATCGATTGGTGGATTAAGATATGCTACCTTTCAAATGCAAACTTTATATTTATGCTTGTTGCCCGAGGAGAATGGTTGGCCCTTCTTTCAAGTCCTCAACTATGGAGACGCTCCACATGAGAATTTGCTTGTGAGAGACATATGGATAGGATAAGTTTTTTACTAAGGGAAAACACTTAGCCTCACTGGTTATTTAACATATATAATATCGAGTATTCAAATTATTTCTAACTTGCTTGCATGTTATTAAAATATTTTGAGATAAGTATAGAAATTCATTTAAAATTTAGTATAATATTTTCTTTTTATTAGATTTATTGTTAAACTATCTAAACTTACTTAGATCGGCTTTTTTTTTTTTTTAATTTCACAAAGACTTATAAGGTTTTAGGTCTTAATTTTGTCAGTGTTAAACTATCCCAATATTTCTAAAATGACATTTGTCACACCTTGTATCATAATATACTTTTAAGATATTTAATGAAAAACAAAATTCATATTTTGTGGTTAATCATGAATTTTAGGAGGCTTAATTAATTAATTAAATTGAGTGTTCATCAATTAATAATGAATTTTGAAATTGATTAAACCAAAGGAATGGCAGATAATTCAAATTAATAAAGAGGTTGACAAAGGAAAATTCTATCCGCAGCCCGATAAATTACTTTTCACAATCCACTCAAGGTAAAATTTTACTTTTACTCTTTACAATCACTATAATTACTCTTTACAACCCATAAATTTTCAAATATGCCATCACAGCCACACCATTTCTCACGTTTCTTAAACAAACCCTAACAATCGTCGACCAGAGTTTTGCAAAGAAGAAATCTGCACTGCAAAATTAGGTACGCCTTAAATCTCTTGCGTTTTAATTCTTCAATTATCTCACCAAGTTGGTTCGATAATGGTGGCATCGCCATCTACCGCGATGGTGGCGGCCACGATTCGGCCACCACCATCACGGCCTTCGTCAGCTGCGATGGTGGCTGTCGCGATGCCGCAACAGTCGCAGTTGACGAAGGCTGCGATGCTGCCATCATTGCTGAGGTGGGGGGAGGGGTTGCGGTGCGGGGGTCTGAACCCGGTTTCGGGTGTCTCATACCTATGTTGGAGAAACCCGAATCGGGAATTTATTAATGTATTTATTTTGTATTTTTTTAATTTTGGGCCTTTTAATTTTTTTTACTCTTTTTTTTTAAATATCATTGATTTCATATTATTCTCACACATATATTTTTTATTTTTCATATTAATTATATTTTTACACTTCACATTTTTAATAAATCCAATTGTTGTTAATCTTATTATAAACAATTTTATTTGTCATCTTTTCTTTTTCATGCATTTAGACATTTAATATAACATTCTTATATGAATTAAATTAATTTTGTAATAGATTATTATTATTTTAAAAGTTACTGATATAGTACATTCATTTATAGGTATGGCACATACTCGAGGGAAAGGAGAAGAGGGAACTTGCTCATCTTCATCTCGATCGTCAACATCCGACAACTTCCACAAGGAGGAGAAGAGTAGAGGGTTATGATTGTAAGCATCCTCCCCCGGATATCCCAACCACCTGGTCTATCCGAACGAAAGCGCTTACATAAGGGAAGAGAAATAGACATAAGACAAAAATACCCTAGCATGCATACATACAGAAAAATACAACAGCGGAAGCAAAACAATATACATTCACGCCCACAAGTACCCTGCTGGAACAGCGGTCAAGGAGTATATAAAAATATATAGACACCTATGCCAACAAATAAAAGATACAAGGAACAATCGGGCACAGTCAAAAATGAGAGTTAGAACTCCTAACAAAACATCAGAGAAGACGGGGGCAGCTAACTGTACACCCTACCGACACAGCTGGCTGCTAGGTGGCGTAGTCCTCGCCCTCGACTTTTGCTTTACCCTTACCTGGAATGATGGAAAGCAAGGTGAGTCGCAAGACTCGGCAAGTTTATATGAAAATGAAGGCTGTAAATGAAACAGAAGAGGAGATCACTCCAAATATAAACCCACATATACATACAAGCCATGTGACGCAACAACGCAACAGTGCCGCATAATAAAAAAAAACACATACTGGTCCTTGGGGCCCACATAAAACACCTGGCACCCAAGTCCCTTACCAACCTACCGCTGCCTTAAAAAGCAACATAGATCTCCAACAAATCTGTGCGCATTGTCCCGGGTCGGTAGTCCCGTCACCCATCCATGTTGGTACTCCCGACACCCGAGTCATAGGCTCCCTCGGAACGGTACTCCCGTCCGAGAACTAAATACTACCAGTAACCATGTAATGCATATAAAATGCAATGGCGTAATGAGCATCAACGTGATACAAGGCGCCCATACATCCAGGCATCAGGCCATGCTCCGCCCATATAGTAAATCACACGCGATGCATATGCCCGTGTTGGATGCAACTTAACCAAGCTAGAATGTCCGTGATCAAGCATAACCAAATCATGATAATCCCAACATGCAGTCCGTACCCATGTGCATACCAAACCATGCAACAAGAATAAAATATAACCAGGCATGCTATAATCACATAACGGCAGAACTAGTTAGCAGTGCCTAGCACCGATCAGCAGTCAGTGACTAGAAGATACCATCTGACGGCCTAAGATAGACCGTACGACAGTCACACCGTCACCGAACAGCCGATCTTTGCCCCCACTACACAACCACTCTAGCCAATAAATAACTAAAAATCCATAATAATACCCGAACAGCTAAGAACCTAGCCCCGAGTGAGTACGACATCATTCCCATAGGTTTGGGGGTGATACAAACCCCCGTAGGCAACCAACGAATAAAACCCTCGAGACTAGTTTAATAAATTAAATTTTAAAACAAACCGTTTTAAATTCCATAATTTATTAACAGCCAAAACTAACGAAGGGAGGTCAAATAAATTGATAACGAAAGAATCGACAATGAGGGTACAAAGAACTTGCCTTTCCAAAGATAACTTTAGGCCCGTTTTGACCAAGCGCGGTCAAAATTATGCAAACTGCAATATCCCAATTATTTGCTAAAATTAATAAAATTGGGCTCTAAATAAAATTTCGACCGCAGAAAATATTAATTACTAGCTTGCTTACATACCTGGATAATTAAATCGCTAATTAAACTTGATTTAATCCTAATTTGAAGCCCAAAATCTCTCAATTTCACGTTGCGAGCTCACTGAAATTTTCTGTAATTTTGTTTACTGTTCAATTGCACAAAACAAGCCTAAAATCGAGCTTTAAATTTGGCCAAAACGACCAGCAGAGGGGGCACCACGTGGCAGCGCTGGAGCGGCAGCTGGGGAGGCCACCGCCTCAAGCAAAAAGACGTCGTTTCGACGTCTAGTGGCTGATTAAAATCAACCAAAACCTTGGCCTCGCGCGCCCCCCCCCCCGCGCGTTTTGAACCCGCAACCAGCCCCTCGCACGCACGCTCGCGTACCACCCGCGCCACACGCTCGCCCTTAACATATAACGTCCTGCATTAAATTTAAAGTGACATTTGGTCTCTTTTCCAATATCGCGTCAACCACCCCTAACTTCTATTATTTACACACACACCCCCTATATTAATTACAGTAATGCCCGAAACTTCTAAAAATCACACAATTTAATTTATTTCAATTTCTTTCTAATTCTAGAAATTCCTAAAATAATTAATCAATTACCTAAATTTCTTATTTCCTTAAAATCACATAATTAAATTTTTATTTAATCACAACAAATTTTTTGATATATCTTTTTAAATCAAATAACCCCAAAATTAAATTAATTACTATTTACGGGGCGTTACAATGATGGTCATTTTGTAGTTGATACATCTATCCCAGAGTTAGTGATGCACATTTCTAAGCAGCTAGGTACTTTGGACTCATCACCTCCTAATGCTCTAAAGCAACCATCTATTAGTGCTCCGAAACAGCCATCTACTACTACTCTAGACGATATTACTGGACCATTTTTGGAAAGCCTTGAAGATTTATCCATTTTAAAGAGTTTTAAAAATCATGTTGTTGTTAGCATATGGACTGGAGAGGTAAGTTTCATTAAAAAATAGATTTTGAAAATAATTTTATATTTAAATTAATTATTATAATTTTATTAATTATTTTATTATTTTTTATAACAGGAAAGAGATATATTGAAGTGCTATAGCCATGGACAAAGAATTCCTGATTGGCCATTGGCAAATTAACAATGTATTCATGATGTTGTTGTAAGATATCAGTTGACACCTTTGAAAGAATGCACGTATCGGTTTGCGAATTTCACAGTCGTGTCAGCCTTTTCAAAGAGATGACAACCAAAGACTAACACATTTCATCTACCATTTGGTGAAATGACAGTCATGTTAGATGACGTTGCAGCTATTCTGAAGATACTAGTTGCTGGCAACCCTGTATCAGTCCCTTATTTGACAGGTAATGAAGCTCAGAACTTACTATGTCATTTACTTGAGGTCTTAGTAGTAGAAGCAGCAAGCCAGATAGCGGAGACTCAGGGACCTTATGTGAAATTAGATTAGCTGAGAAGAACGTTTATGAACGTACTAGATTCAGCTCTGGATGAAGAGATCTACAATGCCAGTAGGGCGTATTTGTTATTTTTATTAGGTTGTATATTATTTATGGATAAGAGTGGTACCATGATTTTGGTTTCCTATCTTGCATTATTGGAATACTTAAGTGTATCTAGTACGTATGCATAGAGAGCTGTTTGTTTGGCATATTTATATAGGCAGCTAGGTATCGTGAGAAGAAGAGATATCAAGGGAATCTATGGATATTTGACATTATTTGAGGTAATCATTTAAATTTTATTATTTTATGCACATATTTGACGTCTTTTAATATATCTTAACAATTATTCACATTAAATATACACAGGCTTTGATATACGAACATTTTCCATTGACTAGAAGTAAACATAACTTAGCATATACTGACGAATTGCCTAGGGCTCATCGTTAGCTTCCTATTCGTGAGTATGATTCTTTGTAATCTTTGCGAGAGCAACTTGATGACTTAACTGAAGATTAGGTACTTTGTTCGCATATCATATTTTGCAACTTAATATAGCTTGTCATTGAAATTTTGAAACACGTGCAGGTCATATGGACACTATATAAGAGGCATCGTGCACAACACCCATTGCATGAGATTGCGTTCTTCTCCGGATGTCTTAAGTGTTGAGGCATGAGAGAGCCATATCATCCGGAGAGGGTTTTGCGACAATTTGGGCATGTGCAGAATATACCTCCACCTCTATTATCCCTTGTTAAAGCCAAGTGGGGTACAACTACATCAACATATAAGGTAATTTATGATTTTATCAATGATAGTTGGACTCGTTGGGATTTTCACTTATTGCCAGTACACTGACGGAGTGGACGTGCCCGAGTGCCATGGGAGTACAGTGATGACTACTTGGGGTGGTATCATCGCATTACACATCGAGTTATACAAAACCTTGCAAATAGATCCAAGTTTGACATAGACACTACAAAAAATCAGGTTTTTTGCGACGATTTTTTTGCTACGGTTTTCAAAACCGCCGCAAAATATGTTTTTTACGGCGGTTTATCCAATATTTTGCGGCGATTTCGAAAAATCGCCGTAAAATTAATTATTTAAAATTATAAAATTAAATTTAGAGGCGGTTTTAAAAAACTGCCGCTAAACTCAATAATAAAAAATTAAAAATTAAATTTAGCTACAGTTTTCGCAAAACGACCGCAAAATTCATTAATAAAAAAATTTGAAAAAATTAAATTTAGCGGCAGTTTTTAAAAATCGCCGCAAAATTTAATGATAAAAAATCAAAAATTAAATTTCGCGGCGATTATAGAAAATCGCCGCAAAATTCAATAATAAAAAAATCAAAAATTAAATTTAGCGGCGGTTTTATTGAAACCGCTTCAAAATTCAATAATAAAAAAAATTAAAAAAATTAAATTTAACGAAACCGTCGCAAAATTAAATAATAAAAAAAATCAAAAATTAAATTTCACAGCAGTTTTTAAAAACCGCCACAAAATTCAATGATAAAAAAATCAAAAATTAAATTTAGTAATAAAAAATAAATAATTTCACAATTCAGTAATAAGAAAAAATTCAATTAATAACAAATTAAATTTCAAAAAAAAATTAATAATTTCAAAAATAAAATTAAATTAAATTTTACAAAATAATCTGAATTTTTTTATTTTTTAATCAATTAATTTATTTAATTTCATTCAATTAAATTAAATAATTTATTTATTTTAAATTTATCAATTAATTTATTTATTTTAAATTAATTAATCAATTAATTTATTTTATTTAATTCATTGGTTTAAAACATTTTATGTTCAATTAATTAAGTTAATATGTTAACTCTTTTTAGGTGTTTTGAGAGTTCAATTAATTAATTTAATTTAATTCAATTCAATTAAAAATAAAATTATTTTTATTTTATTTTATTTGGGGCTAAGTGTAATTTGAAAAACTTGAGTTTGTGGGTGCAAAGTGAATTCTGAAAAATAGTGGTTCGAGTGCTTTATAATTAATATGCACGAGTATATTACAAGGTGGCTTTACAGATTAGTTGGCTTCGCGCGCGTACGTGCGTAGGGGTGGTCAGGGGATCGAAACTTGGGGATTACAGTTGTTAGAATAAATTCCAGCAGGCGCGGTAGGCGGGCGGGCGCACGCTTGGCCAGGGGTCGCGGCACGATGGGTGCGCAGGGGCGGGGGCTGGCGTGGGCTTGTTTTTGGCTTGCATGCGGCAAATAGTGGTGGTTTGAAAACCGCCGCAAAAAATTAAAAAAAATTGCTGTTAAATTATTTTTGATAATTAAATTTAGCGGATTGCGGCGGTTTTCAAACCGCTGCTAAAAATAGCACTTAGAGACAATTATACCAGTGGTTGATAAAAATCACCGCTAAATGCTGCGCGACGGCTGTATCAGCGGCGGTCGCTAAAAATCATTTTTTTTTTGTAGTGAGGTGATCAAGATAGAGTGACCATTGCTGATATAGTAAGATTAATTTTGTAATTGAAATTTTTTTAAATATATTATGTTTAAGTTTTCATATTTAAAATAATTGTGTCTTGTAGTGCATCATGGCATCACTATCTTCTCTTAGGCACCTTATATTAGGTGGATCCACTCAGGATGTAACTGCATGGAGATGGGCATGTCTTCAGGTATATGGTATTTTAACTACTTCTACTGGGTCTTTTTCTTCTGGGTCTTATGCATATACAGTATCTCACGGAGAGTCTTCTAGTGTGGTTCGAACACCGACGGTGATTACATCACCTCCAGCACCAATTATAAATCCACCACCTACAAGTTCAGATCCATATCATCCAGCCCCAAGCCCCCGTCAAGAGACAAGAAAAATGACTGATAAAGAATAAATTTTTGTTGTAATTTGAGACTATTTGTATTTGAACTGATAAAGATACTTTACTTATTTATTTTTAAGTGTTACGATAATAGATTTACGTCATAAGATTCAACCTTATCTATTTCTTTTCCAAGTGACCGTATGCTCTTTCTATTCTATGTTTCTCAAAAAGTTAATTAAAGTGGTGTCTTGAACCTAATAATGATTTGAATTGAAACTCAATCTCAAATCATCCTATAAATATAGAAGGGTTGTTCAAGACTTGTCAAGAAAGTGTACTAGGATACTTTTGTTAAAGCCAAAATGGCTAAAAGCTAAGAGAACAAAAAGAAATGAAGAGAACAAACAAAAATGAATGAATAAATAGGGAGAGATGATATTTTTAATATTCATTTTATTGGGGTAACTTGCATTTTATGCTTCAGCTTCTTCTGATTTTTCACTGCTAAGCAAAAAAATATATAATAATTAGATTACAAATATATTATAATATATATATATATAAATATATAATAACTCAAGAGAAATAACATTCATCAATATAATCGATAAAAAAAATAAAACACAAATTTATAAACTTTAGTTATGGGTCAATTAAATCAAATACATCTTGTCTCAAATAAGTTTGTGAACAGAAGATCTACAAAACAAGATATTAGTGCAATATAATCCATAAAACAAAATGTGAAAATATACACAAAGTATAGGAAGGCTCAGATATGGACAACAAATCACCACTTAGGTAACTCCAAGAATAAGATCACTAAGCCCCAACGAAACCCAACCCCGAATCGCCCAATCGTCTTCCTATCTTTGCCGAAAGCATGGCTAGCATACGTAATGGGCTGGGCTTCTCCATCTCTTGAGCAAATGGGCTTATGCTTATTTCTCCTCGAAAGAGATAGTAAATGGGCTTATGGACTTCAAATTGGGCTGCCAAAAAGTGGTGATATGGGTTAATGTTTCAATCACGGGCTGAAGCCTATGAAGATTAAACTTGCCCAAAACATCATCATCGCCTTGGGCCTTATCTGGAAACACAACATAAGAATCATGTTCCAGATAAGTCAAAAACTTCCTGTGTTGCCACATCTTTATCAATTAGAGATAAAAATGCTTGAATTCTAAATATGTATGGCGTTTCCCAATCACGTGCATTATCACATCGATATTTGTACTAATTTCGTGCTACAGGAGGAATTGGTGAGCTTGGCTTAAGGAATACCTGACAAATGACATATGCAACAAAAATATAAATAACAAACGTATGAATAAATAACTGTATAAACAAATAAATAACAAAACAAGTAAGAATACCTGCACAAAATGATAGTCATTCACAAATCCTATAGTAATCATCCTGTGTTGTACTGCTGGATTGTAATACCCCAAGAGCCTAGAGAAGGGTAGTATATATCGAGGATAAGTAAGAAAAAAAATAACATTAGCTAGATACCTTTTGGGTTGAATGTAGGCAAAGAACTCCAAGGTTAAGCATGCTTGAGCTGGGGAAGCTCAAGGATGGGTGACCCCTGAAAAGTTCACATAAGCCCATCGGGGTAAGTTATTCCAGTCCTTTCTATTGCTTGATGCTGGATGTGACAGGTGGTATCCAAGCCAACCCTTGGTGAAGGCAATCCGATGAGGGCTAGGAGTGGCATCGAGGCTTAAGGGCCTGAACAAGGAGCGGCTCCTAACAGGCTTCTAGGATGGCAATCTCCAAATGGGAGAAGATCTGAGACCAGTTGTAAGGTCACATGATGAGAACGTCGTGTGCTCAAGGGGTGGAGAATGTAATACCCAAGAGCCCAGAGAAGGGTAGTATATATCGAGGATAAGGAAGAAAAAAAATAACACTAGATGGATACCTTTTGGGTTGAAAGTAGGCAAAGAATTCCAGGGTTAAGTGTGCTTGAACTGGGAAAACTTAAGGATGGGTGACCCCTAGGGAAGTTTGCATAAAACCATCAGGGTAAGTTGTTCCGGTCCTTCCTATTGCTCGATGCGGGATATTATATGGATGAGGGATCGATCTGAGTGGAAGTTATGTAAGACACTATATCTGTGACAAATGCACCAATACAATATTATATTTTGAAGCAATTAAATGGCCCATGTCAGGTAAAGTCTTCCAATGCTCGCATGATGCAATGTCATCAAAGCAATACAATATATGTAGTAACTCATCCACATGCATGTCTGATCCATATAATTGCGTATACATCGCACGAAAAGATTATAACTCTCAAATCAGACTAAAACGAATATCTCTCTAACTGTGCTCACTCATACCAAGTAACCCTGTTATCGAGCGAAATCCACAATGTCCATCCGATTCTACATTAATAATACTATGCACGAATGGTTGTATTTGTGGTGGGAACAATCATCATACCCCTTGAGTCGGTCAGTGTTTCTGTTGGATATCCGTGTTGTTAGGGATGCACTGTCTTGACCAGATTGAACTATTTCAAATAAGGACGGATCACATTTGGTAGATGTATCAACTTAAATTTTCTTCTTTGATGCTGGCTTACCCTTTGTCCTAACTTTCATGGTTGGTGGCTGTAGTGAAGTCGTCTCTGGATTAACTATTTCTCTCAACTTTTTCTTTAATACTAGCTTCATTGGCTCCGGTTCTGAATAAAACATTTTATATATAGTCTCAATCTCTGGTTCAATCGTTACCTGGGATGACACACCATCATAAGCTGACTGCACTACCTGCAACCTTATCCAATGAAGATGCACAGTTGACAAAGGAATTGGCCATCCTTGTACCATGAACTCTGCAATTTCATATGCACAAGGTAAACCATATGTGCTTCTAATCACACATCCACATAAGACTTTATCCATCCCAATTTTATGAGCCAGTTGCGATTGCATTAACACCATATTCAATGCACTTCTCGATATAACACCTCGCAATTCTTTAAAAACTGATGGTTTGAAATTATGTTGCACCAACATTAAGCTTTTTTCAAACGACCCCTTAATCTCTATATGTTGAAACTCAATAAGACTGTTGATAATTCTCCATGATGACTCTAAGTCACCTTAAGAAGATCCAAGATGTCTTTTCAACTTTGCATGTGCACTCTCAGCCCTGTTCGTAATAACGTTACCAAAATGCATTATTCTATTTGTCCATGCTGCAACAAATTTTTTCTTATAATCATTCAACCATGTCTTTCTCACATAATTAAGTGCGCCCTCATATGTATGGTACTCAAGTGTTAACTCATACAGACGACGTTCATGCTCATCCTCAGTCAATGCAAAAACAACCAGGTTCCAACTTAACATAAATTTCTCGCATGTCTCATTTCTATCAAATAATTTCGTACATTTGGCGAGCACATTTTTTTATATATGCCACCTACACAACAAGGTGCTCGTGGTTGGAAACACTTTTTGTATTACATTCATTAACCCTAATTCTTTGTCAGTTACAATTACTCCTGGAAACGTATTTTGAGTCATTAGACTCTTTAATTTCTCCATTACCCATGTGTAATTATCCCCATATTCATGATCCATAAATGCAAAAGCAATAGAAAAAGTTAGCTCAGTTGACGTCACACCAACGATCTCTAGCAGTGGATACTTATATCTATTAGTTTTGTATGTACAGTCCATTATTAACACATGGAGAAATGTTTTAAATAACTTTATAGCTATCGAATGAGCCCAAATAAGTCTGTGATACAATCTAATAATCTATCATTTCTATGCCACTCCACATAATTACAGTCTTTCAATTTTTTCATCAACTGTTGTATTTGTGATCGACCATTTTTATCCATGACTCTATATCTTTGCCATGCATTATATATAGTTTTGATGGTACTCACATTTTTTCATCTTCTGCCTTTAAGTTCATCAAAATATTTCTAGGCTTCACAAAATTGTTAGACATTGTTATCATAATTTCTTTCTCTGTAAGTTGGCCAGCATATGAATGACCCTCAAGTTAAGCTGCTGGTAAATGATTGTGCAATCCACATACAACCTTCAAAATCCAGTGTTTATTTGAAAATTTAACACCAAGTAACTCAAATGGACAACCACACTTTTTAGAACCTGTCGTTCTATGTTTTGTTTTTCTTATTGTCTCATCTATTTTTTTTAATGATTTATACTTTCCACTCCGTTCACAAGCAAGACGAACTGTAGGTTTTTTTCCTATACCCCCAGATTCAGAACTATTTATAACAATAACCATTCCATTTTCTTTTCCAACCATCTTAACCCATTCAATAAGTGCTTCTCAATTACTAAAAATCTCATTACTAACAAAAGTTTGACAAGCATCAAATGATATGGCATTCTTATTCTCTAAATTCTCTAAATTTTGATGATCAAATCCCTATTATCAAAACAAAAACAAGATACATAAATTAAAAATAACAAGATATAAACAAAACATAAATAAAATATATAAATTAAAAATAACAAGATATAAATAAACAGAAGAAAAAATATAAATTTAAAAACAATGCGGGACAGAATGGAATCGCAGGTCAGGAACTCGGGAACCACTGACCTGATCCTTCGAGGAACATGAATCGAATGGAAGGAATTAACCACTACTCGAGCAATCGAGTACCTCGACTTAGGAACCCGAGGGTTCCCCGATACTGATAGTCGAGGAATCCTCGAGTTCCTGACGCCTAACAGTTAGGGAACCTGGGGTTCCCCAATTGGAAATCTTCAGGGAACCCGAGCTTCCTCGATGCATTCCATTCGGGGAAACCTAGGTTCTCCGACCACGAAGGTAACCTGGTTTTCCCCAACTAGAATGCGTTAGGAAAGCTCAGGTTCCCCGATTGCAAACGGTCAAGTTGGTTACCGTCTACTCCAATTCACTGTAATGGATTCTGATGATTATGATTCTCAGCATTTTCTAGTTAATAGCATGGAGGAATCCAAAATTAAAAATAAAATGAGTTACTAGAATATTAACGTGCTGTTGTTGCGGTTCATTGTAGTCCACGAGATGCTGTTCATTGTGCATGATCTGCGGCTCATTGTCATCTTCTCCATAATCTTCTCCATAAAACTCTTCCCATCTCATCAATTTTTGGATATAATCATCCATTATATGTAGAGAAAAGTAGAAGAACAGAATGAAAACTAATAGAAACAAGAAGATAATCGCTATAAGTGATAAGAAACGTTCGCAAAAGTTCAGTGAACGTAATTGGAGATTAGGCTGTGAAGAGTAAATAAGAAGAAAAAGTGGTTGGGAGAAACTAGTTGGTAAGGGTAATAAAGGTTTTTTAATGGAGAGTAGTTGAGGAAATATAAATGCAAGCTGTGAAGAATAATTCACCGGGCTATGAATAGAATTTCCCGTTGACAAATTAACCTATAATGGTTGTGGAAGATTTGAGGAATGTGATGTGATGGAAGGGAGGTAGCATAGGTCGATTTATGTGTTTGAGGATTAAACTAGCTATATGGAAACCACTTTGAAAAGGACTAAAACTTTCGTTATTTGGGGTTAATCTGATCCGAGTTACGCTCTCATATGAGCATCTTCCCAAATTTTTCTATTATTGCTGGATTATTGGGCCATGGGGGAAGAAAGTATGCTCACAATTGTATTAGACAAGAAAAGAATCTCACAAATCTTGTGTCGATTGATGGATTAGAATGGAAGCAAAGATGAGATCAAGAATGATACATGATTAGGATGGTCTACAATGAAGCTCAAAGTTTTAGTCTTTTGTCCATGTGACACTAGGTTCACATGTATAGGTGAGTGGATCTGTTACCAAATTGGATTCACAACAAATTACAATCAAACCAATCAACTACATATAAACACAAAATTTTACGTAAAAATTCAAATTAGCAAAAAACACGGGTAGAAAAAATAAAATATCACTAAGTAAATAATTGATAGTATAAAAATGATATTGGCACACTCAAAATATCACTAAGCAAATATTACTACAACAAAAATGATATAACTGCAACTAATTCCAGAGCATTGGACACCTATTATGAGACCTCCAACCGAATCCCCTAACCAAGCCGAAGAACCCTAGCAGGTGGCCCTGAGAGAAAAAGGAAACCAAAGGGAAATGACAGACCTACCATGCATGCACACTTGAATTTACATATACCTAATAATAAATCTAAAAATGAAAGCAAAAACCACAACCTAGGCATGCATTTCAAAACACAACTGGCCCACAGGGTTACAGGGTTTACATATATACAAGCCAACAAAAAACTCAAAAGATACAACAATCTTGTCATACAACTCTGTCCCATGGTAAGGTTAACATGGACTGCCCTGTACACGAGCTACTTAGGTAGGTCTGACACCATTAGACTCACCCCTATCTCTGCCCTTGCCTTATCTAGAATAAAGAGAAGCAAAAGTACTCAGCAAGCATATATGAAGGAAAGGCTGTCAGGAATAAGGAAGTTAAAGAATAACCCGCACCCAAGTGCAAAACTCATGCAAAGATGGCAACCAATCATATATGGAATAATAGGTACCAACCGTATAACAAAGATATGCACGTATCGGATCTTGGGGTCCAAATAAAAATGCACTAGCACTTAAGTCCATATCACAAACCTGTTGTTGCCTTGAAGGTAAGTTGTACTTGTAACTCGAGCCGAAGCTCACTCTGGTGGGAGCGACCAACACCCGTAACTCCAGCAGAAACTCGCTTGACACGCTAGAACGTCCATAACATAAACTCAATTTTGATTAACTGACACCATACAACTGTAATACTAGAACTAGTGCCAAGAACCATGCAAATGCATAACAAATAAGGGTGGTAGTGTAGTAGGCCATAACGTGATACAAAGCCCCCATAAGCCATGTATCATGTCAAGCCTCACCCATATAGGAAATAACATGCCGAATGAAATGCTCGTGTCAACCTAGGTATTAAATCAACTTAGCATGCCCGTGTCGAAGCACACAAGTCATATGTAACCCCCAAATGTATAATCTCCAACCCTTGCATGCATTTGGGATGACAAAATATAAAAAATCACTTAAAGCACATGCAATGTACTCTCAACCACAATAGCACCCTCGCACTGTCCCAGCTGGAACCTACCCAAATCATAACCTAGCCTCATTCCCAACAACAAATACGAAGGGTAATCGAGCCTTTCCAGGCATACAAGGAGACCCACGAGCTGGAAAAAGTTTAACATCTTCACCTTACTGACGGTAACTAGACCCGATAACTTTGAGAGGAAACAGGGGCAACAAGAGCTAGCATATGGAGGAAGAGAATGGAAGAGAACTTATATCAGGAGGAAAAAAGAGGAAAGGACTTGCTTGAAATCGAACTTCCAAATGCTTAGCTCTAACTATTTCTTCTTCTTCTTCTTCTTCTTCTTCTTCTTCATTATGTCGTCTCTCGGCCACTCATTGTAATTAATTTATTTACCCCGACTCTACCTATGTTTATATATATATGGAGCAAAAGAAAGTGAAGGAACATACGTGGCGAGATGGGAAGAAAAATTCTCCAACATGTTACCCGAAAAGCCGAGGTCTGGGTCGAGAAAATGGTCTGGGAGTTGATGATAGTGGAAGACATCCGAATATTGGGAAAAGACATCTAGATATAGCCACTTGATTATTGTGAGATTCATCTGGATATGACAAATGACATCCGGATGCAAGGAACAAAGTTGCAAGTTTATGTGAGTAGTATCCGGATATAGAGAGAATGCATCCGAATATAGTGGCTTGATTATTGTGAGAGCCATCTAGAAATGACAAAAGGCCTTCGGATTCAAGAAACAAAGTTGGGCCAACCTTATGTGAGTG
The DNA here is from genome assembly GCF_014633365.1 of Diospyros lotus. NCBI lineage: Eukaryota > Viridiplantae > Streptophyta > Magnoliopsida > Ericales > Ebenaceae > Diospyros > Diospyros lotus. The sequence goes on along the minus strand of NC_068352.1, from coordinate 1,305,394 downwards.
ATATCCAGATGTTATAGTGGATATTCGAATATGAGAGGCATTAATGAAAAATGAAGATTCTGACAAATTCGACATCTCTTCGTATTCTGGGCATAACTCTCTCGTCCAAGCTCCGATCGAGGTGATTCAAGAAACTATGGAACTAAAAGAGAAAGATATACAACTTTAATGTTTTGAGTTTTGAGCTATTCAGGCTGCATCATAATGAAAATCGGGGTGCAAGGGGAAACTAAAATCCTGAAACGTGGGGCATCCGAATGCTAAGCACCCCATCTGAATGTGAGAGACATTAATCAAGTGGGACATCCGGATGTTAAGTTTCCCATTCGGATGCGTGACTCAACAAGCCATAGGGGTATCCGAATACCTCATATGCTATCCAAATAAGCCCAAAACTCACACATGTGAATGCCTAGGCCCTCATTCAAATACCCTAGCCTATATTCGAATATCTAAGCTACCATTCTCACATATATTCAGACACAACACCAAAAATCTAGTTTAATCACTTAGCTTAAACACTTAATCATTATCCAACACAACCATTGTCTAACTATTAATCATAACAAGACATTAACACCAAGGCATGCAAAACCATACCTGAATCTCAACAACAGGTCGTTACACCTATTTATAGACATAAATCATCTATAGATGTATACACGACAGGTTTCAACGCTTGGCCAATAAGTTAGGAGTGTCAAAATAAATAAATAAATAAATAGGCCGGGTCACTATTGAGTCACAATTTGTTAACGTTCAACTCTAACTTGATTTATTAGTTTATTGAGTCAAAAAAGTCACGATTTATCAAGGTTCAACCCTAATTTGATTTGCTAGCTTATTGGGTAAAAAATCCTTAACCCAACTCTGGACATGCAAACTAATAATTAAACATATATTTGTTAAGGTTAACATGAACATATCAGCTTAACCTATTAACCAATTTAAGTACTTATTTTAATAAAAATATTATAGCTAAAAATAAAATAAAGTAACCTACAAATTATTAATTAAGTGATTAGTTTTATTTTGATTTTTGTGAACAATCCAAAATATTCAAAACATAAACCAAGAATAGTATATCCATCATCCATATGATACAACTTGAAAAAAAATCAAAATCTTGCCTTGTTATTGGATTCGTTTCGAAGTTTTTCGGGTTGACATGTTATTAACTCGAACCTAATAAATTCTTATTAGGTTAACCCAATTACAAACCAAACCTATTAAAAGTCTACCCAAACTCACTAATTAATTTCATATTGAATTCAAATTGGATCATCGGGTCAGGTGATTTATTGACACCTCTTGTAATACCCGAGAACTTTGGGTTATTTAAGAAATAGTATTTTATTAGAAAAATTGGATTTGAGGAAAATAGGTAATAGAATAGCCTGAGAAATTAACCGAATAGATTGTAGGGAGTACCCTGGAGCTGAGATGCCTAAAGAAAATGATAGGGCAATGTTGAGGATTTTGAGGTATGATTAATGGGATTGAAAGAAAATGGATATGAAATAGTTTTCGGTATGGATAAAATACAACTATGGAATAGGCTGTAAAATTGAATAATTGTAGGAGGCTTCCAAAATGAAAACGGAAGCCTAGGGAAGCTTCGGTTCATCAAGTAGGGCAACCCTTCAGTGATTTTTTGAATAAAAAAATGGGTTTGAGGCCGAAACGAAGATTCGGTCCTAAATGTAATTTTTCAAAGTTACCCAAAGAGGGTCAAAATGACTTTTTTCTGAAAGTTTCAAAGGAGAAATGAAAGGATCAAGACTTGAGGGACTTATAAGCAATTACCAAAAGTCTAGTGGCTTCATGGAAAATGGTTAAAGTGAAAATACCAAAATCAATGGGGCAAAAGTGCAAAAATTGAAAATTGTGGCAATGGAAAATCGACCAAGCCACTGCCAATCCCCGATCGGCGATTTGGGCCACAGGGATGGCACAAAGGGTGGTCAGCGAAGCTTTTTGGTAAAAGGATTGGTTAACAAAAGCCATGAGGGTGGCCGAAAATTCCAGTTTTCTGACCGAAAGTTTGGTCGATTTGTCGAGGCTCTATAAATCATGTTTTTGGTCAAATAAGGCTCCATTTAGGTCAATCTAGGGCAGGATTAAGCACCTAAGGGCTTGGATTGAGTGGCCAAAGGCATTTCAAGGTTCAGATTCGCCTATAAATGAAGCAAGAAGTGGCCGAATTTTCTGAAAAAAAAAAGCTTCAAATCGGCCACTATATCGAACGAATTGAGCAAGCAAACCATAGGGCTTTTGTTTCCCATAGCTTGAAGATCTTTTCTGGAGAGTTTCAAGCATTTTGGTGGCAATATGGGTGGGATATCGAAGCTCGCCGAAAACCTAGGCTGTCCGCCTGGCCGAGCCTTTGGCCGGCAAATCGGAGGCCTTCCGCCATCCTTTCGAGCAGCAAGAAGGGCCATCTAGATCTACTTGAAGAGGGGAAGAAGATGGCATCGGAGTTCGGCATCTCTGGTATACCAGCACTGGAGAAGATGACCGACACGTGAAGCTCACGCGCCAGTCTCACTCTCTCTCCCACTCGCGGCTTGTGGTGGCGCGTGGCTATCCCGAAAAATCTGAAAAAAATCATAAAAATCCTAGAAAATTATGTTCTAGGTGTTTGTGCAAAAAGTTTTGAAGTTGGGTTTTCTGGTGTCTCGATTTTCTCACTGAATAGCCTCGTTTTGCATGAAAACACAACATTCGGGTAAGTTCAATAATTTTATCTTGAAGTTCATAGGTTATTATGATTTGTTGTGAAGAAATATTGGAGAAAATAGTTTGGTAGATATTTAATTGGAGTTTTTAGAGAGAAAAATGGGAGAAAATATAGAAAATAAAGAAATTGTGAGAAAAATCATATTTTTTATGTTTAAATGATGATTAGGGTATTTTGAGGCCTAGGGTTGAGTGTTGGTGCAACTTTTAAGGTTGGCACAAAAATCGAAATTGGACACACAAATCGAGGCAGTGCGCGCTTTTCGAGGTACTTTCGATTTTGTTAAAGGTGAGAGGTCTAATCCCAAAAATTGGTTTATTCAAAGTGGTTCTTCTCTTGAACTTAATTTGATTTCATGCAAATGGTTTTGTTGCATGTGAATGGTTTTAACCTGTGATGTTTGGTTTCTTTGGGTTTGTCCTAAAATCTTTTATGTATGTGCATTGAATTTTGTGCGATAAATTGTGTACATGAAATATTGTTTATGCATCGAGTTATATTTTGTGGCATTGGCGTGTTTTTATGGGATGTCAGCCTAGGGTGATGGGTTGTACATATGGGATGGGATGTCAACCGATGATGTATAATAGGGGCGGAGAAAATGTTAATTGATGTCCTAAGTTGTAAGAATACAATTTATGAAGAGCTGTGGCTTGGATAGGGGAGGAGAAAACGTTAATTGGTGTCCTAAGTCATAAGAATGCAGTGGTAAGATTAAAGTTGTTTCGGTAAAGAGCCCATCTGATGAAGCAACGGGCAATTTAAAAGCAGTTTATGAAGACTTGTGGCTTGTAAATAGGAGAGGAGAAAAACTTAATTGGTGTCCTAAGTTGTAAGAGTGCAGTCCTGACCAAACATCCGGAACTCTCATCTAGCTGAAGGATTTCTGTGAAAAAGGATATTTCAAGGCTTGGGATGGCAGCAAAGGATTTTCCCTACTTCCACTGTGCAGTAACAAATTAAACCATTAAGAGTCAGCCTGGAAGTATGGATTTTTATCAGTGTAAGACAATATTGTTATGGCTATGAGGGCAGTAAGAAATCCTCACAAGGGCTTGGGCTTGTTAAATAAATGAACGAAGCTGATTGTTACTCAATTAACTAGTGAATCAGCTTGAGTTTCAAGTCAAACTCTGCATCTGGCTAAGTAGAATCCCAGGCGAAATACAGAACTTATCCACTCAAACTTGAATGAAGTAATTAAACATAAGCACTTTTGAGATAGCTCGTTAGATAAATGAGCCAGATCTCATTTCCAGCTCGTTAATTTCTGGAGACATTGACCAAACCACTATTTGGCCTGTTGGCATCATCATCTATGGCTTGAACACATTAATCCTTAAACTTAGAAGGCCACAACTCTTGGACTCCATTTTTATTTCCAAAGGGAAAGTTAAAAAAACTTAATGAAGACAAAGACCCCCAATTACCAACAACACCCACATACTTAATTCTTTAACATATAATTTGTTTTATTAACAATATATAACTAGATTAATTTTTTACACTTCTAATTAATAGTAAGTTACTGATATTAATGAAGTGCAAATTAACATAAAAAAGTTAGAAGACCTCTAATGCACAGGTTCAACTGAACGATATTATAACTATAATGAACAACTCAAAACTAATCTGCAGCAAAAACCACAGAAATACACATCTGAAGCATCATACATATGCATACATACATATTATATTACCCACACATTATATCTTTTCTACTAGCATGCTCCGTAAAGGTAACAAATATTTCACACAAAAATTTATAATTCATGGGTTCTGTTAAGATTGATTGAAAAAAAAATTTATATATATATATATAGGTATATGCATATACTTTCTGTACCAATCTGTTTCCTTATAACTAAAATAAGTCTACCCCAGTCGCCAAGATTGCCACTCGTCCGAGAATTTTTTCCTTATAACTAAAATAACTCGGAAATCATTTTCAACTTAGGGTTTTCGCTGCAAATCAATGATCTCTCCAGAAGTTAATTGCAATGATCTATATCTTCCTAGATCTTATATTGTATTCGCATAGAAGTATCAAAATGAAAGATCATTTGACTACTAGAAGATGACCTCTGAGTTGCCAAAGCGGAGCGGTGTGAGAGAATCGAACAACAGAATGCGGCGATGACTACCGGAGGCGACAACGACTACGATCAAAGAAGGAGACAGAGACAGAGGCAGAGGCAGAGGGGTCGATGGCGGGAGTTCAAAGAGAGATAGAGTTCGGGGAGAGTGAGAGAGAGAGGGGGATGGGGGAAGATGCGTGATTGAGAGAAAAGGGGGAGGGGGAGGGAAGATGCCAGATTTAGGGTTTTGGAGGGAATGAGAATTTTGGGAGGGAAATAATTTTTTTATTTTGTTGAAATATTAAGTTATTAAATAAAAAATAAAATAATTTATAAAAAAATATTAATAATTCCTTAATTGATAAAAATAAAATAATTTAATATTGTGATAACTTCAAAATTATTTAAATTATGATAATTATTAAATAATAAAATAATTTAAATTATTATATCAAATTCATATTGATTTAAGAATTTATTATATAATAAATTTAATAATTATTATATTATATTATTAGATTACAAACATTTACAATAGTTTTCACCATCATTGCATTCCCAGATTTTGCTTTTCATCTCGGCAGGCTGTTAGTGGAAAACTAGGATTGAGGCAATACCATCGTTCATCCAGTGGTTAAACGATGGTAATTGGCAATTTACACCTTAATCTGGTTTAGATGGCTGATGCCCTCAGTTCTGTTCACCAAATGAATCTACTTTACCATGTGAACAACATGTTTTATTGTTTTATGAGAGTTATCGGAGGATTGTTTTGTACAATTTACTCTTATGTTATGTTGTGAAGAGACTATTTTTATAATTTTAATTTATAGCTTTTTTATAAGGTGATTTCAATCTAATGAAACCAAAGTTTATGTACTTAATGAGCTTGGAATGTAATAAACTTTGATTATTAATTAATTAATAATCAAAGTAGGAAATATAGAATCTGTTTGCATACGAGGTGAGAAGCTATAAAGGTTTTTTTTTCCCTACTTTGAAGTGTAAATACAAATTTGACGCTTTTGTTATTATGTAATAATAAAAGCATCAAATAATTATATTCATGCATTTATAGAATTATATTAGGAATTGCTTATAATAGTGTTAGTTAAATCTTAATAATTATTTTTTGGTTAGAATTAATGAAAATAGATTCAATAAGAAAAAACTGTAAATATAACCCTTAAACACAAAAAAAAAAAAAAATCAAAGAAAAGAGAAATAAGTTAATTGGTATGAGAAACGTTGCAAAGGACGGGAAAAGGTCGATAGCTTCGCAACTTTGTCTCTATCCCTATAGAAACTTTTTATGAAATTAATAGTACCATGTATTTGTTAAAGTTTTAGGAATTTTAGAAATGAGCAAAGGAGCTTGATGAGTGTAGAGATTTAGTTTTAGGTTTATTATTTGTATTTGTAAATAAAATAAAAAATAAATTATTTTAAATTTTAAAAATTAAAATGACGTAATTTTATAATTTAAGTATAAAATTATAAATACGTGAATACCTACACATATCTAACATTTGTAATTATGTGTGGGTAAATTTATAAATAATTACCCACACATACTAAACATTTATTAATATGCGTGGATAATATAATCCAAAAAAGTGTCACATCAACTAATACATGGATACCCACACAAATATAACATTTGTAATTATATGTGGGTAAGCTTATAAACAATTACCCACACATGTGTAACATTTTTTAATATGTGTAGATAATATAATCCAAAATAAATGCCACATCAGCTAAAATTTTATCGGGAAATTATCCCACCAATCTCTGAAAGTGGAGGAAATTTTTTTAGCAAAAATAAGTGTGGGTAAGTTTAAAAATAATTACCCACACATACGTAACAGTTATTAATATGTGTGGGCAATATAATCTAAAAAAACTACTACATCAGCTAATACGTGAATACTTACATATATATAACATTTGTACTTATGTGTGGGTAAATTTTTAATAATTACCCACACATACGTAACATTTATTAATATGTGTGGGTAATATAATTAAAAAAAAATGCCACATCAGATAAAAATTTATCGAGAATTATCCCACCAATCTCTGAAAGTAGAGAAAAAATTTTCTGCCAAAATAAGTGTGGGTATATCAATTTACCCACACATAATAAATGTGGATAATTTAACGAGTTTGTCTAATTTAATCACCCACACATATTAACATTATGTGTGGGTAAATACCCTATATATAATATGAGTGGGTAATTTATGTGTGGGTAAATCCCCCAAATTCTTGTAGTGTTCCAAGCCACTGCTTTTCATAAACTACCCTTTACACTAGAAGTGAGTAATATTTTAGTTAAATGAAAATAATCGAATTAAATCAGTTAAAATTACCAATTCAGTTCAGTTCAAATTGTTGGTTTGATTCGATTTTTAAATTTGACAATTCAATTATTTAGGTTTGGTTTGATTTTTATATAAAAAAATAAAATAATCGAATTGATCAAAATATTAAAAATATTATCGTTTTTGACCAACAACTTAGCAGAACAGAAGAAAAAAAAGTTGTTCCAGAAAACAGTTTGGTCTTATACATTTGTTATAAGTAGTAGTTTTGATGTATAAAAAGAATAGAGAATGAAAGTTTTGATGGGTTTTTTTTAAATAAAATTTTTAATATTAGTTATATTTAAGACTTTATTTTAAAATATTACATAGAATGGAACTTAATAGTATTATTATCGCTTTTATTCTCTAAAACTCAAATAACTTGAGATAAAAAGACAAAATAATCCCAAATAGATACATCTATATGGAGTTCAAAAGTCTCATATTGAAACATCTAAACTCGCATTTCTAACTTACCACTAAATAAACATCATAGTCATTTCTTTTAGAGAAAATGCTATTTGTACAACTTGTTTGACAAATAAATTGACAAACATAGATTGAAATGACAAAAATACCCCACTCAATTATAAATTCACCACCCTGCCCTAGCTACCTCTCATCTCCTCTCTCTTTTTTCTATGACTACCTCTAGTAACCAACGTCTCGCCTCTCCTTATCGCTGCCTTAGGGCCCACCTTGCTTCTCGCTGATATATCCTCGTTGCTACCTCGCCTCAATCAGGCTTCGTTCGTGATGAAATTCAATTGATCTTTATCTGTCGTGGATAAGGGAGAGAGAGAGAGAGAGCGCAAAGAAGAGAGACAAAATGGATATAATTTTTTTATTATTTTACACGTGTATAAGACTAGGTGTAAACCTCTACGTTCTTAACAGGTTGGAAGACAGACATAGCCTATTGTTGCCCCTATTACATCTCCGTCAATGGAGCCTATTATAGTCCCATCTCCATCAATTGTAGCACATTCTGGTTTGCTAACTATCACAATCTGATTTGCTACATTTAGATGTATTGCTGATTCTATTATGAGTTTATTTTCTTATAATGTTAGGTTTCATATAATAAATTTTCAAGTATAACAAAGTCAGTTTCTATTTCTAAGAAATTAATATTTGAGTTATAATTAAACTAAAGTATAACAAAGTTAGAATTCAATCAGTTTCTGTGTCTAACATCTTTAGCTGCAGATGTGGATGTGCACACCTCATCTCGATCAACAGCTGCATATGTGGATGTGGATGCACCTGAAGGTTCAAATGTACGTAGGAGTACTTATAAACAACGTGCTCGAAAGGTGAAGAAACATGCCAAGGGAAGATTGACTATGGAGTTCAATTTTACTCTTATGCAAGCTATTTGTGACAATGCAAAGATGTTTAATAATGAAATTGGATACATTGTACATAAGAATTGTAGTTTTTAGTATAAGGAGTAGAGATGTGTACCTTCGACAGTTAGGGCACCGCTTTGTCACAAACTTCTTGTAAGTTAATCACCATTTTATTACTTTTACTTTGTATATTTATATGTTTTCTTATTGTTAACATTATATGAATTCTTTTCTTTTTTAGACTATTTTTAATATCAACATTGAGGATAAGAATGTCCAAAAGGCCATCGATAAACAAATGCAACAAGCTTGGAGAGGCCACAAATATTAGCTACATGCTTACTTCAAAGAAATTGGAGGAGAAAGAGATCCAATTAAGGCCAAGAGTAAGCACCATGAGAAAGTGAGCCAAGAGGATTGGGATTACCTTTGTGATCTTTGGATAAGTCCTTTTTTTATGGTAATGCTTATAATTGTTTTTCAGGATTCATTTTTCTTATTAATGAAAATACATATTTATTAGTGAATTGTTAATTTTTAAAGGAACGAGCACAGAAGAATGCCGATTCTCGTGCAAAATGAAAGTGGGAATCTAGAAATGGTTCGAGGAGTACAATGCGTCATCACGTTATTCGTTCATCTGACTTGGATGGCCTGACATGACATATTGAGACTTGGCATCTTTGACATTGGCATTCCGAACACGGTTGGTCGTCTCTAGAGTTAGAGGCTAAATATATAAGTATATTATTTTTACTCTGGATTAGGGGAGGAAAAAGCTCAAATCAAGGAAAATTGGTTTGCATAGTTTTATTTTTATCAATTGAAAAGCTTATGTTGGGTATCTTGTGAAGAGTATTGGGTTCAATCAAGGATAAGTGTTTTATAGGAGTAAAGAAAGTTGACAAAAAGAAAAAGGAATGGAATAATGCAATAGGAAATGTGTGTTTTTTTTTTTTATGATGTAGTTAATGCACTGGGAATTTTTTTTTTTTTTCTTTTGAATCGGATTGGTCTTAAAACTTGCATTTTTGTTTCTTTTCTAGTTTTTCTTTGTATTTCTGCCGTGTTTTTTGAAAGGTGGAGGGAGTTGATGTGTGAAGGGATTCATTAGTTTTTCTTTGTAACTCTTAATGAATTTGAACAACATAGAATTTCATTTATTATGAAAATACAGTTTAATTATTTTTTAGTATAGTTTGACATTTATCCTGTTAATTACACAGGCTTTGAATATTTAGAGATTAATATTTCAAATGTAGTTGTTATTTTAATTTACATCTATCCTTGTGGAGATCTAGTTGTTGCTAGTTGTTACTTAAGTAGAAAGCATTTGTTGGATTTTTCATCATATTTCTTTGTCAGTGACATGAATAGCATTGAGTGGGTATGCTTGTGAAAAATCATGGCCGATTTTGATGATTCAACTGCTTTATATTGGCATAATGGAGACTATATTTTTAATTTAAAAATAATTGATTAAGGATATGTTGCATTTTTTTACAGGAACAAATGATGCAGTTGAGGCGAGATAATCCTCCAGATAAAATAACTGATAAGGATATCTTAGAAAAATTCATTGGACGACAATCTGTTCGCTTGTTTGGTTGGGGGCGATCTCCTAGTACTTCTGGGACAACATACACTAGTGAGGAGTTTAGTCGTCCAACTTACAAACAGTTGGTTGATGATTTGAACCAATACAAGTTGCTTTTTCAAGAGCTCTAGGGAGATGTAAACATGTTGTGGCAAGTATTGATTGAAAAGAATATTATGCCTCATCCGTCTACTGTACATGTACCATCGGATCATAGTTCAGGACGATCTCACCTCAATCCATTCCGCCTCGACCCATCCAGCTCTAGCCCTTCCCTCTATTCTACTAAAGACGAGTTTGGCGACGAGATTTAATAATTTGTTTTATGCTTTTTTTTCAAGAATGTTTGAACTTTTTAGGTGACTTTATGATTTTATGCTTATTTTGTGACTTTATGACTTTTTATGTGCATATATGTTTGAACTAAATTGTAATAGATGACTTTTTATTTTGTGACTTTTTATGTGCAACAATTGAAATTTTACATATAATATTTTAGCTTTGTCTACACATAATATGTTTTTTAACCACACATGAAAATTATCCTCATACAGAAATTATTTTTTATATTATTACCCATGTAACAATCCGATCGAGCGATAGGAAGGACCGGAATAACTTACCCTGATAGGCCTACGCGAACTTTCCAAGGGGGTCACCCATCCCTGGATTACCCCAGATTAAGCACGCTTAACTTGAGAGTTCTTTGCCAACATTCAGCCCAGAAGGTATCCAACTGTTGTTGTTTGCTTTATTGCACTATCCTCGATATATACTAACTTCTCTAGGCTCTCGGAGTGTTACATTCTCCCTCCCTTAAGCACATGATGTCCTCGTCATGCGACCTTACAACCGGTCCCAGATCTCCCCCCTTGCATGGCCGATGTGGGATTCGCCTAAGGTGCCCACACGCACCCCCCATAGGGGCCTACACACACCCTCCTCGAGACTCAGCCTCCTCGTTGAGGTTTGCCCCACCACCACGCTCAGAGGCTCGGGAGTCGGCTCTGATACCACCTGTAACGACCCGATTGAGCGATAGGAAGGACCGGAACAACTTACCCTGATAGGCCTACGCGAACTTCCCAGGGGGGTCACCCATCCCTGGATTACCCCAGGTTAAGCATGCTTAACTTTAGAGTTCTTTGCCAACATTCAGCCCAAAAGGTATCCAGCTGGTATTGTTTCCTTTCTTGCACTATCCTCGATATATACTAACTTCTCTGGGCTCTCGGGGTATTACAACCCACACATAATATTTTTGTTACCCACATTATATTTTTTTTAGCCACATATTCAAAATCTTTTTAAATTATTACCCGCACATAATATTTTTTTTACCTACACATAACGTTTTTACTCACATAAAAAAAATATTTTTAATATTATTACCCACACATAATCTTAAATTTACTTACACATAAACAAATACACGTGTCATGCCACATCATCATCCAATTAAAGCCACATCATCAACCACGTCATCAGCCACGTCATCAGCTGCGTCATCAGCCACGTCACAATTACAAATTCCTGACATAAAAATACCTACATATACAAAAATATTTACCTACACATATATGTGTGGGTAATATATTAAGATTTACCCACACATGAATATATGTGTGGGTAAAAGTTATTTTTTAAACCCCATTTACCCACATATCTTGACATTTGCATTATGTGTGAAGAAAAATTATAATTGACATATAAGGTAATTTTTATCCACATTTACGTGTGTGGGTAAATCTCTCAATTTCTTGTAGTGAATATATAGTGCAGGGTGTCTCTTACAGTAATCCTTCTGACGCTTAAGTTAGTCTTAGCCAAAAAATAAAGAAATATTCAACTAGTTTGTATAAGAGTTTTTACGTACCTCAATTGAAGAGATCACTTCCTATTTATAAAGGTTGAATACCGATATATGGAAGAACATTCATATCTTTTGGGATCGTATGTTCCTGATTTTTAACTAAAAACTTTGGAGGTGAGTTAACGCATTATTAGCGACCTATAATTAATCTAAAGGGTCTTTTGAAAATTGTATCTCTAGAACTCAAGAAAGGTTCCTATGAAGGTCTCTTGAGGCTTCTTAGGAGAAGCTCCTGAGGGTCTTTTGATGACTGCTCTATCTTGAAGGTCTCTTAGACCTCTCTTTTTTAACTTATTTTTCTTGGACCTATCTTGAACTTGGGCCCAGGGTGTTGTGCACATTAGTAATGAATGACTACATGTTTTATAAAAATTAGTGTTTTAATATTTCTTGTGTTGAGTTGAAAATAATGCTTTTACAATTTTTTTTAATAAAATTTAGAAAACAATTCTAGGACGTATACAATTGATACTAGCCTAATTCCGAGAAATCCATTATTATTAAGTTATCTTTCAAAAACAATTCTTATTTTTAATGGTTGTTGTTATCCCTTCTCTCTAATAGGTGTCGGTTGGGAGGTTTACTACTAGGGAGGATTCTTTTTTTAAGAGAAATTGGTGGGAATAAATTATGCACTTCTATCTTGAATAAAGGTGGGGTCAATTTTTTCTTTGTGATCTCCAGCGCTAAAATTAGTATAATAAATTAACTGTAAATATATGTAAACATTGAATATGTAAATTCCGAATTTATTTTAATATTATATTAAAATATTAATCATCATCTCATCTAAAAACTTAAATTATTAATTCTTGATTTTGTTTTTATAGCTCAGTCATCTCGATTTATTGAAGATTTCTTTGGTGAGTATTTCTTGAAGATTTGACCTTGCTTCTTGTCACCTTTGGAAACTATCTTCAATGGCTGAACTTTGAAGGATATATAAATGCCTTGAGGTTTGATTTCCTTGCTTGACATCATTCTTTTTATACCTTTGAGTAGTTAGTAATCTTTATTTTTCTACCTTCAAGCCTAGACGAATGGCATCCTTTAATGTTTAGTAACACAAGGGTTGCATGATGTCTACGATATCATTGTGTAGTCCACCAATATAATGAGTTATATAGCATGTTCCTCTGGTTCATGGATGTCACACTTTAAGAGTAATTGTTCAAATTTCATTGTGTAGATTTCTATATACATAGTGCTTTGGAGGGAACTTATGTTTGAGCTCTTGTTCAATCTTATCCCAAGATTTGATCTTGTGTCTACCTTCTCATTCCCCCTGTCTCTTAAGATTTTCTCTTATGCTTGACAACATTCTTTTATACCTTGAGTGGTTAGTAATCTTTATTTTCATTCATTGTTGGAGCTATTATCATAAGGATTTTCATTCTAATTCTTGGGCCTTCATAAACTTCAAGTCTTTATTATAATTAATTCTTTGAATTTGTTTATATAGCTCAATCATCTCGATTTCTTGAAGATTTCTTTGGTGAGTATTTTGACGTCTTGGAGGCATTGTAGTATACAATAACTCAAGTCACCTGCAAGAGAATAAAGAATAGGATAAGATGTGATATTAATTGGAGTATGTGATGTTGGTGTGACATTAACTAGATATTGTGAAAAAATTATTGAATGCGGAAATTAATAAATTATTTAGATTTTGTAAATGTATTAACACATCAATACATGATTGTCATAACTAAGTGTCCCGACATCAATCAAAAAACACAACCTTGAGAAGCTAACTCAAAAAATATTAGCCAATAATTTTAACATTTCATTTGAATTTCAAATATATTTTTAATATCAAAAGATATTTGATATTAAAAATAATTATTGTGGACATTTTTGCTATTGGAATATAAAAGTTACAAAGGGACATTATGGAAATTAATAAAGACTTTAGTACACCATAAAGACTATTTGCTTAAATAATAAGGAAACCGATTTTAAAGTTTATTGGAGAAGAAATATAGTATGAACTTGCAGTTCTAGGTTGGCACGGCTTCAATAAGTGTGGATGTGACAAAATCTTTAAGCTTGGTCCCAGAATGAGTGTAGCCATCATCATTCTTGTATACGGCATTTATCACTTTGGCAAGGTTGGCGACTCGCACAAGTAAAGGCATTGGCATTACAGTTGGTTGTAACATCTCTGCATTAATGTCCTTCCATGCATCTCTTACTTGCTTCTCAAATTCAATCATTGTCTCTTGCTCTGATGCTCTATATTGTTCCATGTAGCATTCCACAGCAGAGGCTACGTGCCCTCTCTCTTGCTCAAACTACAATCAACACAATAAATTACTTTGTATTGGTTCGAAAAAGTAGCTTGCATATGAAAAACTTTCTCAATAGGCTATTAATGTGAGAATCCATCGTATCAAAGTTTTCTCCATTTAAGGTTAAGTTCTTTTCTAGATATATAAATGTCACTTTATAAATGTCACTTCACCATGCATGATTCAAGTGATGCTTATTAAACTCATACTACTACTGTGGTTTTATAGCTAGGCTTTGATTCTAGCTACAGAGAAGTATTCGAGTTCACCTTTTGGTTCATAAGGTCAAATTAATATACATTCAAATCATTTCGGTAGGCTATCACTATAAGATGGCATTGTGACTGAAAACATCACCACAAAGGGGAAAGCTTTTTGAAATGGTAGAAAATCACTGCTAAAATTGCCAAAAAAAAAAATTGGTAAAAATTTTACTAAAAAATTTTGATGTTTAAGTCATTTACCTTGTGACCAACCATGTCATCCATGAGTCGACATATCACAGAGGAAGCTCTAACAATTAAAGGGTGACTTGACACCCAATCAAAGGCCTCTTGGGTGGCCAAATCACCCATCCCAACAAATGAATTGGTCGAAAGCATCTCATAAGCACCAGTTACGAGCGCCACTTGCATGTACTCTTCCATGGATGGAGTACTATAGCCTTGGTGGAACCATTTGGCCTCCTCAAAGTAGGCCCTCACCAACTTCTTCATCTGAGAAATTCAATCTCGACATTAATTAATGGCCTTTTGATGAGATAAACTAAGAAAGAACCAATGAAGCTTACTGCTAATTTTGCATAGTCGACGACATAAGACCTCCCTTGTTTGGCCATCTCCTCCTCAATCATGTTGTAAATATCAAGCAATGCTTCGTAACAGAGTCTCATGTACTCTGGAAGTTGACGTGTAGCACCCTCATCCCACCTAAAAATCAAGCAATTGGGCATCGTTAGATTAATCCATTTCAATTCATACATGCATGACAAGTTTAATGAACTATTCAAAAGAGAACAAAATCAAACTTTTCAACTGCATCAGTGAAGAGGGCAAGTTCTTCAAAGGTCCCATAGACATCGTATGTGTCGTCTATAATGGAGGTCATAGCAATCACTTTGGTTAGTATCCTTCTACCGAGCTCATATTGGGGTTCAAAATAAACTCCCATTATCCAAAAGTAGCACTCCACCACTCTATCTCTTGCAAATGGCAACTTCTTTGGCACATCTAAATCTTTCCACCACCTAAAAAATATATATCATTTACATGCAAATCATTTCCAACTCAAACTACATAAGAAAATTCTATTATTTTGACTTAGGTTTAGTATATTGTTGGATAGCAGAAGAACCTTGTGATCTCACTGAGCTCTCTTTGGTGTAGCTTCTGCAACAGGTTGAAATCTAACTTGGCAAAGTCCAGGAGGAGTGTATCATCATGGCCTTTTGGCTCAAACAAAGAAATATAGCTCCTTGCCTCTACCCTTGTCAGGCCCGTCCGGATGGGTTGGTTTAGAGCATGTATCACCTTGCCGGCGAGAGCATCGCCTAGGTCCGGTAGGGAAGACTCCAACTGGGCAGTGGTGAAGGCGACCAGCTCATCCAAGACGTCTTCTCCCCGCACCCTGAGATGAGCAGCCTCGTACAAGCTTAGCAGTGCCTCCACATCTCTCGTTAAGCATTCCTTAAACTGGCCTTCTCTTCCCTTCAGTTCCTTGAACACATCTGGTTGTTTGGTCGATGGAATTGATGCATCATCATCCATACATATATATATACACGCTGTTAATTAAACGAAGCAACGGATTGTTTAATTACCAGAAGACACAGGAAACCCCTGTTGTCTGAGCAGCCGGAAAGTGAGAGCAGTGCCATAAACACCGTCGCCGGCGTCATCGGGCCGTCGATGATGCCAGGTCTTCTTCATGCGCTGCAATGCTGTCTCGATCTCTCTCTCGAAATGGTAAGCCACGCCCAGGCGTTGGATGGCATCGATGAAGTCGGCAGAAGCAGCTGTGATCACCAACGTCGTTCTTATCCGGTCTTTCAGCTCCTCATGTCGCCGCTGCTCTGCGCTTACATCCACTCCCTCCTACTTACAGAATGATCAACATTAAGTTCTAACACTTAAAAAAGAGTTAGCTTCATCGTGCTCTGTTTGCTGTTGAGTTTTAGTGCTGTTGATTTGGTTGGCATGATCAAAACATTATCGTTTTTGTGTTCGACCCGAGTACCCGCATTTTTATATAGAAATATTATATATTTTTTTATAAGAAATTGCGTAAGAATTAATGAGTATGGTTTCGTACCGTAGCAGACGCAGCAGAATAAACAAGAAAACGATCCCCCCAAATGGAAGGATGGTAATTGGCAGAGCGACGGGTGGCCTCAGCCTCAACCTGCGCTGTGAATAATGCCATATATTATATGCCTTCTCTTTACTTATTGTTTTTGTGGGTTGGGAAGTTGATAAGGGCAAGAGCGAGCTGTTGTGGGTATTTATACAAAACAAAAACTCACGTGAAATTGATGCCAATAAAATAAAATTAGGCAATGTGTCTTTTTCCCATGCTATGACACAAGCTCAAGAAACGAGGAGGACGTGGACACAAGCTCACGTGAAATTGATGCCTTTAAAGTGTTTATTTTTTATAACTGATGTGGACACACTTTTTATTATGTAAAAATTGTACATTTTTGCATTCTCAATTATTTTCACATGTCTTATAATTCCAACTACTAAAATCTGCCGCAGAAATCACATGCAACCTGTTCATGTACATTCAATGCAACCCAAGTGGTCCTGTCTTGTTCAATATATATATTTTTTTTAATATAAATGATAAAATTTATCAAGACAAAAATAGGTTGATCTATCTTAATTAAGAATTTAGTTTTGTGTGTGTGTTTATTTTTATTTTTATTTATTTATGTTCAATTTTTACTTTCATTTAACTTATAAAGAGAGTCGTGTTTAGCAAGTCACGACAAGGGAAAGGAATGAGAATAAAAGAAAATGAACATAAAAATTAAAATACAAAAAATTAACAATTAACTTATTTATCTATTTTTGAGATAATTCACACCAAAAGTCACAAAATTTTGGTGTCTTTTGCAAAGTGGTCACTAAACTTCAATTGATGGTAAAGTGATCACAAAACTTTCAAATTTTTTGTAATGTGATCACATTTAAGAATTTTCGGCATGCTCTCATCGAAGTTGTTGTTATTTCAATGACATGGCGTTAATGTGTCGATGATGTGGCAATACAATCACCAGAGTATTGACTATACAAAAAAACAATCAATAAAAATGTGCCACATGTTAAAATCCAAATTCCCATAAACTCATTTCCTTCCCTCCCTTTTTTTCTCTCTCTCTCTTTTTCTTCTCGAGACTGCTTCCCTCCTTTCTTCTAATTTATTCCAAATTTTAAATTTTATCCAAATTTGTTTTAAATTTCATAAATAGATAAATACATATTTAATATTTAAAAAATAAAAAAATCTTCTAATTTTACTACTTTATCTCATTTTTACTTGAACTAATTAAAAAATACAACTAAAATTATAAAAAAAAATTTCTTAAATATTAAGTCCTCCTTGACTTCAAAAACAAATGCACATGAAAATCAAAATCAGTAAAATTAAGTCCTCTTTCATCTAAGATTTAATTTTTTATTTAAATAAAAAATTATAAGAAATCTTAATATTTAAGAAATCTTTTTTTTTATAATTTTAGTTGTATTTTTTTAATTAGTTCAGGTAAAAATGAGATAAAGTAGTAAAATTAGAAGATTTATTTATTTTTTAAATATTAAATATGTATTTATCTATTTATGAAATTTAAAATAAATTTGGATAAAATTTTAAATTTGGAATAAATTTGAAGATGGGAGGGCACTAGTCTCGAGAAGAAAGAAAGAGAGAGAGAGAGAGAAGCAGAAGGAAATGGTTTTATGGGAATTTGGGTTTTGACACGTGTCACATTTTTATTGGTTGTTTTTTGTACAGTCAATACTCTGGTGACTGTATTGTCATGTTATCGACACATCAACGCCACATCATCGGAACGACAGTAACTCAAGCGACAGCATGTTGGAAAATCTTAAATGTAATCACATTACAAAAAATTTGAAAGTTTTGTGATTATTTTACAATTAATTGAAGTTTAGTGATTATTTTGCAAAAGACATCAAAATTTTGTGACTTTTGGTGTAAATTACCCTTATTTTTGCATCAAACTTGGAAAATAAAGATATCAAAAAACGAAAAAGGAAACTCTACTCAATGGACCCTTAGCTAAAAAGATGCATATTAGAGTAAACCATCTCTTCCAAAAACAGTACTGCTTCACACAACCTCCATCAAAGCAATCTAGGGTTTGCAGAATGATCCACATTAAGTTCTAACACTTGAGAACTTAATGGAATGATGGTAATTGGCAGAGCGACGGGCGGCCTCAGCCTCAATCTGCGCTATGGATAATGCCAAATGTCTTCTCTTTGCTTATTGTTTTAGTGGGTATTTGTACTTCAAAACAAAAACAAAAAATGCCCTTTAATTAACAAACAAGGCAATGTTATTTCTCCACTAATTAACAAATTCATAACACTTTTTTTAAAATTATTAATTATTTTTTAAAAATTATAGATTGTGTAAAAAAATTTATATTTTAAAAAAAATACTTTTTGTAATGTAAAAGTGTTTATAATTAATGTGTCTAAAAAAATGCATCCATGCTCAAAACAGACCCAAAAAGAAAAAGTCCTAAATACCTTATTGATAGAGCAGTCTCTTGGAGACCCTCCGGATTATGCCCCATCAAGAATGTGTCAACTCACTTTTGAAATTTTTGTCTAGATATCAAAAACAAACAATCTCTGAAGACACAGATGCTCTTCCACATATTAATTTAACCTTCATAAATAGGGAGTCATCTCTCCAATTGAGATGCAAAAAAACTCTTACATAATCTACCTAAATATTTTTTTATTTTTCAGTTGAGACTAATTTAAACATCAAAAGGCCCCATGCGGGAGACACCTTTGACTGTCTTTTGTTTTACTGCTCTCCTAGAGACTATAGCCTTAAGACGAACACTTTCCTGCAACTATAAATTTATTACAATATTTTGTCAACAACAATAATTTTAAAAAAATAGTTGATAATTTATGAAGAAATGTTGTTAATTTCTTAAAGAAGTATTTATAATTATATGAGAGTCAAAAGTTAGTGTACAAATCATAATATCTAAAAGTTTATTATGGTGGTGTCGACATTTATAGTGAATAGAAATATTACATTTAAATTAACTGTAATTTAGAGATTATAAGTTCAAATTTTATTGACAAAGTAAAATTTTATATTATAAAAAGAAAAAAAAATGAACAATAAAACTAATCAAATGACAAATAAGCCCTTTTATATTATAAAAATTATAAAAAAATGTAAAAATAATTTTTAATTTTAAAAACTTTCATGCACAAAGCATCCGAAGCAATCTAAAGTTTCTAACTTGTGAGAAATCAGATACACGTAACCAAAATGTAAATAATTGTCTATGAAGGTAATAAAGTATGATGCACCATGACATGCCCTCACATTCATAGGACCGTATATGTCAGAGTGTACTAACTTAAAAGGACAAGATGCACATGAAACCTTATCAAAAGGTTTCCTCTTGGCCTTACTGGCTAAGTAAGGCTCACAAACAGTGAGCATCACTCACAATAAGTCTCACTTTACTGAGAGATCCCAATAGACTTTCTCGCGCTAACCTTGTCATCCTTTCTTGGCCCACATGGTCAAGTCTTTTGTGCCATAAATCACAATTAACATTTACGATAGAAAAAATAGAAGAAACTAAAGCAATAGAATGGGACACACAGCTGTAAACAGGATCTTGAAACCGAGCTAGAGTTTCCATAGTAAGTGTAACGGCTACCCCATATCAGAAGTTGGGCCAGAATTTTGAAGGCATTATTGGCACCAAAGACCAGATAGATGGTAGTAAAATGAATATATGCTTTCTCATGGTAGAAGTAAGGGGGCAAAAACACACAATGGGGTACATCTCCTCCTCAAGACTTTGTAGGCACTGCATGGAAACCCGAGTCCTAACATGATTTCTAGATGGATCTGGGTACTAGCTAAATCTAACTAGATCTAGAGATAAATCTAATGGGTCAGATCTAAATGGATGGGATAGATCTAAGCAGATCGGGTCCAATTTAAGATCTGGATTGTAAGATTACAAAACTAAGGCTAGGATGAGAAATGGTAAACTTGAAAAAGAACAACAACAAGCTGATTTGACAAAAATACTTTCGAGAACATGAACACCTGTTAGAAGAACATGCTGATACAATTAAGTTATTCTCTCAATAGTTTCTTAAAAAAGTATCAAAGCTTAGTATATAAATTATACATGTTGGTTTATTGCAAATTGCTTTAAAACCATTTGGGCAAAAAACAGAACAAATGATGCTATCTTTTTAACCTTGTGTAAAGCAAGGATGATAGATTTCAATGAATCCATTATAGGATTTGCTGAGACAAGTCTAAGTAATGGACTAATTTCTTTTAATTGTTCCTTAATTTCACCATAGCCTTAATAAACAACCATACGTCAGTGAGTATAGTTAATACCTACCATAAGATTCTAAGTGAAAAAGTTTCAAGTGAAAGTAGCTTAGTAGGCTATCAAGCACCTAGCAATGCTTCTTTAAGACCTCATATTTAGTGTTCCTTAGCTCAAATTTCTCAAGCTTCTCCAATAGGCATGCCCAAGCCATCACTAAGTGAACCATCATATTTTTAAAGTTCAGATGATAAATGTGTCGTCATAATCTCAAAATTCTAAATTTGATCTCCTATAATTTCCTATGGATAACTAAACTGCTTGGCAAACCCAGTGACAAAGTGACTTGATAGGTGTATGTATCTCTTCCATTATATTCCCATAATTATAAATTTGATCACTTATGATTCCATATGCTTGCAAGACTGTATGACAAAGTGACTTGATATATGCAAGTATCTCCTTCTTACATGCCACATGACATTAGCTTTCTAATCAAGGTACAAAGATTGTCATTCACATGTGAACCTTATAAGAAGGGATACGCATCCGTTGACAATCTGAGATAACATAACACACTAATATTGCCTTGTATATGGCTGTGATTTGAGTGAGTGTGATGTAGCTTAAGCCACATCTTTTAGTTTCAGCTCATATATTCTCATTGTGGACTATTATATCTGAAGTCATGATGACCAAATCCGTCATCATGACTCCGGACAAATAAGGTAACTGCCATCATTATACTGTCATAGTAGATTCCAACAGTAGCCTTAGAACTTAGACCACATTGGCTTAAGCAGACTAATTGTCACTCTAGACAAGTTAAGTTCCCTTTTAGTTTGGGGGATATGGGGGCTCATTTGGGCGTATCTAGAGACAGAGAGTTTGGGGGATCTAGGCGATAGGATTTGGGGATTTGAACGCTGATCTAGGCAAATCTAGAGAAATAGAGTTTGGGGGATCTAAGCGATAGGTTTGGGGGATTTGGGCACTGATCTGGGTGGATCTAGAGACAAAGAGTTTGGGGGATCTAGGCGATGGGTTTGGGGGATTTGGGTGCTGATCTAGACGAATCTAGAGACAGAGAGTTTGGAGGATCTAGGCAATGGGTTTGGGGGATTTGGGAGTTGATTTGGGCGGATCTAGAGACAAAGAGTTTGGGGGATCTAGGATATGGGTTTGAGGGATTTTGGGCCCTGATCTGGGCGAATCTAGAGACAGAGAGTTTGGGGGATCTAGGCAATGGGTTTGGAGGATTTGGGTGTTGATCTGGGCAGATCTAGAGACAGAGAGTTTGGGGGATCTGGGCGAAGCCAACACAAAATACATATATACACATATATAGTTTTTTGTTCATAAACTTATCAACAAAGGTTGCGAGGAGGCGACTCAACAAAGGCGGCGAGGAAGCGGCGATCGAGCACAACAAGGATGATGTGGAGGATGCAACAGAGGCGATAAGGAAGCTGCAATCGAGCTGATCTGAGAGGCGGCAGAGGAGATTCAACAGAGGGAAAGAGGAAGATGAAGGAAATATGGCAATGGAAAGAGGCGGAGCATTTATCGCCTCTTTAATTATTTTTAATTAATTAATAATATTTTTTAAATATTATTTTCTATTATCAAAATTATTATTTTCTATTAAAAATAATTTTTTTAAAATTAACTTATTAAATATTTTTAATAGTGTATTTATTTTTAATAGTATTATTTTTTATTAAAATAATTTAAATAATTTCCTACAATTCTATATTGAATGTGATCAATATTTGGTCATATGGCCATAGAAGTGGTGCTATTTAATTGCACATGGTTCGACCCAACCCCTAGACGTGGGACTCGAATACATGATCAATATGGAATAGTTGAGGTCCGAGCTAACAGAAGGTACAATCGGTATGATCCTTTTATACTTGTCTCTCAAGCGCATCAGGTTTATTATGCTTCGTATCCATCTCGACAACGAAATTTGGTAGACTGGTGGGTGGTTATTCGAGATAAGGCTAGGAGCACAGTTCACGCCCCAACTATTGAAAGACAAAGGAATGCATATCAGGCAGATGAGGAAATGTCAGTGCAGCCGGCTGCAGTTGTAAATGAACAACTCAACACCCTTAGAGATGAAGTTGGTGAATTTGAATGGGTGGATGAGCACTCATTTGATCAGAACCTTGTTGCGGATGATGAGGAGGTAAACGCTGAAGAAGTCGAAGATGAGGATGATGATGAGGACGAAGAGGAGGACGATGATGAGGATGAAGATGAGGATGAAGATGAGCAGTCAGATGACACGGAATAGCTACATAGGTGATAGTGAACAATTGCAATGTTATCCTTACATTTAATCTGTTAGTTCAAAAACACAATTTGAAACACAAGTTCATGAATATAACATAAACCATTGATTTATATGATAAATCATATTTTATTTCGAAAGTATTTAAAAGTTCTTATCTAATCGGTATGATCCTTTTATAGATTAGAAAGTTTGATGTTGTGGGTTTCATTTTCAAACTATTAATATCTAACTAAAAGATATCAATAATGTTATTTGTGAACTCCTAACAAAATTAAAAGGCTAATTAGGAACTTAGATTTAAATATATATATATGTATATATACATAATACTTTCTTATAATAATTTACGGTCACTAGTTTTTCAATGTATATTTTGTAAAATTATAAATATTTATAATAATTCATAAATCACATAGCCAATTAAACATACGCCAACTAACTATAATGTTATGATTACATTTAAGTTACATTTAAGTTATTGTTATCACATGCCTACTAACTGTTTTCTTTATATGACAGGATATGTCACAAAGAACACCATATGGTCAGGGTATGCGACGTCGTCAGTTTAGAGAGAGTGCTGGAAAGGACCACATTGGTACGCTCTACACTCCATCTTTAAATTATTCATCACTTGCATGTTGAACCCCTCACAATTATTTATTTTTGTAGGAGGACATTCGTCACCTTCTGATGTGAGATTTGATTCTCCTAGCCCACATACACCTCACTCCTACACTGATGAGCCTTCTTCCACGCCTATTGAGGTTGGGGGTTCATCAACGCCCCCTGCTCCCCCTCAAAATCGTACGATGATACGTCCCTTGGGTTCCTCGTAAGCATTCTCGAGATGTAACATTTGGTGCAAACGAGATGTAACACGAATAATTCAAAGTAAATTTGAGAAGCCATACACGAGTTGGAAAAAGACAGACCCTCTGGTCAGGGATATGTGGTTTGGCGAATATAAGGTAATGTGTTACTTTAGTTTATCTAAACTGTTTAAAGTTTTAGAAGTTAATACTTGTTTTTTGCTTTTGACCTGTTTAACCCAATGGATAACTTTTTAATATATTTATGCCCTAGTAGTTTAACATTTAAGCACTAAACATATGTAAAATATGAGCTTTACAGATAGTGTTTTTTATTATCTATTCTTCATTATGCTGCACATTGGATCCAACCATTACATTGAATTGAATTGAATAGAACAACTTAGATTATTTATTATATAATTTTCACTACCATTGATATTTGTTCTATTTGGTATATATTTGTGCAAGAAATTTCCCTAATATTGATTAGCCATCCTATGTCATATTTGGTATAATTTATAGCTTCAAACACTATAAAGAAATTATCTTTATAGTGTTTGAAGCTAGGTAGAATTCTAATTCAAGTAGGAAACCTTTTGTATAAGAGTTTGGTCCATGGTTCAATAAATGATCACGTGGGATATTTTCTCCTAAGTTCTCTTCAACCTAACAGTTTAGTTAGGGTTAAATTCTGTTCAAATTATAAGTTTATGGACAGTTTAAGAACAATATCAGCATAGTAATGGAAATCTTTTGTACACAATTTGAAAAACATAAAGGTATGGTTTCTTGTTTGGTTTGGCTAGCAGTTTCTTCTCCATTTTGTTGAACTATCTAATATTTTGAAATATTCGAAACAAGACAATAATGATCTTGAGAAACTAATACTGAGATATTTATAAGCGTTCTCACATGAAAAGTGTTCTAGCAAGAACCAACGAGGCAAGCTTCAACAATTCTCCACCATTTGCCTTTGAGATCTTCACCCAATAGCCAACTCCTGCTTTCACCATGCTCTTCATATGACCTGCTGCTCCTGATCACTCAAGACATAAAACAAACATATCAAACAAAAACAAATCAATGCTGTAAGACATAACAATGGACCACCTTTGGATAAAATTCCAACTGCAAAAACTAAACCTGCAACTCTCATTAGATATTATCCTCCTCAAGGGATTTCCTAATGAACATATTCCTAACACCAATATGATTGATATACTCCATGGTGGGACTAAAAACTAAGCCAAATGGACTGCCCATTAGTTGTTTCAACTCCTCCTACCTAGACTATATTTTAGGGTTCCTGCTGCATACAAAATGCAACATATACACCCTAAATGCATAATTTCCAGCTAGGCACACTCCATCATAAACCAAATCCATATATGATGATACTCATTAATCCCAAAAAGGGTCTAAACTTTTACACAACAATTCAACACCAGTGAACCTCTCCCGGAATTGAACTTAACATTGCTAGACTTCCTCATAGCTACCAAAATCGTCCTTTTAGGATTTACCACTGACTTTCTCTTATGTTTACTTCAGAACAAGACTGCTCAACCTCTTGAGACTCTTCTAACTACCAGCCTACCAAGATATGCTTAAGATTTGGGTAACTTAGGCTGCCATAAGCTGTCCTATTCTTATTCCAACCTCTATGCCTTATCATTCCAGCTTCTCCTCCTTCCAACAATCTTAAACACTAAATTACCACCTCAGCTACACCTTGAGATTCCCATTGGATAACTATCAATGAAGCTGCCTTACTTTTCCTAGGCATACCATTGAAATCGACACAACTTTCCTATGCACTCAATTTACCCCTTTAACCTAAGGGATCTTCCACCTGAGTCCAAGACTTTCCCAAATTTTCATGTCCTATTAGTAGAGTTTTCCCTTATAGGTAAGAACCCTAGCTTTTGAAAGACCTAGGCATACCTATTACACAACTCCACACACCTAACCCTTCACACCAGAAGCAATTTCCAGCAGACTTCCTAAATTCCAGCAAGCTCATATACGCTTGGGAATTCCTTAGGAACACACCATCTTCACTAGGTTCACCTCACCTAGTTCCACCATGAGACAAGACCTAGATAGGTATGATCTAGAATTAGTTTGGGAGAGTCACAAAGATTACAAATGAATTGGAGGGAGTCCTCCTCACTTTAATTGAGATATTTGTAATGAAACACATAATAACAAATTATATAAACCATCCAAGATCCTATTTTTAATATTGACTTTAATAACTTTTTAATGGACTTAATCAGTTGGCATATATATTTTTATTGAAAAAGTATATATATGAATCATGTATGGATTAGAATCATTCTAGATCATCCATTTCCTTGTTTCTCTCAAATAAAAAAGATTCAATTTTTATTACTGCCTCTGCCTGATTCTTAAAGTTAAAGCTTTCAACCCCAACGATAAAATCATAATTAATTTCCTTCTTTTCCACTCATTTTCGTGGGATTCATTTCCTGTCAATTCCCAATTATGCGCGTGTTTACCGTTCGACAAACACAAACTCTGTTGGTTAAAGAGCGTCTAAATTTCCGCTCTCAGACTCACTATTCTTTTGTTCAAACTCCGCCGGCGAAAGCCTTCGCGGCTTTTCCTTGTCCTCTCCTCCTCATTCCCCCTTCTTCTATGCCTATGCGTATATATCATGTCCTAACTCAATTCTTTATTACGTGGGTTCAACTGGAAACAGGGAATCAACTCTTATATAATTGGCAATCTCTCTCTCTCTCTCTCTCTCTCTCTCTCTCTATGGTTCCTTTTATATGTCAATTTATTATATGTTTGATTTTTGAATCCAATTATTGATTATGTCGTTTATTTCTTTGTGTGCTTCTATGTCAAAATAAATGGTTGGTTTCATGAATTCGATATTTGATTTAGAGGGTTCAGTTGGAATCTGGGAATCAGTTCTTATTCAATTGGTAATCTCTCCCCTTCTATATGGGTTTGTTCATACGTCAATATGTCATTGAAGTTTTGTCTGCTTTCCTTGACTTCCATATTAGATCTGTAAGGTTAGTTTCTGTGTGTTTTTCTAGGAATAGGTCAGATTGAATTTCAGCTCTGGGTTTGTGAAGTCTATAGGATTAATTATCTGAATTGGTGGGTTCAAGAATTTATGTCCATTGAATACTTCTGCTCCCAGTTCAAGAATTCTTTTCCTCTTTTTATATCAAGAGAATGGACAATATTCAAGGGCCTTATCTCATCGTTTAGAGTTGTAAGCACAGAGAATTCTGGTGTGTTCTACTTGTCACCTTGGTTAAAAAGATTGATAGACTCTATTGTGAGGCAATAGTTGTTTAAATGTTTTAGTTTTTATTTTTTGTTGTTACCCGTTAACACGAGTTGAGAGTCAGTGCAGATCTATCTTTTCATTTTTGAAAAAAATATTTAATGTAATTGTGATATCATATCATAGTGATAACCTAAATTTGTTGGATTTGGGTCTAATACAATGCATGGCAAGTGATGGCCATCAATCTGATAAAAAGAATAATGTCCAATCAGTGGTTTTCTATTAGTCCTAAGCATATCTATATCTTTTTCTTCCCAAATGAAATGAATATAAAATAGGAGGCCATTGAATCATGAACGACCATATCAACTGAAAATAGTCAAAGACTAAAAGACTACACTTCAAAATAAGCCATTCATCTCTGCAAGCCTGCAACTAGAGTTAGTAGTATATAAAGATAAAACAGAGTAAGAGGAATTCATCTTAAAGACCAAAAGCCATAATGATAAATCAAGTACTCCAACTTGCAGCCCTGGGGTAGAGAAATGTTGATAAGCTTCTCAGAAACAAAAATGATCTAAATATTAGGTGACAATATGTTAATGATAATGTATAAACATGAATATCGGAGTTAATAGTTTTCTTTTTCATCTAAATCCAGCTACTCAATCGTACACCAAACGATACAATTACAATCTGTCAAAAAGCAGGGATGTCCTGACAACGTATTTGTTTTATCAGTGAGAAGCTGGCACCAATGTTCTTCAAGCAAAGGGAAAGAAATAAATACATGGCTTGATGTCAATCTCTTGTTTTATCCATCTCTTTCTGCACTTGATTATAAGCAGACAGCATTGATGATCAAAATTGGGCAAGTGTGCAGCCTCCCAGTTGAAGTCTATAGGATCAACTGGGAGGCTGCACACTTGCCCAATTTTGTAGTGGCACCTCACTAGGTTCACCTCAGCAGACTTTCCAACATTATATACATTCCACTATTTTTCCTCATCACATCCTATGATAAATGAAAATTAGATCTTACTATATATATAACAAATCAGCATGTTCATGTAACTTCAAATCCACTACTTTGGTTTGTTTTTGTTTTGTGATTGTAATGTTTTCTTTTCATGTCCCTGTTGAAACTACATAGAGACTGGAGAGATTGTAGGAGTATTGATTGATTTAACTTTTTATTTTGTTTAAATTTTATTTTTCTTTACATTACAGAAGAATTGGTCTTAGGAGATTGAATTGGAAAATAAAATAAGGATAAATTTTGAAAAGACGACTTCTGATCGTTTGACTAACCTTTTGTTCCGTGTGAGGAGGCACTTTCCATAAAAACCATCTTGGATGTGTCCTGTTGTATTTGAAGCACTCCAAGAGTATTGGAATAGTCCAGAATTTAAAAACAAATAAGAAAAGGCCAAGAAAAATCGGTCTTCAGATGTTGGAGGTAGTAAACATACATATGGTTCCATCCCTATGTCTGAACATAAGAAGAGATTGGTAATATTTGATATTTTTTGTTATTTTCATTATACTTAATTACTTAAGTATGGTTGCATGAACACTTTATTTTGTCCCTTGCAGTCTAAGCTACTTGGTCGCTCATCTACACAGGCTGAATTATTTATTGCGACACACCAAAGGAAGGATAAATCAGGATTTGTTGATAGTAGATCTGAGGAAACTTATGTAAATATACAACAATACTTGTGTCTTATATTCTATTATTCTTAACTGACAGTTTTGATAGTATAACTTATTCCATGTACTTCCAGGCTGACCTCCAGATGCGCCAACATGATGCATCATCACAATCATCAGCAGTTGGCCCAACAGAAGATAGTGACGCTGCCGGACAGCCCTCGCAGCCAGCTTTTGATAGACATCATTATGGTTAGAGGTTGCAGGCGGGAAAAAGAAGGGTCGTGTATATGGGATGGGGTCAGAAGCATACGTTATCCCCGGTTCTTATCATATGTTGTCACCATCGCCACCGCCTCCACAGTCGTCGTCTATCTCACTTGCTGACCAAATTCAACAAGCTATTAGCGCAGCTATACAACCATTGACCCATCATTTGTCAGCTATAGAAGAAAGATTACCGCCGCCCTCAAATCCTTCGGATCATTAGGAGGATCCGCCATTGCCATGGATAGATATTACATTGTATTATTTTTATTGTTCATGGACGATGTGTTTTATTAATGTTGTATGGATTTCTTGTATGAATTTAAAATTGTACGGATTTCTTGTATGAATTTAATATTGTTTATATCAGGTTTTTGCATTATCTATACTGTGTATATCAGGTTTATATATAAAATTTTGTAAAGATATTTTTTTTAATTAAATTTAAAATAGAGACGGATTTTGAGACAGAAAAAATCAGTCTCAAATTGCTTCAAGAATTCCTCTCCAAATCTATCTCTAAATTCTGTCTCTAAATCCGTCTCAAATAAAGACGGAAAAATTCGTCTCTAAATCCGTCTTTGATAGAGACAGAAAAATCCGT
Organism: Diospyros lotus; assembly: GCF_014633365.1. NCBI lineage: Eukaryota > Viridiplantae > Streptophyta > Magnoliopsida > Ericales > Ebenaceae > Diospyros > Diospyros lotus. Next base: position 1,275,596 of record NC_068352.1, on the reverse strand, counting down.
CTCTAAATCAGTCTCTGATGGAGACGAAAAAAACAGTCTCTAAATCCGTCTCTAATGTTTGTCTCTAAATCCGTCTCAAATAGAGACGGAAAAATCCATCTCTAAATCAATCTCAAATAGAGACGGAAAAAAACAGTCTCTAAATCCGTCTCTAACGTCTGTCTCTAAATTCATCTCTAAATCGTCTCAAATAGAGACGGAAATAATCCATCTCTAAATTCGTCTCTGATCGATCTCAAAAGCCGTCTCAAATTTACCGACGGAGGTTTTAACGACGGACCAAAATCCGTCTCAAACTGTAAATCCGTCTCTAAATTCGTCTCAAATTGACTGTTTTCTTGTAGTGTTATTTGATCAGTTAGGTGTTAATTTCGAGAATAAAATTTTGAGATTTATGACATGTGGCAAATTTCAAGGACGACATTTTTGTAAGGAGGGGAGAATGTAAGACCCCGTTTCGGCATAAGATTGCCACGTAATATCGAAAAATTAGTTTGATAGCAATTATAAGTATTGAATCGACTACAGGAAGTGTCTCGGAGTGAAATTATCTAAGGAAAACGATATGGTCTCAATAAGCATTCCGAGATAGGATTTATTATATCGAAAGAAATCATATCGGGAATAGTTTTCAGTATATCTAAAATACAGCTGTCATTTAGGCTGCAAAATCGAATTATCGTAGGAGACTCCCGAAAAATCAACAGAACCTTAGGAGGGTTTCGGTTTTGCGTAATGAGCAACCCTTCAGTGATTTCAGGATGAAACAATGGCCCGGTGAGGACACTGGAGCGAAATCGTCCTTTTCAACTAAACTTTAGATTATTAATTTTGTGTTTTCGGTATTGTAATGCAAATTAATTTGAGGTTTAAGGACATAATTTTGCAATAAAGGAATTTTACAAATGATATTATGATAAAAATTAAGATTTAATGTGCAATTTTTTTAATTTAAAGTGTAATATATAATTATATATATGTGCGAATTAGTGACCATTTCTCTACAATTTCGTGGCCATGCTCTGTTGTGGCTGCCATTGGGTATTTCATACGCCAAGATGGTTCTTCACGCAAGTATGGGACAAGTAAGGTGGAGTTGATTGTGATTATGTGATGTGATATATATATATATATGTTGCGTGTTAGGTGTGTGTGTGATCGCCCATGCTCTGCAACCTAAAGCCACGCCTCTGCAAGTTTGGAAGGTGTTGCACGCCATGTTTGCTAGAGTAGTGCCCAAGCTTCCTCAGCTATAAATAGGAAGAAGAATCGAAGAGGCAGTAAAGCAAATTGAGGGAAGAGAGATTGAGAGAGTGGTAAAGTGAGGGAGAGATGGCCGAATCGGCCATGGCAGCAGAGCCAGCGAGCAGAGTAGCAGCGGTGGAGGCGTGGTGATGGCTGCAAATGCGCGGTGACAGTGTGGAGGTGGCCAGAGGCTTGAGAGGCGAAAACAGAGGCTGTTGGAGGTGGCCTGGGATGGCCGGTTTCAGCCATGGCAGCCGCAGCTGTAGGCCGCACGTAAGACGTTGTTGCGGCTCGCGGCAGCGAACGATGGTGAGGCCGTTGCAGAGGGCGGCGGAGGTGCCAGCAGCGGAGCAGCAAACAGCGACAGTTGGGCATAGCGGAGGAGCTGGTTGCAAGTGGTGCGCACGCAGGAGCCATAGGAAGGAGATGATGAATAGTAGAAAAAGAAAAGAAAAGAAAAGGAAAGAAAGAAAAAGTGGAAGAAAAAAATAGAAAAATATGGAAAAAATTCTAAAAAATAGGATTTGGAGATTTAGTAATATTTTCGGAGATTTTGGCAAGAAAAATTGTCCTAGCACGGGTTTTGAGGATATGACACGCATACCGAGGAAGCCGGAGAAGCTAAGTTAATGTAAGTAAAATTTCCTAAAAAATTTCATAAATTTAAGAATTTTATTTTAGGAATTTTCACGGTGAAATATTTGAGAAAATATTTAGTTTGGATTTATCGAGCAAAAATAGGAAGAAATAGAGAGCAAAATAAAGAAAATGCAAAAAATAATGGAAAAATAGGTTTTAATATTTATTTAAATAATTATGGTGATTAAGATGTTTTGAAACTTAAGTTGAAGTGACTTGTGCAAATTTTGAGGATTGACATGCAAATCGAGGCCATGCACGAATTTCGAGGTAACTCGATAAGCTTGAGAAGGTAAGTGGTACTCCCCAACTAAATTTAGTTTTATGGAAAATGGTTGGTTGTAGGTGATTTATGTTTCAAACCCCAATCCCCAAGAATGCTTTCAACATATTAACATGCTCTGATATGTATCCATCACGTAGACTACATACATGACATGCTATGAAATGCATATGTACACGTTGATATCATTGATCATGTGCATTGTGGCCGTAAGGAGTACGAACTGGCACCACTGCTTTATCAAGGGTATACACCCCAGCTTCGAAAGAGGTGGTCGCAAAAATGGTGAGTAGCATGAAGGGTGCAGTTGCCTCTTACGATGAGTAAGACATTACATTCATGCACGAATTATGTTTTTTATACCCTTAGTTAGATGGTTCATTATCTAACTTGGGTTTTGCCCCTGAAATATTCAAATGTTCCAGATGGAGATTGTAGCAGATGCGAGGATGAATGAGGCATGAAATGACACTTAGCAGAGTGTATGAGGAATGAAATGTATGTTATGTAACCCATGTATTTAAATTCTGTTACTTTGAATTCCAAATGATTTTTAGAAATGATAATGTATAACCTTATTTTGGATTAAGGTTAGTTGATGACTTATGCTTTGTATTAAGTTATGTTGAGAAACGATCATGTAAGAATTAATTTATGATCAATGTTAAGATATTAGGTTCGATCTTTGCTTTCGCATTTGATGTGTATATTGATTTTCTTTCGAGAAAAATTGATTGGAGATTCTGGAACAGATACAAAGAATGATGTGATTTAGGATTAGTTTGAAAAAAAAAAAAATTATTGTCCCAGAATTGTCCTAAGTTATAATGCGCTCGAGAAAGCGAGGCGTTACACACACTCTCTCTCTCTCTTTTCTCCCCCACCTCTGTCATTGGCATCTTTTCCACCCATTGATGTCACCGACTTCTGCTCCACCAACCTCTCGCCTACTCTTTCTCTCTCTCACCTACTCATACTAGCCCTCTTTGCCACCGGCGTGTCCTTAGCCCATTACTATCGCTGGTGTCTCCTCCACCCATTACTGTTCCTAGTCTCGCACTCTCGCCATTCATTTGGTCATCCATCTCACTGTTAATTTGTCCATCGAGAGCTCGCCTCCATTTCCTTTCCTCTCTCTTTCTCATTTCCCCTCTCTTTCTTTTCATTCTCGCCATCATTGTAATCGTCGTCGTTTGCCACCACCACAATCGCCTCTGCCGTCGTTGAAGCCACTGCAATCAACGCTTCTCGTTGTCGTTTCAATCACTGTTGACACCTCCATCTCCTTCTTTCTCTCTCTCTCTTTCTCCGCTGATGCCTCCATCTCCAACCATTGTCGACCCTTAATATGTTACAAAAGTGTTGATCATTTTGCTGTTGTCATTCCCTGCCATTCCTCGTCATTTTCTATTGTCGTCAATCCCCACCATTCTCATATGTTCAATGACCAGAAGCGCTGATCATTTTGCTTTTAATTTTTAAAATATTAAACTAACACATATATAAATATATAATATATTTACTGAAAATGTATTTGTACATAATTTTGGGTTAAATATACATATTTTCTAAATAAAAGTATAAACTAAATAGGCATACAAATAAATAACATATTTCAGGTTAAAAGTATATTTTATGTTATTATTTATTTATATTACTTGTATAACGTGAAATATAATACTATGATTTTGTATAATTTTACATATAATTTTTGACTTTTGTGAAATATGATATTATGATTTTGTATAATTTTACATACAATTTTTAACCTTTTAATTCTAGCAATATAAATAAATAATAACATAAAAATATATATAATTATTTACATATAAGATAATTACAAAATACATAAAATTTTATGTTTTGTATGAATGATAAAGAGAAGAAATATAGTTGTATTGTGATTGATATATATGAATATATCTTTGTATTAAATATGAATATTATAATATTATAGTTTATAGTTTGATTTTCATTTTATAACTTAAAAAATGGAACAAAACTAAAAAATGATTTTTTTTAAAATAGCAAGCCAAACTATGCTCTTAAAAGTTTGAACATGTTACAAGCCAAAATTTTTAAAAGTTACAAAATAGGTTTAATTTGATCTAGATAATTTTGTATAATAAGTTTTTAGTTTATAGTTATATTTAAAAAATATATTTGTGTATATATAAATCTTTTATGTAATATATATATATACTTAGTTTGTGTATATTTATATTTTGTAGAATATACTGAGATAGTAAGGAATGACGGCGAACGGAGAGGAGAAGCTATTAGTAATATATATATATATATATATAGAGAGAGAGAGAGAGAGAGATAAGGAGATAGAGGTGTCGGCGGTTACTGGAACGATGGAGGCAAACGATGACCAGAAACATTGATGGAGGTAACTTCAACAGCGGGGGAGGCAGCTATGTTAGCGGCGACTACAACGATGGCGAGAACGAGAAGAGAGAGATGTAGGGGGAATGAGAGAAAGAGAGAGAAGGAGATGAAGGCGAGCTCTTAATGGACAGATCGACAATGAGATGGAGGATCGGATGGATGACAAGAGTGAGAGATCGACGACAAGAGAGAGAGCACGAGATTGACTGTCGGTAATGCATTGCGCAATGGAGGACCAATGGCCGTGGGCGAGAACGAGAGAGAAAGTACGTCGGAGTGAGAACTAAAATCGGTTATGCACTGCGGGCAGGTCACACACAATGCGATAGAGGTTCGGACAAAGGGCATCTAAGTAGGTGAGAGAGAGATAGAGAGAGAGAAGGCTTGGGCGGGTATTCAAAACTTTTGGGTGGCTTAGCTTTTGGGTTGAATTTATGCTGAGGGTAAATTTGTAATTTTGTTAGGGGTTGTCAACAAAGTTGTCACCCGAGTTGTTCGTCTAGCATTATCTCTTCAATTATAGCTCTGTCATTTCGTTTTCCATTATAGCTTTGTCCTAATCTGTTTTACTCACTACAAGAAAATAGTTGTTTAGAGACGGATTTTGAAACGGATTTTTGGTTTGAGACGGATTTTTTTGTCTGAATTTTGAGACGAATTTTTTCCGTCTCAAATTGGAGACGAATTGTTTTCGTTTCAAAATTGAGACAGATTTAGAGATGAATTTTTTTGTCTCAAATTGGAGACGAATTTTTCCCGTCTCAAGTTTGAGACGAATTTTTCTGTCTCAAAATTCATCTCAATTTAAGAAGAATTTAGAGACGAAAAATTCTGTCTCTAAGTCCATCTCAAATTTGAGACGGATTTTTTCACGAACTGATTTTTCCATAATTTAATAGAGATTTTGAGACGGATTTTTCCATCTCCAAATCTATCTCAAATATAAATATAATTAAAAAATAATTTTTTAAAAATTTCAAAATTCAACCTGATAAACACAATATACGAACTAAAAAAAATTATCCATACTATACAATAAGTTCATAGAGTAATACACATCATCCATAAGTATTAGAAATACATTGTAAAATCTATCATTTATACTAATTACACGTCCATAAATAGTAAAAATATATAAAAAAATTCTATCATCCATACAAATAACGAATCCTCTTAATAATCTGAAGGATCTAAGTGTGGTGATGATGAAGACGGCGGCGGGGGAGGCAACCTACCTTCAATGGCTGATAGGTGATTGTGAAAGGATTCCATAGCTATCTTAATAATTTCTTGAATATGTTTTACCAATGAACTCGACGGTGGCAACCTACCTTCAATGGTGTGATGCTGCCTCCTATTGTCGCGTCTGAAAGTCAGCCTGCAAGCATCATAAATACATGTAATAAATTGTATTATCAAAATATCAGTTAACTATAATAGAATAATATAAAAAGACACAAGTAATGTATACTTACATAAGTATCCTTGGATCTCTTATCAACGAATCCTAAACTGTCTTTCTTTTTGTATATCGCGAGGAACAACTCAGCCTGTGTGGATGGACAACCAAATTGCTTTGAGTGCAAGGGAAAAAAAAAGATGTTCATGCAAAAATCGTTATTTCTTAAAAAATAATTAAGTAAAGTAAAAATAATAAAAAATATCAAATATTATCAATTTTTTCTTATATTCCGACATGGAAATAGAACCACAAGTATGCATACTGCCTCCGACTTCTGAGGTTTGATTTTTCTATGCTTTTTCATACTTATTTTTGAATTCTGTAGAATTTCAATACTCCTTTTAAATTTAGACATCACTAAAGCAAATCATTTATCCCAAATAAAATCACAAAGCCCACAATGGACCCACCAATCACTTAAATGCAATTCATAATACAATCAAGAAGATACAACTAGATTAACACGGTATTTCAAGAGTTAGAAAGCTTCTCTCGTGTACACTTATAGATAATCCAAAATAGAATATATACGAAACGAGTTGCTGATAAGCTCTATAAAAAAAAGTTATTGTTACATCATGCCAACAACAAATTTAGTAACAGATAAGAATATGGATAGAGGTAAAAGACCCAATCTCATTAGGATTGCCAATTAACAGATTTTCCTCTAGTGGAATTAGGCATAGAGGGTGGCATGACATGATAAATAAAATTGTCTCAATGTTAATAACTTTGTCTGCGCAAACATAAGTCTGTTGTATATCTATATATCTATAAATCTATATCTATATGTTCCATGTATGCAAATTACTTAGCAGCTTAAACCATGCTTATTGATGCAATGATTGTATAGCCAATGGACAGCCCAATGAAAATACATATTTATCTATATGTTCCCAATATAATATATATATATATATGAACAAAATAGCAATCCAACCATCGTGACGCTGCCAGTTACTCATTCATGGTGATGGCCTTGTTCCTTTATGGGTTTAATTATTTAAAATAAATAATTAAATTTATAAGACAAATGAACATGCAAAATGCCTTGGTTCCCTACAATAGTAAAAATAAGAACATGCAAATTCCCATAGGTACTATAAATCTCAGTATACACCATTACAACAGAAGAGAAAGTCCTATTATTGCATACAAAGGAAACATTGTTTGCCAAATAAAAGAGAAATTTATGTTCTTCATCATTATTATTTTTGCTCATGAATCAGTCAATAGTTTTTGACGTTCAAGATTTATGCTTTTATGTGATCAAAACATCCAAAAGATTATCTGAATTTCTTGTGAGACAAGGCCATGGACAAAATAAAATAATTGTGCAATGCTGCAAATGATGCATCATAAAATATACCAGATATATAACTAACCCTACTACTGCCCTCAGTAATATTGTACAACAATTTGAAAGTCGTTTTCTTTTATCCTTCTCTCCAGGCAATTGAATTTTATATTCAATAGGATTTTAGTCCAGGAGCTCCTTAACCAAAACTTTTAGGTTGGGTAACAGGGCCTCACCTCACCTGTGACAACTGTATAAAATGTCCAAAGCTGTACAATGCTTTCATGGGAAACCACATTCTTACGTAATTCTAGTACCGACAAAATAAAATAAATGCCACCAAAATGATACTATTATTACATTTTTTGCAATTATGGGCCACTTCTACAGAAATACACTACAAGAAATTCGGGATTTAGCGACGGATTTTTAGCGATGGATATTTCCTTCGCTATTTTGCGACGGAACAGCGACGGAATTGCGACAGATTGCGATTATTTTTTTTTTCCACAATTAGCAACGGGTTTTAGCAACGGAAGAAATTCCGTCGCTAAAAAAATAATTTTAAATTTTTTTTTGCGACGGAAAATAAAATCCGTCGCTATTTTTAGCGACGGAAACATATTTCCGTCGCTGAGTATTAATTGTAATAAAAAAATGAAAATTAAATTTTATCTAGCGACGAAAATTCTTTACCGTCGCAATATTTTAAAGTAAACAATTAATGTTAATATTAGTTTAAATAATTAAAATAAAATTTTAAATTTAATTCATTTATTATTAAAATTTAACGACGGAAAATAATTTCCGTCGCTAAAAGTAGCAACGGAACGATGTTCCGTCGCTAGAGTTTAATAATAAAAAATTATTTTTAAAATTTTATTTTAATTGTTTAAAGTAATATTAAAATTAATTTTTTTATTTTAAAATTTTGCGACGGAACCTTGTTCCGTTGCTACTTTTAGCGACGGAAATTATTTTCCGTCGTTAAATTTTAATAATAATAAAAAATATAAAAATTAATTTTTATAGAGCGACGGAATTATTTTCGTCGTAAGATTTTAAAATAAAAAATTAATTTTAATATTAGTTTAAATAATTAAAATAAAATTTTAAATTTAAAAAAATAAAAATAAATAAAATTAGCGACGGATTATGATTTCTGTCGCTGATTTAGCCACGGATTGAATATTCCGTCGCTAACATTAATTTTTATTTTTTATTTTTTTAATTTAATTAATTTATAAATATTTAAATTTGGAATGAATATTTAAATTTACATTTAACCATGAGATGAATATGAAAAAATTAATTTATATAACTTAAATGAATATATTAATATTAAAAATCATAATATTGCTAAATTCTAACTATATCAATTAAATGTATAATAATTAATTATTTATAATATTTATTAACTGTGTGTAAAATGTAAACAAATATTATATTTGAAAAATAAATAAAAAATTTAAAAATCATAATATTATTGAAATTTTTTTATTTTAAATTTTAGAAATCATAAAAATGAAAAAATATTGAGAGATTACATTATGTAGAAAGGAGTCTAAGAGTTATCTTGTCAATCTCTTTCTCTTTATAAATATGAGAATTTTTTGCTAAGTTAAAAAGTTTAAAAACCATAATGAGCATGTTTTTTGTAGCTTAAAATTAGCTGTAATTTTTAACTTCTAGCTTTAAAAAAGTGGTAATGTATTGTTTGTTTTAACTTGTAGAATTATAACTTATACCTTCTACTAGGTTTTAGAAGGGGTACAAGCTGACTTTTTCAAAGTTAGGGTACTCCAACTTATACATCTTTCTGAGAAGTTGCAACAAACAAGTTCACAATTTATTTTAAGTTTTAAAAACTATAAACTAAGAAGTTATGAGGTATAATTTCTTTAATTAAGCTATAACAAATAGGGCCAATATATGAACAACATTGTATCTTATACTTAATTAATAACAGTATCATATGTCACTATCTAATATAAGTGTTATATATAAAACATTAATGTTGATCAAGAAAAAAAATAAATATATCTCTTTATCATTTGTCCTCTCTAATTTTGTCTTTGAATTATAGATGAAATTCAACAATCTGAAACCCATTGTGTTGGTCAGATGGGTTCTGTCATTAGTATTGTTCTATTCTATAATTGAGAATCCTAAGTTTAGTTAATGTTTTTTTAAATATTATGTAGATTTCGTTTAATATAATTTTTATTTATAGAAAAAATAAATTTTTAATATAGCAAACTATTAATAAATATTTCAATATATTAATATAATAATTTAAATTATTTTACTATCACATTTTAGATAATTACAGTAAGATTTTATTTAAATTATTTAATAATAAAATTATATTTAAAATACATTATTTTTATCAATTAAATAATTATTATTATTATTTTTATAAGTTATATTATTTTTTATATAATTAAAATATTAAAAATAAATAAATTCAATAGGCGAGAATTTATTTTAATAATAAAAAAATAAAAAATACATTTTTAGATAGAGACGGAATTTATTTTCTATAGTTAATTAGAGATGAAAATAAATTCTATCCCTAAAGTTTAAAATAAGAAAAATATATTAGTTTAAATTAAAAATAATAATAAATTAAATTTTGCAACAGATTTAATATTCTGTCACTACTTTTAGCGACGCAAAACTATTTTTGTCGCTAAAAAATTAAATTTTAATTGTAATTTTTTTGCTTTTCAAATATAGAGCCGGAAAGTTTTTTCCGTCACCAATTTTAAAAATAAAAAATTAAAATTTAATATTGATAATAAAAAATAAATAAAAAAATTTAGTGACGAATTGTCTGAGTTCATCGTTGATATAGAGACAGAACTTTCAATCTGTCGCTAACCTTAATTTTTATTTATTTATTTAATTAATTTATAAATATTTAAATATATAAATATTAAATTCTATAAGAAATTTAATATATTAATGTATATTTAATTAAAAACTTTTATAAATTTTTCTTTTTAATTATCTCATGTTATTAAATATTATATCTTCGTTGTTTTGTTATGCATCGTTTGACCTCTTTGTTTGTATGATAGTATATCGTTAGTTTTAAATATTTATGATTTTTAAAATTTTTAATTTTATTTTTGTTGTTTACTACTTTATTGAATCAAATCAAATTAATTAAAATTCGATATAAACTCTTTGTTTGTATGACAATATATCTTTAGTTTTTAAAATGTATTATTTTTTGATTTCTAATTTTATTTTGGTTTTTACTACTTTATTGAATCAAATTAATTAAAATTCGGTATAATCAAATTCATTGAATCAAATTAATAAAAATTATCAATTTTTTAAAAAAAATTGCTTCTATTCAATTAATGTTTTTAAAAAAAATTAGTTTTTGTTTTCGATTATATTTTTTAATTAAAAAAAATCGAATCGATTGGATTTTAAGACAATGATGTTTTTATGATAATAAAATGACGTCGTTTTTGGCCTATCATACAATTTTTCAGTTTATTTGATTTTTTAGCTTATTTGGTTTATCGGTTAATTAAATTTTAATTAATTTTTTTATGTGTTTGTTCGGTTTATTGAATCTGTTTAGTTTATGTAATCTATATTTAGTTTTTTCTATCTAATTTAGTTTATTGGGTTTAATCTGTCAAGTCAATTTAATTTAATTTCTCAATTCAATTTATTGATTTTTTGATTAATTTGATAATTAAACCGATCACGTTCCCCTAATAATGAAGGAATATGAAAGAGAAAATAATCAAAATTTTCTTTTTAAAAAAATTAAAGACTACTCAACATTCAAAATATATTAAGAATATTGTTACAATATTTTTAAATTTTTTTTATCTTTAATAAATTTTTTATTAAAATAGTATTTATAACATATCAAATTAATTTATTATAATTATTAGATTTATAATATAAGTATTTTTTAAATTAATATTAATTTAAAATGCAATGATTTAAATTAATTTATTATGATATTTTAAATGATTATAAAAAATTATTAATAAAATGATTTAATAATTATCATAATTTTAATAATTTTATTCATTATTATAAATTTTATTAATTATATAATAATAATTATTATTTTTTAATTATTTTAATAATTTATTAATGAAAGAGGCGGGGAATTATTTCCCGGCCTCTTTCACCAATCCCCGTAAAACCCCCCCTCACCCCCCCATCCCTCCCCCCGGTAAACCCGCCCCCTGCGACGCCGCCCCGTCTCCCTCTTTCCCTCTTCTCCCTCCTCTGCATCGCCTGCGTGCCCCTTCTCCTCTCTCTCGTTCGATCTCGCACTCGCTCTCACCTCTCGCAGCTGGCACTCGCCCTCGCCCTCGCCCTAGCTCACTGTCTCCCCCTCTTTCCCACGTACACTGCCTCGCTCTTTCTCTCTCTCACCCGCGGCCGACCCACCATCGTCGCCCACGGTGCATCTCTCTCTCCCTCTCTTTCTCTATCTCACCTGCGGCCAAACTACCCACCCCATCGTCACCGCCCCTCGCCCACACTGCCATCGTCGCCGCCCCTCGCCCGCCCCCTTCTCTCTGTCTCTCTCCCTCTCTTGTCGCCACGTAACCCACCCACGCCACCGTCGCCGTCCCTGCATCGTCGCCCCTGCTGGGCACCACCGTCGCCCCCCGCCACGCCGCTGTCGCCACCTCCAAAAGGTCCTCTCTCTCTCTCTCTCTGTCTATATATATATATAGATTTATTTGCTTCATTTCTGTATTTGGTGTTAATTTAATTTAGTGTTAGTTTAATTTAATTTTGTGTTAGTTTAGTGTAAATTAATTTAATTTACTGTTAGTTTAATTTAATTTAATTTAATTTAGTGTTAGTTTAGTGTAAATTAATTTAATTTTGTGTTAGTTTAGTGTAAATTAATTTAATTTAGTGTTAGTTTAATTTAATTTAATTTAGCCTTAGTTTAGTGTAAGTCAATTTAATTTTGTGTTAGTTTAGTGTAAATTAATTTAATTTAGTGTTAGTTTAATTTAATTTAGTTTATGTATATAGATATGTGTGTTAATTTAGTGTATTTGATTATGTTTACGTGTGTATCTAATTTTGTATTTGATTATTCATTATATACATTTGATTATGTGTATCCTATTATTTTGTGTATTTTTTATAGTGTTTTATGTTTTGTGTACATTTGTCAACTTTTGTGTCTTATTTACTTGGAAGATTTAAAAATTTGTCAACTTTTTCTTATAATATCACTGCAAGATTACATCCTTATCAAACCCATCTTAGAAGTTCTCGAAAGAGTATTCATTATGCAAGCATAAAAACTTGGGAAAAAAAGAATAATTAATACATCAAAAAAAGCATTAAGTATGTAAATTTTAATAGTATTATAGAATTAATACATAATTAAAAATTAAATGTAAAATTAATTAATAAATTTTAAAATATATTATAAAATTATTAAAAAAGTTTGATATATATATTTTTAATAATTAACACTTATTTTTCTTGAGTTTTCAGTCAAGTGTATATATATAATATGTTGTATAAAAATGAAAATAAAATAAAAAATGAGTATGATATAAAATGAAAATAAAAAATTATGATTTAAAAAATAAATATGTGAATAAAATTCATGAATAAAAAAAATAAGAATTTTTTTTGTAAATATAATTTTTAATATAAAAATAATAAAAAAAATAATTATTTAATTTAAAAATAATCATAAAATTTATAATATATTTAAATACATTTTTAAAAAAATAAAAATTTTGAGTGATAGACAAAAAAATATTTTATCTATTCGTAGATAAAAATATATTTTTAAATTACAAAATGATCATATTTTTTTTTTAAATTATAAAAATAGTCTTAACGTTTAAAAAACAAAAATATTTTACAAACGTGGAAACTAGAAGTTTCCGTGTACCATACCATAAGCATACATATTTATGTTTGCAGTGTAAGTGATTTGATGGGAGGTATTTTTATTATTTTATTATGTGTGTATAAAGTTGCGTGTGTGTTAATGTATATTTGATTATGTATACAGATATGTGTCTTAATTTAGTTTAGTGTAAATTCATTTAGTGTTAATTTAATTTACTTTAGTGTAAATTTAATTTAGTGTTAATTTAATTTAGTTTAATTTATGTGTACAGATATGTGTGTTAATTTAGTGTATTTGATTATGTGTATGTCTGTATCTAATTGTGTATTTGATTATGTGTAAATTTGATTATGTGTATCCTATAGGGTGTAGTTCATTTATAGGAGAGATTTTGTCGAATTTTTTCTAAAAATTATATTAAATAAAACAAATTTAATTAAATATTTTTTAGGTATTTAATTAAATTTGTTGGAACTTAACCTTAGATTCCCCTTCGGTGACTTCCTCGATGGAGCGAGGAGATCACTGAATTGTCTAGTTGGACAGTCTGGAAATTTGATGTCGTGTTGTGTGCCCAGCGAATACGCATTAATTTACTCATGCATGGTACGAAAATTCAGTAGCATTTCTTGTTATTCTCCGGTTGCATATAAGAATATGTTTTGATTCATGCAATTGACTCAAATTGAGTTTAACTTGTATGAATCAACACATAATCTTTATCGTGCATCTGGAGAACTGTGCTGAGATGCTGCCGAAATTTCGTATCGTGAGTAAATGCGTCCGCTAGTGGTCATATCACGATTCATTTCCGGATGGGATAGGTCCTAACCTTCAAATTTTAAGGAGTTATAAGGAGTAGTTCAGTGGAATAATATTAAAACAACTCAAATAAAAAAATATTATAATTATAATTTAATAATTTTTTATTATTTAATGGTACAGGAAAAAAATGAGATCAGATCGTCAGTGGATGTATATCAGGCGTAAAGAGGATGGTTATGTTTCTACGGAATTTATCAAGGGTGTTGAGAAGTTTGTTAATTTTGCTAAGAGTCAACCAGAGTGGATGGATGGGAATAAGATTAAATGTCCTTGTAATCAACCAAAGTGTAGGAACACGGCTTTTCGTGACCAGGATACCGTGACAAGTCACTTGCTCACCAAAGGTTTCGTACCGGGGTATTATGAATGGACACTTCATGGGGAAGTTATTGCTACGGTAGATTCGGTCGATATGTCTTACTCAGCATCAACACTTGAAGCAGAGTCAAGCAACTTATTTGAGACTATGGTAATGGATGCTGCCGGGCCTGATTTCAATCCGAATATGGAGGAGGAACCTCCAAATCCGGAAGCTCAAGCATTCTATGACATGCTTAGTGCTGCAAAAAAAGAGTTATATCCTGGTTGTCAAGAGCATACGCAGTTGTCGCTTGTTTCTAGATTGCTTAGCTTTAAGTCAGAACACCATCTATCTGAGAGGGGATTTAATCAACTTTGTGAATTACTTAAGGAGGTTCTTCCTGAACCTAATACGGTGATTGATAATTTTTACAGTACTAAAAAACTGGTTCGAGGGTTGGGCCTTCCTGTTGAGAAAATTGATTGTTGTAGAAATAACTGTATGATTTTTTGGGGTGATGATAGTGATTTAACAGTCTGCAAGTTTTGTCATGAGAATCGGTACAAGCAAGTTGATCAAGCTGACAGTAGCAAACGACAAAAAACTTGTATTCCTTATAAGAAGATGCATTATTTTCCTTTAACTCCTCGGCTTTTGAGATTGTATGCATCCAATTCAACAGCAGCAGAAATGAGGTGGCACGCAGATCATGTGGTCGAAGATGGCATCATGCGTCATCCGTCGGATTCCCCTGCGTGGATTCATTTTAACCAGACTCATAAAGAATTTGCTGCCGAGAAAAGGAATGTCAGACTTGGTCTTTGTACTGATGGGTTTCAGCCGTTTGGTCAATCTGGGAAGCAATATTCTTGTTGGCCTGTCATTGTTACGGTGTATAATTTACCACCCTGGATGTGTATGAAGGATACAACAATGTTCTTAACAGTGCTAGTGCCAGGACCAGAGAATCCTAAGGCAAAACTTGATGTTTTCTTACAACCCCTTATTGCAGAGTTGAAACATTTGTGGGATGTTGGTGTGCATGCATATGATATCTCATTGAAACAAAATTTCCAACTGAGAGCGGCTTTGATGTGGACCATTAGTGATTTTCCTGCATATTCAATGCTCTCGGGGTATAGCACGGCAGGAAAGCTGGCATGTCCTTATTGCACGATTCACTCGGACGCATTTTACCTGTCAAAGAGTCGAAAGATTTCATGGTTTGATAACCATCGAAAATTCTTGCACCGAGATCATCCGTATCGACGGAATAGGTATGGATTTCGCAAAAATACTTTGGTAAAAAAAACACCACCTCCTGTACTGTCTGGACCTGAGATACTTGCTTCCTTAGACGAGTTGGGTTTAGTGAAGGCGACACAACCCAATGCTGCACAGACTAATGCGGATAACAGTCATGGTAGTGGTTGGAAGAGTAAGAGCATTTTTTGGGATTTGCCTTATTGGAAAACTCAACTTATTCGACACAATTTGGATGTTATGCATATAAAGAAAAACGTGTTTGAAAATGTGTTCAATACAGTGATGAATGTACCGGGCAAAACTAAGGATACAGTGAAGTCGAGAGAAGAGTTGAATCAATATTGTCGCCGCATTACTCAATCAACTTTTACTCTGAACAAGAAAGAAAAAGCTGTCATGTGTGCGTGGGTAAAAAATTTAAAATTTCCTGATAGGTATGTGTCGAACATGGCTAGATGTGTTGACACAAAGAAGCTTAAGTTGTTTGGGATGAAAAGTCACGATTGTCATGTGTTCATGCAAAGGTTGGTGCCCATTGCATTTCGAGAATTACTACCGCAAAAAGTATCGGAGACATTGACTGAGTTGAGTCTTTTCTTCAAAGATTTGACATCGACCACTATTACAAGTGAGCATATGATGAAATTAGAGAACGACATCCCCATCACTTTATGTAAGTTGGAGCTCATATTCCCTCCAAGTTTCTTTGACTCTATGGAGCATCTTCCAGTCCATTTGGCTTATGAAGCAAGGATAGCAGGTCCAGTTCAATATCGATGGATGTATCCGTTTGAAATGTACTATTTATTAGATTGATAATTTTTTTTTCCTATTTTATAAGAAACATATTTATTTTGTAGTTCACTTATCTAATTACTATATACATTTTATATAGATACCTTGGAAAGTTAAAGAAAACAGTTAGAAATAAAGCTCGAGTGGAAGGCTCTATTTCTAATTCATATGTTGTGGAAGAAGCGTCATTGTTGTGTTCTCATTATTTTGAGGACCATGTTGTTACAAGGCATACACGAGTGCCGCACAACGATGCTGGTGTTGTAAATGAAGTGGATGACCAGGAGGGGAAGTTATCAATTTTCAAGCATTCTTGTCGACCATTTGGATGTAAAAAGTCACGAATGTTATTCGGTGAAGAATATGATGTTGCACACAGATATATTTTGATGAATTGTCCAGAAGTTGAACCGTATCTGCAGTAAGATTTTGCTAATTAATTGTTGTTAATTTCTAAATTATATTTAAATTAAATAGTCTAATGTAGTTATTTTCATTTTTCTTTTTAATTTTTCAAGAATTTATGATGCTGAGCTAAGGCAACGTAATCTCGGCATTGGCGACCACATCATTGAACAATTAACAAATAAGGAATTCCCTTCCTGGTTCCATAATTATGTGAGTTGATTAATTAAAATATTAATTTCACTCAATTTCTTATATAATTATTTCTTATATATCTGTCTTATTTAATAGGTTCGCGATCCTACGAACAATGTGACAAATTCATACATAAGGGATCTCGCAAAAGGACCTTTTAACACTGTTACAACATACCCTGGCTGCTTTGTTAATGGATTTAAATTTCACACGATTAGCCATGGTTCGAATAAAGGCACTATGAATAGTGGCATGTGTGTTAAAGGATCCAACTACGATGATCCCGAGAAGGACTATTATGGTCGGATAACAGAGATTATCGAGCTTGAGTATCCTTCAGTATCATCATTCAAGAAAGTTGTATTGTTCAAGGGTGATTGGTTTATTCCAACTTTGAACGAGGAGGTGAAGATTCATCATGCATATAAGATCGTCGAGGTCAATGAAAAGAAGAAATGGAATACAAACGAGCAATTTGTATTAGCTTCTCAAGCGATTCAAGTATATTTTTGCGAATATCCAAGTTTGAGGCGTAACAAAAGCGATTGGTTGGTTGTAACAAAAGTCAAACCAAGGTTCATAGTAGAGGTTCCACAATCTTTTAATAATCAAGAGGCGACCCTTCCACGTGAAGCGTTGCCTTACCAAGAGGATGACGTGGAACTACACGATATCGCAGTTGATGATGCCCAAATCCTTGAGACAGTGAATGATGGTGACCACGCTGATTTAAATGATGAGCCAGTTATGGAATCAGAATTTGATGAAGCTCCAGAGTTGAATGATGAGCAAATTTTAAGATCTGATTCTGAAGATAAGTCTGAATCGTATGATGAGCAAGTCTTGCGATCAGACTCTGAATATGACTCTGAATCAGAGGATGAACAAGTTCTTCAATTAGATTCTGATGACGACTTAGAATCTAATGACACAGATGTAGACTTATATGATAGTGATTAGAGGTGAATTTTATGATTTAAATACTTATGTTTAATTATTAATGATATTGATTTTGTTAATTGATTTATTTCATTATAGGTACTAGTTCACCTCCCGTGCGATGCACGAAAGTTCATATATATTGAATTTGTTTAAAATTAGTAACCTCACAATCATAAATTCTATCTACAGTCTACAAATTTCAAGAACTACACATTTTTCACAAACTAATAACTAATTTAACATATGATAAATATAAATAGTTTATACAAAATAAAAAATAATATGACAACATATAATAAATTAGTAACATAAATAATTAAAATATAAAATATAATAAAATTTTCAAAAAAAACATTACAACATATGATAAATATAAATAGCCTATACAAATATTAATTTTGTCAAAATAACTTAAATAATTTATTTAAAATAATTCAATTTTACCTAAATAACTAATTTAACATAACCTACAAACTAATTATTTTTCAAAACTAAGTAATAACTTAAACATATATAAGATTTGTATTTTTTTTGCATGGTTCTGAAATTAATTAAGGGTTTTAGAGTTTTGAATAATGGCTTTATTGAGAGAGAATGAGAGGTAAATTATAGGAAATAAAATAAAAAATTAAATTTATTTTTTTAAAAAAATTACTTGGTAGTCGGTATTTGACGGTATTACCTGATATCTCAAGATTTTTGTCGATTTAAAAAAATCTCATTTTTTTTGTAATTTATTTTAATTAAAATTTTATGTTATTATTTAAAAATTAATAATATTGATTAGATCTTACTTCTTTATATACTAACATGTTTATACATTCTCCAAATACTATTTAATTATGAAAACACCATCTACAGGTTTCAAGAACTACACGTTTTCCACAAACTTATATTTAATTAATGATTTATAAAAAATTTATTTTGGGTAAGAATGAAATAAATAAAATATAATAAAATATCGAAATAGAAAGTGGAAATGGGCGAGAAAAAATTTTGACGGCATTTTCGTTATAATATATATATAGATGACAGGTGTTAGAGGACGATATCGTGCAGGACGCAGTGGTTTTAGACCTAACTCGTCTGGGTCTACTGCTGCTTCCACCTCATCTACTGCAGCACCACATATTTCGGGAGATATTTCACCAGCCTCCCTCCCATCAGCATCTCCTGTTGCTACTCCTGCAGTTACTTCTTCACCGACCCTTCCTGCAGAGTCACCAGTACATCCATCATCTCACTCGACTGCCAGTCATTGTACATCCGACCCATTACATGTTATAGAGCAAGATGGCGATGGGTAACTTTAATTTTTTTTTAATTTTTTTTTACATTATGACATGTATTAATTTTTATACTAATTATTATTATTTGTATACAGGAGCATCTTTTGTCGTACAATAAATATCTCCCATATTATATCGACAATCTTCAAGAAACGTCTTCATAAGGAAGGTCATGTTTGGAAAGAAGTGCCTTCGGAGATAAAGGGCATGTATTGGGATGAATTTGCGGTATTAAATTCAAATTAATAATATATATTTCAACTATTAATGTAGAAATGTTTAAATTATTTAATCTTTTTTTTTTTTGTTTTACAGAAAATTTTTCAGTGGGATCCTGCAATTGATGCATTAGTGAGAAGAGAGTGGGCACAAAAAGCAGCGAAACGATATATCGACAACATTCATAAGTGGCATGCCAATGGAAAACCGATCTTTGTGCCAAATGATGTTTGGGATAGCTGGATGCAGAAATGGGAACAAGATGAAGCTTTCAAGAAACGGTCTGCACAAGCATCGCTGAACCGTTTGAGTGAGACAGGTGGCCTTGGGGCTGGTCCTTCCCGTCATACTGGGGGTTCTATATCTTCAGCAGAGCATAAAAGACGAATGGTGAGAAATTTAATTTATTTAATTTGTTAATATTTAAATTTTTTTTTATTAACATGGTTAATTTTATATCATTTTTTTTTTAGACACATGAGTTTGGGAGAGAGCCTACACTGATTGAATTGTTTGAACAAACTCATTCTAAAAAATCTGAGGAAGGACAGATGGTGTATGTCGACAGACGTTCTTCGAGTGTCGCTGTAAGTATTTTTTAATTGTAAGTAATATCATTTTTATAATTAACATAAGTTTTAATATTCATAATTGATTTATTTTATTTTCTTCATTAAACTGTTGTAGGAAATGTATGGACAGTTGCTAGAGCAAGCAACTCAACCAAATGAAGGGTCTGAGGAGCCTCAGCAGCCAGATTGCGATCAGATATTCATCCAGGCTGCTGGGGGGAAAAATAAGAAGAAGAGGATTTACGGCACGGGATCTTTATCCCAATCAAAATTTTCTGACGTTGGCAGCTCATCCTCTGTCTCATCTGGTCTTAATGAAAACCCAGTTATACAAGAAATGACAGAGAAATTAAAAGTGCAGTCAGACCAGATAAATTCGCAGGCAGAGCAGATAAATTCACAAGCAGAGCGGATAAATTCGCAGGCGGAGCAGATTAATTCGCAGGCTCATGAGCTGAGCGATGTTCGACGACAGATGTTTGAGATGCGATTTTTGATTGAACAACTTACTGCATCTACTCGTGGTATTGTTCCTTCTTCTTCTTCTTCTCAGCCACAATCGACTCATCAACCTGACTCACCTAATGTTGATGATGATTTAGATGATTAGTTTTTGCAGTTATTTTTATGTAACGATTGGTATGTAACAGACAATTATATTAGCATGTAATAGACAATTATTAGTATCTTGTTTGAATATTAATTTTTATATTATAAATATAAATTTTGGAATTTTTATATAATTTGTTTAATAAATAATTATAAATAAATTTTAAAATTAAATAATTAAATTAAATTAAAATTAAAAAATGTATAACTTTTAGCGACGGAAAAAAATTGTGTCGCTAAAATTTTAAAAAAAATTAATATATTGTGACGGAATAATTCCGTGGCAATAAATTTTTAATATATTTTTTAATTTTTTTAATTTACTTTAGCGACGGAAAATTCCGTAGTTATAATTAATTTAATAAAATTAAAAAAATTAGTAGCGACGGAATTTTCCGTCGCTATAATTAATTTTAAAAAAAATTCGACAAATATTAGCGACGGAAACTTTCGTCGCTATATTAATTGAATAAAAATATTCTAAACTAATAGCGACGGAAAATTTCCGTCGATATAGTTAATTTAATAAAAAATTTAAAATATTATAAATTTCATAAAAAAATTCTAAAATACAACGACGGAATAGTCCGTCGCTAAAAAGAAGAATTTCTTTTTTTAAAAAAAATTGCGACGGATATTTCCGTCGCAGAATTTAAAATAAATTAAAAAAAATTATTTTTTTAATTAGCGACGGAATATTCCGTCGCTATATTTTAAATATTTTTTAAAAAATAATAACGACGGAATTTTCCGTCACTAATAAAAAATAATAATTTAAATTTTTTTTTTAAATATTGCGACGAAAATATTCCGTCGCAATTTTTTTAAAAAAATACATTTAGCGACGAAAATATTTCCGTCGCTAAGACGTCGCTAAAATAGCGACGGTTCCGTCGCAAAGAAAATTTAGCGACGCAGACTTTAGCGACGGACAGTTTCCGTCGCTAATCCGTCGCTAAAGATATTTTGCGACGGAATTTTGAATTTAGCGACGGAAATATTCCGTCACTAAATCCCGAAATTCTTGTAGTGATATATTTTCCAGAGAAGTTTTAAGCCTAATAACTACCACCGGGTCAATCCTGGTTTTCGTGTATCATAATTCTACTTGGATAATAAAGAACAAGACAAAATGGAAAAGAATTAACAGTAGTAAGAAATGAATTAAAAGAAAAGGTAAAGACCTGGGTTACTTCATTAATCACAATTCTAAACCCATCTTGATTTGACTTCTTAATTAATCGCAGCCCCAAACCAAATCCTATGCCTATAGCATAAAAAATCTCTAGCCTTCTTAATCAAGCCTTTCAAAATTACCAAGAGAAGTGAGAATTACTTCAACCCTTCCAGCAGACACAACTGCTCTATCCATTTATCTATACTTTCTAGAGGAAATTTCCAAGAAAGTTGCCAACAAGATGACCAAATCCTATGCCTATAGCATACCGACCCACATACTTCCAAGCAAAATACGGAGGTCTTTACTCTTGAAACCTGTTTGCCAAAATACGGATTTATGGCCATACGATATGCACACCATTGCTGAAACTAAACTAAGTATAGATGTCGGGGACAGTTTTGATAGTGATTATATATATTTGAGATGTTATTTGGACTTTTATTTATAATATTTGTAGTAAAATTTGTGTAATAAAAAATTGAACCACATACAACTCAAAGTCCAACTATTAACATATACACACACAGAATATACATACACAGAATATATATACATATACCTTTGAAGCAGATCTGACAATGATGAAGGCGGAGGCGGATTAGGCAGCGACGGAGCTCAATTGAGCTGGAGGTGACGGTAACTGCGACGACTAGAGGCGGAGGTAGCGACGACGATAGAAGGCGAAGGCGGATCTAGTAGCGGCGAAGGCAGATCTAGCAGCGGTGGAGCTCGATCGAGCTGGAGGCAACGACAAAGGCGAATGGGTTGATGGCGGGAGTAGTTCACAGAAGAGAGAGAGGGGGGGGGGGAGAGGGGTGGGTTAGGGTTATATTTGAGGATTTGGGGAAGGAAGGGGGGGAGAGAGGGAGAGAGAGACGGCGGGAGTAGTTCCTGCCCACATTTTCAATTTTTTTAAATATTTATTTGTTAAGTAAAAATAAAATAATTTATAAAAATAATATTATTAATTATTTAATTGATAAAAATATAATAATTTATGATTATGATAATTAATAAAATAATAATCTAAAATATGATAGTAAAATAATTTAAATTATTACATCAAATTAATATTTATTTAAAAATATATTATAAATCTAATATTATAATAAATTAGTTTGATATATTATATTATTAGCATATGCCCTTGCCTGTGTAAATAATATTATATATATTATTTATTATTATTTGTTATGGTAATTAGCCTTTAATTAGAATTTAAAAAGCTAATATATATATATATAAGTAAGATATTATACATATTTTTAGTATATTATATAAGTATTTTAAGTAGAGAGTAAAGTAAACTTTCACTTTCAGTGCTCACATTTCACTTTCAGTGCAAACTGAACTGAAGTAGAATATTATTTTTGGTTTACTTCAGAATCTATCGAAGCTCCATCCATCCCCTTTCTTTGTTTGTAATTAGTTTTTGATTTAATCTGGCCACTAATCTAATTAAGATTGAAAACTAATTGGGGTTATTTATTTTTAATAATTATATATATTATTTTAAATTATCATAATAAATAATATTAATTATTTATTAATAATATACATTTATAATAAATATTAAAATTCCTATTCCATCCCTTTCTTAATTCTCTATTTTGACGTACATATATTGTTTATAAAATTTTTTGTTTGGATGATATATATATATATGTATATTTTTAAAAAAAATTATATTGAAAACAAAAAAAATAAAATAGTTTGGACTGGTTAAGATCAAACCGGACTAGTTTAAATCGAATGAATACTCCTAAAGTAGACATCAAATTTGGCATTACGACGTAATATTAGATTTTTAATTTTTTAAAATATCATCTATTTATTAATTTATTTATTTGCTTAAGAAAAGACAACAAATGAATAAGTTAATTCTTAATTTGATTTTATAACCTCCAAAACACAACAAATGAATAAGCGAAGTAATCCGATCGGGCTTAATTCACTAATTAAGCTTGGTCGAGTTCTTTTGGATTAAGCCCAGTCGAGTTTTTTTTAAACTTACACTATTGCAAGCCATCTGAACATTAATTACAGATAACTCGGTAGTTGTTGCTGTGGAAAGAGACGTTTGAAGTGAAGAGAGAGCTAAAAGAAAAAATCGAAAAGGAAATGACTATGCCATGGATTTGGGGAAGTGATCGGCTGTCTGTCTCCCCACTTGTTTCTCTAATAGTGGTTATGAAACCTATGAGGTGATGGAGGATGGGATGGTTTTGGGGAGAAAATATGTTGAGTATTTGATCTCAACCATTAATACTGTTGGTGTTTTTTTAAAATTCATGTCTCGACCATATGAATTTAAGTTAATTCATTTATTTATGATTAATCAAACATTGTAATGCTTAATTAATCAAACACAATGCATTGCATTTATTGATTAATCAAACACAATATAGATAAAGATAATACTAAATATATTATTAATCAAAGTCATGTTTGATGTATCTATATATATATAGAGATTCTTGTATATTATATAGAGAAATGTACATTTGATCATATTAGATGTATTGTTATTTTTAATTCAAAAAATTATTATAAAATTGTGAGATATAACAAGTTTATTGAGATTTGATGTGTTTTTCTTGGCTCTATCATCAATCTAAAAATATTTATATCATATTTCAATATAAGAATAGTATTTATATATTCTGTAAATATTATTCATATAACGCCCGTAAATATTAATTAATTTAATTTTTGGGGTAATTTAAAATAAAAGAAATAGTAAAATAATTGGTTGTGGTTAAATAAAATTAAATTATGTGATTTTTATGGAAATAAGAAATTAGGATAATTAATTTTGTTATTTAGGAATTTCTGGAAAAAGAAAAAAATTAAAATAAATTAATTTGTGTGATTTTCAGAAAGTTCGGGTGTTACTGTAATTAAATTAGGGGGGTGATTATGTGATTAATGGAAGTTGTGGGGTGCTGGCATGAATCTCGGAAAGGGTCAAAAGTCACATTAAATATAATCTAAGTCATATATAGGTTAGATGCGAGTGCGGGCGCGGGCTGTCGCACGCGAGGGTGACCCGGCTGTGGACGCGGGATCGAATCCGCGGGCAGGCGCCGCGAGGCTGTGGAATTTTGGTTGATTCAATTCAGCCCTTGACGTCAAAACGACGTCGTTTTGAGCTGAAGGCGGTGGCCGCCCCAGCGCTGCCACGTGGCCGCGCGCTGGCCACTTCTTTTGGCCGCAATTTAGCCCGATTTCGGGCGTGAATTTGAACAGCAAGCAGTAAGGAATTTTCACAAAAATAACAGTGTGCTCGCGAGGGAAATCTGAGAATTTTGAGGCTTCAAAAATTGGATTAAACTCCGTTTAATTCTTGATTTAATTATCCAGGTATGTAATTAACTTAGTAATTAATAATTTCTGCGGTTGAAATTTTATTTGGGGCTCAATTTTATTAATTTTGTCAATAAATGGAATATTACAGTTTGTATAACTTTGACCGCGTTTGGTCAAATTGAGCTTAAGGCTATCCTCGGAAAGGCAAGTTCTTTATACCCTCATTGTCGATTCTTTCAATGTCAATTTATTTGACCTCCCTTCGTTAAATTTGGCTGTTAATAAATTATGGAATTTAAACGGCGTGTTTAATAATTTAATTTATTAACCTGGTTTCGAGGGTATTATTCGTTGGTTGCCTACGGGGGTTTGTATCACCCCCAAGCCTATGGGAATGTTGTCGTACTCACCCGGGGCTAGGTTCTTAGCTGTTGGGTATTATTATTAGACTTTCGATTATTTATTGGCTAGAGTGGTTGGGCAGTGGGGGCAAGGGTTAGCTGTACGGTGACGGTGTGACTGTTGTACGGTCTATTTTAGGCTGTCAGATGGTCTCTCCTGGTCACTGACCGCTGACTGGTGTCAGGCACTGCGGACCTACTCTACCATTATGTGATTATAGCATGCCTGATTATTTTATTTTTGTTGCATGGTTTGATATGCACATGGGTGCGGGCTGCATGATGGGATCATCATGATTTGGTTATGCTTGATCACGGACATTTAGATTGGTTAGATTGCATCCAGCACGGGCATACGCATCGCGTGTGATTTAGTACGTGGGCGGAGCATAGCCTGATGCCTAGATGTATGGGCGCCTTGTATCACGTTGATGCTCATTACGCCTTGCATTTTATATGCATTGCATGGTTACTGGTAGTTATTAGTTCTCGGACGGGAGTACCGTTCCGAGGGAGCCTATGGCTCGGCTGTCAGGAGTACCGGCAGGGATACGGGTGACGGGAGTACCGCCCCGGGACAGTGCGCACAGGTTTGCTGGAGGTATTTGTTACCGTCCAGGGCAGCGGTAGGTTGGTATGGGACTTGGGTGCTAGGTGTTTTATGTGGGCCCCAAGAACCGGTATGTGTTTTTATTATGGTGCACTGTTGCGTCACATGGCTTGTGTGTACATGTGGGTTTATATTTGGGGTGATATCCTCTTCTGTTTCGTTTACAGCCTTCCTTATCATATAAACTTGCTGAGTCTTGCGACTCACCTTGCTTTTCATCATTCCAGGTAAGGGTAAAACTAAAATCGAGGGCGAGGACCGCGCCACCTAGCAGCCAGCCGTGTCGGTAGGGTGTACAGTTAGCTGCCCCCGCTTTCTCTGATGTTTTGTTAGAAGTTTTTGACTCTCATTTTTGACTATGCCTGGTTGTTCCTTGTATCTTTTATTGTCGGCACAGGTGTCAGTATATGTTTATATACTCTTTGACTGCTGTCCCAGCAGGGTACTTGAGGACGTACATGTATATTGTTTTGCTTCCGCTGTTGTATTCTTCGTATGTACGCATGCCAGGGTATTTTTGTCTTGTGTTTGTTTCTCTTCTCTTATGTAGGCGCTCTCGTTTGGATTGACTGGGCGATTGGGATATCCGGGCGAGGGTGCTTACAATTCAATTCGGTTTTAGTATACTTTTTTCAAATTAAAAAAATATAATTCATATACTAACTACTTTTTTTAAAATACGAAAGTGCCCATGTCTCTCTCTCCTCTCTCTTTTTTTTATTTTGTATATATTTAATAACTATTACAAATAGTTAATTATTATACATTTAATATATATTTTAATTTATAAATTTATATATATATATATTAGTTTACATGTATATATATTTTATTTTATATTTTATGCACATGAAATATATTAATTTATATATTTAGAATTTAATTTCTATATCTATAGATAAAAATTTTACATTTTATAAATTTATTTTACATTTTATAAATTTGAGAGGGATTTTGAGACGGAAAAATATCTGTTTCAAATTGAGATGGATTGATTTCCGTCTCAAATTAGAGACAAATTTTGAGATGGAAATTAATCTGTCTCTAAATAAAGACGGATTAGTTTTCATCTCTAAATACGTCTGAAATTAGAGACGGATTTTTTTCTGTCTCTAAATTTGTCTCAAAAAAATTCGTCTCAAAATCAATTTCAAATATGTCTCTAATTTGAGACAAAAAAATCCGTCTTTAAACAGTTGTTTTCTTGTAATGTCAGAGGGCACGTTGATATGAGTAGACAACATGTCGACCTAACTTTTCTTTCAAAGTAGAGTAGCGTTACAAGTGAAGAGGGTTTGGAGCAAGAGCCTTTGTCTTCACCAAAGTAGACTTTGGTGATCCATCCATAAGCATTTTCAATATATGTACAAGGATGAATGAATACAAACATAACCTTATAAAAACTTGCATTTGGAAACCTTGTTTCCAAGTTATTTTGCTACAATAATGCATACACATTGCTTAGCTGAGAACAATAGGGCTTATGTTGGGACAGCTTGAACAAACAAGGAGGTGATAATATCTTTGAGCTTGGTGATAGAATGAACGTAGCCATCTCCATGCGAGTATATGAAGTTTATCACCCTGGCAAGGTTGAGGACTCGCACAAGTAGAGGCATTGCCACTTTAGTTGGCTGCAACATCTCTGCATTAATGTCTTTCCATGCTTCTCCAACTTGCTTCTTGAGCTCTACCATTGCCTCTTTCTCTGATACTCCATATTGTTCCATGTAGCATTCCACAGCAGAGGCTGCATGCCCTCTCTCTTGCTCAAACTATATCGAATTAACATAACAACTCATTATATCTAATGCATGCATGTATACATATATATACTTATTATATTCATATTGTTCTATGTAGCATTCCATAGTCGAGGCTACATGTCTTCTCTCTTGCTTAGTCTATATAGAATTAACATAATCAGTCATCACATAAATGACTCCATCAAGTCACAAACAACAAAAATTTTACCAAAAAACTTAATGTAATGTCTCAATTGTCTACCTTGTGGCCAACAATGTCATTCGTGAGTCGACCTACAACAGAAGAAGCCTTAACAATTAAAGGGAAACTTGACACCCAATCAAAGGCCTCTAGGGTGCCCAAATCACCCATCCCAACAAATGAAATGGTCGAAAGCATCTCATAAGCACTGGTTATGAGAGCCACTTGCATGTACTCTTCCATGGATGGAGTGTAGCCTTGGTGGAACCATTTGGCCTCCTCAAAGTAGGCCCTCACCAACTTCTTCATCTGAGAAATTCAACGTCGACATTAATTAATGGCCTTTTGATGAGATAAACTAAGAAAGAACCAATGAAACTTACTGCTGATTTTGCATAGTCAACGACGTAAGACCTCCCTTGTTTGGCCATCTCCTTCTCAATCATGTCGTAAATATCAAGTAATGCTTCGTAACACAGCCTCATGTACTCTGGAAGTTGACATGTAGCGCCGACATGCCACCTAAAAATGAGGCAATTGGGCCTCATTAGGGGATCCATTTCAATTCATGTATGGATGACGAGTTTAATGAATTATTCCAAGGAAAACAAAATCAAACATTTCAATTGCATCAGTGAAGAGGGCAAGTTCTTCCAAAGTGCCATAGGTGTCATATGTGTCGTCTATAATGGAGGTCATAGCAATCACTTTGGTTAGTATCCTTCTACCGAGTTCATACTGAGGTTCGAAATAAACTCCCATTATCCAAAAGTAGCACTCCACCACTCTATCTCTTGCAAACGGGAGCTGTTTTGGCACATCTAAATCGTTCCACCACCTAAAAAATATATATCATTTACATGCAAATCATTTCCAACTCAAACTGCATAAGAAAATTCTATTATTTTGACTTAGGCTTAGTATATTGTTGGAAAACAGAAGAACCTTGTGATCTCACTGAGCTCCCTTTGGTGTAACTTCTGCAATAGGTTGAAATCTAACTTGGCAAAGTCCAGGAGGAGTGTATCATCGTGGCCTTTTGGCTCAAACAAAGAGATATAGGTCCTTGCCTCTACCCTCGTCAGGCCCGTCCGGATGGGCTGGTTTAGAGCATGTATCGCCTTGCCGGCAAGAACATCGCCTAGGTCCGGCAGGGCAGACTCCAACTGGGCAGTGGTGAAGGCGACCAGCTCATCCAAGACGTCTTCTCCCCGCACCCTGAGATGCGCAGCCTCGTACAAGCTTAGCAGTGCCTCCACATCTCTCGTTAAGCATTCCTTAAACTGGCCGTCTCTTCCCTTCAGTTCCTTGAACACATCTGGTTGTTTGGTCCATGGAATTGATGCATCATCATCCATACATATATACACGCTGTTAAACGAAGCAAGGGATTGGTTAATTACCAGAAGACACAGGAAATCCGTGTTGTCTGAGTAGCCGGAAAGTGAGAGCAGTGCCGTAAACACTATCGCTGGCGTCACCGAGCCGTTGATGATGCCAGGTCCTGTGCATGCGCTGCAATGCTGCCTCGATCTCGCTCTCGAAATGGTAAGCCACGCCCAGGCGTTGGATGGCATCGATCAAGTCGGCAGAAGCAGCGTTCGACAATGTCTTCCTGAGCTCATCTCTCAGCTGCTCGTGTTGCTGCTGTGCCTTCGCGTCCTGCCAAATCGACAACACCACCAACCCAAATTAGCCAATTAATTCATTTTCATCATCACAAAAATGCAACTCTCTCTACATTATCTTGATACCAGAACTTGGGAAGAAGCATATGCGAGGAAATGATCTCCCCAGACAGTAGAATGGAAATTGGCCGAGCGGCGGGTGATCTCCGGTGCCACACAATTCTGTGCAACCGGAACGGCAGAAAGATTAACAGATAATTCCATTTTTTTCTTTTATTTTGAACATGAGAGGCATGAGCTTGTAGTGGGATTGACATTTATAGCAAGAATGTCCCCTCAGATGATTCCCATACATGGCGCTGTTAATTAATTTGCTATAATTAACGGTATATTAAGAATACCATCGTGACCTATTAATAATGTAATATCATTTACAATTATTGGTGAGGCCAATCAATCAATATGGTCATAGGGATAACAATTATGGGTGTATGATTTGATCTCCAACACTTCTTAAATAATGTAATATCATTTACAATTTTAAGTTCATGTAAGGTAAATTTAACATTTCAATTACAAAATCCAAAATAAATTTTAAAACTCATATTTATGCTAATTTATCTATTTTATGAATTAAATTAGTGATCTCATTACTTGCTGACATTTGTAATTGTTATTATCAAAATACAATAATTAATTTATAGCCGTAGAAGAACATTTTTCTTTAATCCTTAATTAGTTTTCAGTCTTTAATTTTTTAAGAGACTTGTAAAACAAAAGATGATTAGGAGCACAAGTGGCATATGAATGACACTTGGCTATGATAAAATGTTTTATGGATGATTGGGGTCAAGAGTGTGACTAGACATTAACTAAATATGTTGCGAAGATGCATATAATTGGACATGTGGATGTGACCAGACAAAATTGATGGCAATGTCATAGAGGATCCCTCAAAATATCTACACAAGGTGACATGATTGATATGCTATGTGAAATAATTTAGGGCTAGTTTAATTTGTAATATTTTAAAGTTATCCGATTGGTTCAAGATGAGGATAAACTAACTTTAATTTGTAATTGTATCCTTGTAGATAAAGATAACATGCATATTTTCATCTTTTGTACATATGCCTGAAGACTGTAAATAAAGATCTTTTCTCAATTGTATTAATTATATCTTCAACAAGAGTCTTTAGAGCTTCTCTTTATAGCTTTTGTGTTCTCTTACTTTTTATTTTTTCTTGTTTTACTCTCCTGTGTTGGTGATTTTAGTGGCTAGACGATTTTGAGATGGGAGTGGTCTAGGAAGAAGGTTGACATAGTGTCACTAGGAGGGTGATTGTGAGTTAAGGTTGACACTGTAGGTTTGGCAAGTTCCAAGGCCAGGGCAAGGTAGTGTAATTGGTTGGATATAAGCGTAGGTGGTTGTGTACTTCACCATAGCTCTCTATTGAAGTTGGGGAATAATGCAATTGGAGGGGCTCATTGGACATAGCACATAAAGAAATAGAGATCTTTCCAAAATTGGGGGATCCTCAAAGGATAAGGTTACATCAAGTTGGCATGTAAAGTACCAATCTACATGGGCACAACTAAAAAAGAAAGGCAGCTACTCGACAAACTTAGTGATATATGGTAGGTAGGGTATGTCAACCACTAGATTTTCATAGAATTTACTTATCAACAAACTTAAATTATCAAATGACTACAATTCAGTTGTCAAAGACTACCAAACAGATAATTTTTTATCAATTGTTGATGGTCAGAAAAAACATTAAATGGGACATCACTTGGCTTTAACTTTCCAATTCCATGAAATATAAAGATTTTTTTTTATCTATTTTGTGATGAAAATTAAATATTTCCTTCATTTGGGAATGAATCGTCTTACATCTTCATAGCAACTAAACAATCTTTTGTGAGAATCTCATTCTTATTTATAGTCCCTCCCACTCTATGATTATTAAATATTTTGATAAATTTTTTTAATTTACAATTGAGAGTATATTATGTCATGCTTTCCTTTGTGGGAATCTCATTTTGAGAAACAACTTTGTGGGAATCCCATTTTGAGGGAACGGGTCGCCCCATTTCTTCATACGCAACAATCGGATAATTTTTTGTAGGAATCTCATTTTCATCTATATTCTCTCGCACTCTATGATTATTAAATATTTTAAAAAAAATTAATTTACAATTTTTATGGTAATATTTTTTTGTAATCATAATTATTTTAGTGAATTTTTCTTTTTTATTGATAAAATAAAAATAATTGGATAATCAAATTTGTTTACATGGCTATAATGGAACAACTTTTGTGGCTACAAAAAGATAGCCCACCACATCTGCTCGGGCTCCTTTTTTTCACCTTTAAAATTTAGGAAACATCTAAAGGATGGGTTAGTTTTAAATTTTAAATATTATTTTTAAGATAAGTGTTTCAGAATTAGAGTTAAAAATATATATATTTTAAAAATAATATTATGTCTTTAAATTATTTAATATTAAAAATATAACCCATGTTATACATGCGTAAGTAAATAAATAAAAAATTCTGTGTGATGGAAATTAATAATTATAGTTTAATTTTTATTTTTTTAGAAAAAAATTAAAGATAGATAAAATTTAGTATAGCAATGAAATTATATTTATTATGAGTTTAGAGGTTATAAGTTAAAATTTTAATAATAAAATTAATTTTGATTTTTTAAAATAAAATATATAAAGAATATTTTAAAAATTCACTCTATTGATAAGATTTCTTTAACAACAAAGTATTTTATTTATTTCTATAATAACAAGGGGATGTCTGTGCAGAAAAATCAAAAAAAAATTAAGTGTAAGATAATTCAGTAGTATTTGATTTTTCCAAATTTGGATGGGAATCCCCAAAGGGGGGCAAGATTGGACGCATAGTTTGTCAGGTGGGCCCCGCATTTGGTTTGATGGAAGGCCAATCAGTGGTGGGGAATTCGCGTCAATAATTCTGAAGAATTAATTGAGCCTGGCCCATGCAATCGGGATTTGGGTGGATCAATTAATAATTCTGAAGCAGGTTATCAAAGGGCCCAGCACACACTTGATCTTTCTAATGGGGATTGGGCTCTTTGTGATTACAGACCTGACCTCAGTCTGGTTTTGCTCTTTGTGTGTTTAGTTATTTATCATTATTAATTTTGAACTTTTGCCATTCTTTTTTTTGTTAATATAATTCTTATTTATTGAAAAAAGAGACAATAACTATATAAATTTATTTTTTTAGAAAATTTTTTAATGAAACGAGCTTTAATATAGTGGTAAATTTGTTTTAAAAGTCAATTACTGCGTAGAGATGTTCATAAGTTTAAATTTTATTAATATAATTAATTTTTATTTTTTTAAGCAAGCTACATAAATGGTATATTTTAGAAAAATGCTTTACTGACAATATTTCATAACACCAAGACCTATTTTTTGCTTTTATAATAGTATAAATAACAGATTAGTTATATCTATGTCTTATTTACTTGTGTATCTAATTATACTTTTAGCGACAATTATTGTTAAAGACACATAATAAAATATTTAAAGACATTTAATAATTTTTACCTCCAATAATTATTTTGACTCTAATTGTCTGAATTTAAGAGATAAATTTATTATAATTTAAAAAATAAAATTTTAAAAGAAATTAAAAAGAGAGCTAGAAGTGTTGTTTTTTCCCTCCATTATTATTGTTGGCCTCTAGTAAGTGGTGGGATCATGAAGTCAAAGCAAGCCAAAATGGATAAAAAGTCACGTTCAATTAGTTTTGGTTTAAATTGGCTTCTCCACGTATGTTTGTGTTGTGTGGATGGAGATGACTATCATTGTCATGTAGACTATTCACAATTAACATATTGTGAGTATTTAGGGTCGAGAGTTAATCGAATATTAAGGGTTGTTTTTATAATTGTGATTATTTAGGGTTGAGAGTTAATTGCACATTAAGGGTTGTTTTCATATTCTTGCATGCTCTTGATACACAATAATTGTGAAGGGAGGTATGTCATTTTTTAGATGTGAAATTTATATTGTTTATACTTGTTGCTTGAGAAGGATGGTTGGCCTCTCCCTTTGATTACTATTTGGCTATATGACAAATAGTATTAGAGCTAGATTAGTGGGAACACAATAGGTGTGCATTGGATGGTTGGAGTGTCGAGTGAGGGCATGCATCTTTAAAGCTTCTATAAGAAAAGGCAAATAGGCTAAAGGCATTGGCAGATCCAAATGGGGGTTGGCCAACCTCAACTCAATGCCCACATGTTCTCTAGATCTACCCTTTTTAGCCCTTTGCCCTTTGCCTACCTCACGTAACCCACTGTCCACCTATTTCTTGAATATGCCCCTACCTAAAGATGTTTCACGCCATGCACTCCTAAGTGGAATGCATGGGTAGAGGACACTCAATGTTGATTTCATTGCTTAGCTAGAGGCGTAGGAGCACACCGGGTTGGGTGGGGAAGAATGGCATAGATCGTGAGTGCCCCAGTATTGATGGTTGGCCATGCATTGAGGGTTGTCACCATAATCCTATGGGATGCTAATATATATCAATTGGTGGATTAAGATATGCTACCTTTCAAATGCAAAATTTATATTTATGCTTGTCGCCAAGGAAAATGGTTGGCCCTTCTTTCAAGTCCTCAACTATGGAGACACTCCACAAGAGAATTTGCTTGTGAGAGACATATGGATAGGCTAAGTTTTTGACTAAGGGAAAACACTTACCCTAACTGGTTATTTAACATATATAATATCGAGTATTCAAATTATTTCTAACTTGCTTGCATGTTATTAAAATATTTTGAGATAACTATAGAAATTCATTTAAAATTTAGTATAATATTTTCTTTTTATTAGATTTATTGTTAAACTATCCTTACTTAGATCGGCTTTTTTTTTATTATTATTATTTCACAAAGACTTGTAAGGTTTAAGATCTTAATTTTGTTAGTGTGAAACTATCCCAATATTTCTAAAATGACATTTGTCACACCTTGTATCATAATATACTTTTAAGATATTTAATGAAAAACAAAATTCATATTTTGTGGTTAATCATGAATTTTAGGAGGCTTAATTAATTAATTAAATTGAGTGTTCATCAATTAATAATGAATTTTGAAATTGATTAAACCAAATGAATGAATGATAATTCAAATCAATAAAGAGGTTGACAAATTAACCTATAATGGCTGTGGAAGATTTGAGGAATGTGATGTGAAGGGAGGTAGCATAGGTCGATTTATGTGTTTGAGGATTAAACTAGCTATATCAAAACCACTTTGAAAAAGACTAAAACTTTCGTTGTTTGGGATTAATCTGATCCGAGTTAT
Source organism: Diospyros lotus (assembly GCF_014633365.1). Lineage (NCBI taxonomy): Eukaryota > Viridiplantae > Streptophyta > Magnoliopsida > Ericales > Ebenaceae > Diospyros > Diospyros lotus. The sequence goes on along the minus strand of NC_068352.1, from coordinate 1,240,539 downwards.
GCTCTCATATGAGCATCTTCCCAAATTTTTCTATTGTTGCTGGATTATTGGGCCATGAGGAAAGAAAGTGTGCTCACAATTGTATTAGACAAGAAAAAAATCTCACAAATCTCATGTCGATGGATGGATGAGAATGGAAGCAAAGATGAGATCAAGAATGATACATGATTAGGATGGTCGACAATGAAACTCAAAGTTTTAGTCTTTTGTCCATGTGACACTAGTTTCACATGTATAGGTGAGTGGATCTGTTACCAAATTGGACTCACAACAAACTATAATCAAACCAATCAATTACATACAAACACAAAATTTTATGTAAAAAATTTAAATTGGCAAAAATCATGGGTAGAAAAAATAAAATATCACTAAGTAAATAATTGATAGTATAAAAATGATATTGACATACTCAAAATATCATTAAGCAAATATTACTACAACAAAAGTGATATAACTACAACTAATTCTAGAGCATTTGACACCTATTATGAGACCTTCAACCAGATCTCTTAATCAAGCCGAAGAACCCTAGCAGGTGGCCCCGAGGGAAAAAGGAAACCAAAGGGAAATGATAGACCTACTATGCATGCACACCTGAATTCACATATACCTAATAATAAATATAACAACGAAAGCAAAAACCACAACCTAGGCATGCATTTCAAAACACAACTGACCCACAGGGTTATAGGGTTTACATATATACAAACCAACCAAAAACTCAAAAGATACAACAACCTTGTCATACAACTCTGTCCCATGGTAAGGTTAACATGGACTACCTTGTACACGAGCTACTTAGGTAGGTTCAACACCACTAGACTCACCCCCATCTCTGTCATTTCCCTTATTTGGAATGAAGAGAAGCAAAAGTGAGTCACAAGACTCAGTAAACATATATGAAGGAAAGGCTGTCAGGAATAAGGAAGTTAAAGAATAACCCGCACCTAAGTGCAAAACTCATACAAAGATGGCAACCAATCATATATGGAATAATAGGTACCAACTGCATAACAAAGATATGCACGTATCGGATCTTGGGGTCCAAATAAAAATGCACTAACACTTAAGTCCATATCACAAACCTGCTACTGCCTTGAAGTAAGTTATACCTGTAACTCAAGCTGAAGCTCGCTCGGGTGGGAGCGACCAACACCCATAACTCGAGTCGAAACTCGCTCGGCACGTTAGAACGTCCGTAACATAAACTCGATTTTGATTAACTAACACCGTACAACTGTAATACTAGAACCAGTGCCAAGAACCATGCAAATGCATAACAAATAAGGGTGGTGGCGTAGTAGGCCATAATGCGATACAAAGCCCCTATAAGCCATGTATCATGTCAAGCCTCGCCCATATAGGAAATAACATGCCGAATGAAATGCTCGTGTCAACCTAAGTATTAAATCAACCTAGCATGCCCATGTCCAAGCACACAAGTCATATGTAACCCCCAAATGTATAATCTCGAACCCTTGCATGCATTTGGGATGACAAAATATAGAAAATCACATAAAGCACATTCAATGTACTCTCGGCCACAATAGCACCCTTGCACTGTCCCAGCTGGAACTTACCCAAATCATGACCTAGCTTTATTCCCAACAACAAATACGAAGGGTAATCGAGCCTTTCCAAGCATACAAGGAGACCCACGAGCTGGAAAAAGTTCAACCTCTTCACCTTACTGACGGTAATTAGACCCAACGACTTTGAGAGGAAACAAGGGCAACAAGAGCTCGCATATGGAGGAAGAGAAGGGAAGAGAACTTACATCAGGAGGAAAAAAAGGGAAAGAACTTGCCTGAAATCGAACTTCCAAACGCTTGGCTCCAACTGTTTCTTCTTCTTCTTCTTCTTCTTCTTCTTCACTGTGTCGTCTCTCGGCCACTCATTGTAATTAATTTACTTCCCCTGACTCTACCTATATTTATATATATATGGAGCAAAAGAAAGTGGAGGAACATATGTGGCGAGATGGGAAGAAAAATTCTCCAATATGTCACCTGAAAAGCTAAGGTCTGGGTCGAGAAAATGGCCTGGGAGTTGATGATAGTGGAAGACATCCGAATATTGGGAGCAGATATCTGGATATAGCCACTTTATTATTGTGAGAGCCATCTAGATATGACAAAGGACATTCGGATGCAAGGGACAAAGTTGCAAGTTTATGTGAGTAGTATCCAGATATAGAGAAAAGACATCTGAATATAGTGGCTTGATTATTGTGAGAGCCATCTGAATATGCCAAAGGGCCTTTGGATGCAAGAAACAAAGTTGGGCCAAGCTTATGTGAGTGATATCAGGATATTACAGTGGATATCCAAATATGAGAGGCATTAATGAAAAATGGAGATTTTGACAAATTCGACATCTCTTCGTATTCTGGGCATAACTTTTTCGTCCAAACTCCGATCAAGGTGATTCAAGAAGCTATGGAATGAAAAGAGAAAGATATACAACTTTCATGTTTTGAGTTTTGAGCTATTCGGGTTGCATCATAATGAAAATCGAGTTGCAAGGGAAAACTAAAATCCTGAAACGTGGGGCATCCGAATGCTAAGCACCCTATCCGAATGTGAGAGACATTAATCAAGTGGGACATCCGGATGTTAAGCTTCCCATCTGAATGTGTGACTCAACAAGCCATAGGGGTATCTGAATACCTCATGTGTTATCCAAATAAGGCCCAAAACTCACACATGTGAATGCCTAGGCCCTTATTCAAATACCCTAGCCTATATTTGGATATCTAAGCTACCATTCTCACATATATTCAGACACAAAACCAAAAATCTAGTTTAATCACTTAGCTTACACACTTAATCATTATCCAACACAACCATTCTCTAACTATTAATCATAACAAGATATTAACACTGAGGCATGCAAAACCATACTCGAATCTTAACAACAGGTCATTACACCTATTTATAGACCTAAATCATCTATAGATATACACATGACAGGTTTTAATGCTTGGCCAATAAGTTAGGAGTGTCAAAATAAATAAATAGGATAGGTCACTATTGAGTCACAATTTGTTAACGTTCAACTCTAACTTGATTTATTAGTTTATTGAGTAAAAAAAGTCACGATTTGTTAAGGTTCAACCCTAATTTGATTTGTTAGCTTATTGGGTCAAAAATTCTTAACTCGAATCTAGACATGCGAACTAATAAACATATATTTGTTAAGGTTAACATGAACATGTCAGCTTGACCTATTAACCAGTTTAAGTACTTATTTTAATTAAAATATTAAAGCTAAAAATAAAATAAAGTAACCTACAAATTATTAATTAATTGATTAGTTTTATTATGATTTTTGTGAACAATCCAAAATATTCAAAACATAAACCAAGAATAGTATATCCATCATCCATATGATACAACTTGAAAAAAAATCAAAATCTTGCCTTGTTATTGGATTCGTTTCGAAGTTTTTCGGGTTGACATGCTATCAACTCGAACATAATAAACTCTTATCAGGTTAACCCAATAACAAACCAAACCTATTAAAAGTCTACCCAAACTCATTAATTAATTTCATATTGAATTAAAATTGGATCATCCGTTCAGGTGATTTATTGACACCTCTACTATAAACCCAACAAAAGATGGTCAATATATAGTGCGGGGTGTCTCCTACAGTAATCCCTCTAACGCTTAAGTTAGTCTTAACCAAAAAACAAAGAAATATTCAACTAGTTTGTATAAGAGTTTTTGCGTACCTCGATTGAAGAGATCACTTCCTATTTATAGAGGTTGAATGCCGATAGATGGAAGGATATTCATATCTTTTGGGATCTTTTGTTCCTGATTTTCAACTAAAGACTTTGGAGGTGAGCTAACGCATTCTTAGCAACCTATAATCCAAAGGGTCTTTTGGAAATTGTATCTCTAGAACTCAAGAATGGTTCCTAGGAAGGTCTCTTGAGGCTTCTTGGGAGAAGCTCCTAGAATGAGGGTCTTCTGATGATTGCTCTATCTCGAAGGTTTCTTAGACCTCCCTTTTTTAACATTTTTCTTGGACCTATCTTGAACTTGGGCCCATGGTGTTGTGCACATTAGTAATGAATGACTACATGTTTTATAAAAATTATTGTTTTAATATTTCTTGTGTTGATGTGAAAATAATGCTTTTACAAAATTTTTATTATAAAATTTGGAAAACAATTCTAGGGTGTACACTACAAGAAATTCGGGATTTAGCGACGGATTTTTAGCGACGGACATTTCCTTCGCTATTTTGCGATGGAACAACGACGAAATTGCGACGGAATAAGAATTTTTTTTTTTTTTGTAAAATTAGCAACAGATTTTAGCGACGGAAAATAATTCCGTCACAAAAAAAATAAAAAAATAATTTTTTATCGACGGAAACAATAATCCATCGCTATAATTAGCGACGGAAAATTATTTTCGTAACTAAATTTTAATAATAATAAAAAAAGTAAAAATATAAATTTTTATTTTAGCGACGGAAACAAATTCCGTCGCAAAAAAATAAAAAAATAAATTTTTAGCAACGGAAACAGTAATCCATCGCTATAATTAGCGACGGAGAATTATTTCCGTTGCTAAATTTTAATAATAATGAAAAAATTAAAAAATAAAAATTTTAATTTTAGCGACGGAAAAAAAATTCCCTCGCAAAAAAATAAAAAAATAATTTTTTAGCGACGGAAACAGTAATCCATCGCTATAATTAGCGACGGAAAATTATTTCCGTAGCTAAATTTTAATAATAATAAAAAAAGTAAAAATAAAAATTTTAATTTTAGCGACGAAAACAAATTCCGTCGCAAAAAAATAAAAAAATATTTTTTTAGCGACGGAAACAGTAATCCATCGCTATAATTAGCGACGGAGAATTATTTCCATCGCTAAATTTTAATAATAATAAAAAAAATTAAAAAATAAAAATTTTAATTTTAGCGACAGAAAAAAATTCCCTCGCAAAAAAACAGTAATCCATCGCTATAACTAGCGACGGAGAATTATTTCCGTCGCTAAATTTTAATAATAATAAAAAAATTAAAAAATAAAAATTTTAATTTTAGCGACGGAAAAAAATTCCCTCGCAAAAAAATAAAAAAAATAAAAAAATAATTTTTTAGCGACGGAAACAGTAATCCATCGCTATGATTAGCGACGAAAAATTATTTCCGTCGCTAAATTTTAATAATAATAAAAAAATAAAAATTAAATTTTTAATTTTAGTGACGGAATGAATATTAAATATTTAAATTTTATAAAAAATTAAATATACATTTAACCATGAGATGAATATTAAAAAATTAATTTATAAAATTTAAATAAATATATTAATATTAAAAATCATAATATTGCTAAATTCTAACTATATCAATTAATATATTTTATGTGCATAAAATAAAAAAATATTAAATGTATAATAATTAATTATTTGTAATATTTATTAAATGTGTACAAAATGTAAAAAACACTATATTTGAAAAATAAATAAAAAGTTTAAAAATCATAATATTAATGAAATTTTCTTTATTTTAAATTTTAGAAAACAAACATTATTTTAAATTAATTTTTTTTATAAAAAAATAAATAATATATATTCTTATGAAAAAATATCATTTTATTAAATTAAAAAAAATAAAGTTTAATCAACTACACAAATGTAGATAAGTTAAAATTCACCAATAATGAGCAATTTTCATTTGAACAACATATGTTGAACTATGTTCAACTATATGTAAAATCAATTTTTTTTTTTTTTTGGCATTATGATATTTAATTTTTTTTTAAATTTACATTAACTCTATGAAAAATGTATTATAAATTTATATTAAACCCCATCTCAAATTATCTATGCTAAATAAAAATGGTTTGAGATACATCATAAAAAAAAAAAAAAAAGGAAGACAACTACCTTAAGTATTAATCAATAATCACAATTTCACAACACAACAACAATCAACAAATTAAAGCCAACAAAAATATCACAACAATACGAAAACCGAAAAAATAACATACTTTACGGACCCAAAAAAAAAATTAAAGTAAAAAGAAATTAAAACTACCGAATAGATGCAGTCTGTCGAAGCGACGAAGCCTGAAGAAGATTGAAGTTGAAGCAAGAAGTGAAGAAGAAGAACATGCAATAAATGAGCAGACAACCAGTGATGCAAATTACTGTGAGAGAGAGAAAGAGAGAGAAAAGGGAGTTTAATTGAGAAGGGAAATGGGATTTAGTGGGAGAGAAAAGGAAGTTTAGTGGGTTTAGAAACGTGGGAAAAGAATGAGAAAGATAAATTTTATATTTACTTGTTTAGTAAAATAATACGTCGCAAAATTATAATTTTTTAAGACTATGGGGCCTCTCAAATTTGGAGGCCCAAGGCAGCCGCCTAGTTGGCTTCACTGTGGAGCTGGCTCTGTCTCTTTCTCTTTATAAATTGGAAAATTTTTCGCTAAGCTAAAAAGTTTAAAAATCATAATATATGGACGACATTGTGTCTTATACTTAATAATAATATCATATGTTACTATCTAATATAAGTGTTATGTATAAACATTAATGTTGACCAAGAAAAAAATAAATATATCTGTTTATTTGTGCTCTCTAATTTTGTCTCTGAGTTATAGATGAAATTCAACAATCTGAAATTTACTATGTTGATCAAATGGGTTTTGCTATTAGTATTGTTCTACTCTATAATTGAGAATCTTAAGTTCGGTGGATGTTTTGAATTTTTTTTTTATATTTTTTTATAAAACTCAAAATTTACCCTAAAAATTTATAGATGTTATGTAGATTTCGTTTAATATAATTTTTATTTATAGAAAAATTAATTTTTTTAATATAACAAACTATTAATAAATAATACAATATATCAAATTAATTTTTAAATAAATATTAATTTTAAATACAATAATTTAAATTATTTTATTATCACATTTTAAATAATTACAATAAAATTTTATTTAAATTACATTATTTTTATCAATTAAATAATTATTAATATTATTTTTATAAGTTATATTATTTTGTATATAATTAAAATATTAAAAAATAAAATAAATTCAAGAGCGCGGGAATCTTCCCGCGCTCTTTCCTGCCAAATCCCCCCCCAAAAATCCCTAATCCCCTCCCTTCCCCCCCAAAAATCCCTAACTCCCCCCCCAAATCTCTAACCCTCTTTAGCTCTCTCACCCTCACCTCTCGCCCTCGCTCTCTCATCTCACTTCTGCCTCGCCCTCCCCCACTTTCGTCTCTCGCTCTCGCTCTCTGCTTCGTTCTCGCTCGCTGCCTCACTCTCTCTAACTGCCTCGCCATCGTCCTCGCTCTCGCTGTCTCGCCTTCGTCTCTCGCTCGCGACTCGCCATCGCCTCTCAGTTGCTCGCCCTCACTATCTCGCTCTCGCTCGCTCCTCACCCTCGCTCTCGCTGTCTCGCCCTCGTCTCTCGCTCGCTGCTCGCCCTCGCCTCTCAGTTGCTCGCCCTCGCTATCTTGCTCTCACTCGCTGTCTCGCCCTCTTCTCTCGCTCGCGACTCGCCATCGCCTCTCAGTTGCTCGCTCTCGCTGTCTCGTTCTCGCTTGCTCCTCGCCCTCGTCTCTTGCTCGCTGCTCGCCCTCGCTGCTTGCCCTCGCTGCCTCGCTCTCACTCGCTCCTCGCCCTCGCCTCTCAGTTGCTCGCCCTCGTTGTCTCGCCCTCGCCCTCGTCTCTCGCTCGCGACAGCTCGCCCTCTTCTCTCGCTTGCTCGCTCGGTCGCGGCTCACCCTCTCTCGCGGGTTTAATTATTTTTTTTAATTTTTTAGATATTTATTTTACATTTTATGTTAAATTTTGTAAATTTGTGATGTTTTCAGCATTAGTTTTTTTTGGTTTAATTTTTTTATTTTTCTTTCTTTTTTTTTTTTGCTGCTTATATTAAATTTTGTAGATTTGTAATATTTGCTGTTGTGTTTATTCAGTGAATTATTAAAAATATTCTTTGATTTCTTTTATATATATTTTTTATGTTATTTTATTAAAAATTTATATATGGTGTTGTTTTCTGTTCATATATTTTTTATGTTTTTTTTGGTGTGTTATTTTATTTGTTAATTAGAAATGTTTCTTAGGATTGTATTTTATTATATTTTTGGTTATATTTAAAATTTAAATATTTAAGTATTAATTTTTAATATTAATTAATTATCTTATTTTTTAATAATTTTATGTTTGTTAGGATTGTAGTTTTTTTTTCTAACGTGGTGAAAATATTTTTTTAATTTCTAATTATTATTATTTTTTTAGTTATTTTATTTTTAATTTTTTTTTATTTTTTAAGATATGTTAGCGACGGAATGATACCGTCGCTAACTATTTTTTAATTTTATTTTTTTATTTTATATTACAAAATAAAAAAAAATTAAAAATAGTGACGGAATATTCCGTCACTAAAATAAATTTTTATTTTTTTAATAATTTTTTTTAAGAAAATAGCGACGGAAATTTTCGTCGCAAATTTAAAAAAAATTATATTTAGCAACGAAAATTTTTCGTCGCTGATCCGTCGCTAAATTGGCGACAGATCCGTCGCAAAACTTTTTTTGCGACGATGATTTCAGCGACGGAAAAAATCCGTCGCTAAATTTATTTAGCAACGGCTTTTTGGATTTAGCGACGGAATATTTCCGTCGCTAAATCCTAAATTTCTTGTAGTGACATATACAATTGATACTAGCCTAATTCAGAGAAATCCATTATTATTAAGTTATCTTTCAAAAACAATTCGTATTTTTAATGGTTGTTGTTATCCCTTCTCTCTAATAGGTGTCGGTTGGGAGGTTTACTACTAGGGAGGATTCTTTTTTTAAGAGAAATTGGTGGGAATAAATTATATACTTCTATCTTGAATAAAAGTGGGGTTAATTTTTTCTTTGTAATCTCCAGTGCTCAAATTAGCATAATAAAATAATAGTAAATATATGTAAACATTGAATATGTAAATTTCGAATTTATTCTAATATTATATTAAAATGATAATTATCATCTCATTTAAAAGCTTAAATTATTAATTGTTGAATTTGTTTTTATAGCTCAGTCATCTCGATTTATTGAAGATTTATTTGGTGAGTATTTCTTGAAGATTTGACCTTGCTTCTTGTCACCTTTGGAAACTATCTTCAATGGCTGAACTTTGAAGGATATATAAATGCCTTGAGGTTTGATTTCCTTGCTTGACAACATTCTTTTTATACCTTTGAGTAGTTAGTAATCTTTATTTTTCTACCTTCAAGCCTAGACGAATGGCATCCTTTAATGTTTAGTAACACAGGGGTTGCATGATGTCATTGTGTAGTCCACCAATATAATGAGTTATATAGCATGTTCCTCTGCTTCATTGATGTTAGACTTTAAGAATAATTGTTCAAATTTCTTTGTGTAGATTTCTGTATACATAGTGCTTTGGAAGGAACTTGTGTTGGAGCTCTTGTTCCATCTTATCCCAAGATAATTTCTGTAGATTTCTGTATAATTTCTGTCTACCTTCTCATTCCCCGTCTCTTAAGATTTTTAACTTAATAGAGATAAGTTTAACACACTTATCATTTGAAATACCTTTGAGATAAGAAATTCACTCCACAATATGGAGTTAATCGATGAAGAAATCTGGTTGCAATCGCCCTTCAAAGTATGGAATTTCAACTTTTATACCTAAGTCATTAGACCTTTGGTTGACACATTGACAACATCGATGTGAAATTTACTCCTTAGAAGACGTAAAGTTATTGTGGAAATGATTATAGATTTCTACTTCATTGTTGGAGCTATATATTGTCATAAGGATTTTCATTCTAATTCTTGGGCCTTCATAAACTTCAAGTCTTTATTATAATTAATTCTTTGAATTTGTTTATATAGCTCAATCATCTCGATTTCTTGAAGATTTCTTTGGTGAGTATTTTGACGTCTTGGAGGCATTGTAGTATACAATAACTCAAGTCACCTACAAGAGAATAGAGAATAGGATAAGATGTGATAATTGGAGTATATGATGTTGGTGTGACATTAACTAGATATTGTGAAAAAATTATTGAATGGGGAAATTAATAAATTATTTAGATTTTGTAAATGTATTAATACATCAATACATGATTGTCATAACTAAGTGTCCCGACATCAATCAAAAAACACAACCTTGAGAAACTAACTCAAAAAATATTAGCCAATAATTTCAACATTTCATTTGAATTTTAAATATATTTTTAATATCAAAAGATATTTGATATTAAAAATAATTATTGTTGACATTTTTGCTTTTGGAATATAAAAGTTACAAAGGGACATATATTATGGAAATTAATAAAGACTTTAGTACACCATAAAGACTATTTGCTTAAATAATAAGGAAACCGATTTTAACCTTTATTGGAGAAGAAATATAGTATGAACTTGCGGTTCTAGGTTGGCACGACTTCAATAAGTGTGGAGGTGACAAAATCTTTAAACTTGGTCCCAGAATGAGTGTAGCCATCGTCATTCTTGTATACAACATTTATCACTTTGGCAAGGTTGGCGACTCGCACAAGTAAAGGCATTGGCATTGCAGTTGGTTGTAACATCTCTGCATTAATGTCCTTCCATGCATCTCTAACTTGCTTCTCAAATTCAATCATTGTCTCTTGCTCTGATGCTCTATACTGTTCCATGTAGCATTCCACAGCAGAGGCTACGTGCCCTCTCTCCTGCTCAAACTACAATCAACACAATAAATTACTTTGTATTGGTTCAAAAAAGTAGCTTGCATATGAAAAACTTTCTCAATAGGCTATTAATGTGAGAATCCATCGTATCAAAGTTTTCTCCATTTAAGGTTAAGTTCTTTTCTAGATATATAAATGTCACTTCACCATGCATGATTCAAGTAATGCTTATTAAACTCATACTACTGTGGTTTTATAGCTAGGCTTTGATTCTAGCTATAGAGAAGTATTCGAGTTCACCTTTTGGTTCATATGGTCAAATTAATATACATTCAAATCATTTCAGTAGGCTATCAATATAAGATGGCATTGTGACTGAAAACATCACCACAAAGGGGAAAGCTTTTTGAAATGGTAGGAAATCACAGCTAAAATTGTCAAAAAAAAAAAAATTGGTAAAAATTTTTTCTAAAAGTTTTTGATGTTTAAGTCATCTACCTTATGACCAGCCATGTCATCCATGAGTCGACATATCACAGAGGAAGCCCTAACAATTAAAGGGCGACTTGACACCCAATCAAAGGCCTCTTGGGTGGCGAAATCACCCATCCCAACAAATGAATTGGTCGAAAGCATCTCATAAGCACCAGTTACGAGCGCCACTTGCATGTACTCTTCCATGGATGGAGTGTAGCCTTGGTGGAACCATTTGGCCTCCTCAAAGTAGGCCTTCACTAACTTCTTCATCTGAGAAATTCAACCTTGACATTAATTAATGGCTTTTTGATGAGATAAACTAATAAGAAAGAACCAATGAAGCTTACTGCTAATTTTGCATAGTCGACGGCATAAGACCTCCCTTGTTTGGCCATCTCCTCCTCAATCATGTTGTAAATATCAAGCAATGCTTCGTAACACAGCCTCATGTACTCTGGAAGTTGACGTATAGCATCCACATGCCACCTAAAAATCAAGCAATTGGGCATCGTTAGATTAATCCATTTCAATTCATGCATATGCGACAAGTTTAATGAACTATTCAAAAGAGAACAAAATCAAACTTTTCAACTGCATCAGTGAAGAGAGCAAGTTCTTCAAAGGTCCCATAGACATCGTATGTGTCGTCTATAATGGAGGTCATAGCAATCACTTTGGTTAGTATCCTTCTACCGAGCTCATACTGGGGTTCAAAATAAACTCCCATTATCCAAAAGTAGCACTCCACCACTCTATCTCTTGCAAATGGCAGCTTCTTTGGCACATCTAAATCTTTCCACCACCTAAAAAATATGTATCATTTACATGCAAATCATTTCCAACTCAAACTACATAAGAAAATTCTATTATTTTGACTTAGGCTTAGTATATTGTTGGATAGCAGAAGAACCTTGTGATCTCACTGAGCTCTCTTTGGTGTAGCTTCTGCAACAGGTTGAAATCTAACTTGGCAAAGTCCAGGAGGAGTGTATCATCATGGCCTTTTGGCTCAAACAAAGAGATATAGCTCCTTGCCTCTACCCTTGTCAGGCCCGTCCGGATGGGCTGGTTTAGAGCATGTATCACCTTGCCGGCGAGAGCATCGCCTAGGTCCGGTAGGGCAGACTCCAACTGGGCAGTGGTGAAGGCGACCAGCTCATCCAAGACATCTTCTCCCCGCACCCTGAGATGAGCAGCCTCGTACAAGCTTAGCAGTGCCTCCACATCTCTCGTTAAGAATTCCTTAAACTCGCCGTGTCTTCCCTTCAGTTCATTGAACACATCTGGTTGTTTGGTCCATGGAACTGATACATCATCATCCATTCCTATATACACGCTGTTAATTAAACGAAGCAACGGATTGTTTAATTACCAGAAGACACAGGAAACCCCTGTTGTCTGAGCAGCCGGAAAGTGAGAGCAGTGCCGCAAATACCATCGCCGGCGTCATCGAGTCGTCGATGATGCCAGGTCCTGTTCATGGGCTGCAATGCTGTCTCGATCTCGCTCTCGAAATGGTATGCTACGCCCAGGCGTTGGATGGCATCGATGAAGTCGGCAGAAGCAGCTGTGATCACCAACGTCGTTCTTATCCGCTCTTTCAGCTCCTCATGTCGCCGCTGCTCTGCGCTTACATCCACTCCCTCCTACAGAATGATCAACATTAAGTTCTAACACTTAAAAAGAGTTAGCTTCATCGTGCTCTCTTTGTTGTTGAGTTTTAGTGCTATATTATATATTTTTATATTAATTTTTGTATAAGAAATTGTGTAGGAATTATTATTATATATTTTTATACTGATATTTGCATAAGAAATTGTGTAACAATTAATGAGTGTGGTTTTGTACCGTAACAGACGCAGCAGAATAAACAAGGAAACGATCCCCCCAAATGGAAGAATGGTAATTGGCAGAGCGACGGGTGGCCTCAGCCTCAACCTGCGCTGTTGATAATGCCATAGATATGCCTTCTCTTTGCTTATTGTTTTTGTGGGTTGGTTGGGAAGTTGGCACGTAGAGGCAAGAGCTAGCTATTGTGGGTATTTATACTTCAAAACAAAAACTCCCGTGAAATTGATGCCCTTTAAGGTGAGCCAATAATATAAAATTAGGCAATGTGTCTTTTTCCCATGCTATGACGCAAGCTCATGAAATGAGGATGATGTGGACACAATGCGTCTAGAGATGTACAATTTTTGGGAGAACCTCTAAATTATGGTCCATAAAAAATGTGTCAACTCACATCTAACATCTTCTCCACCTATTAGTCTTACTCCTCTATCTATTAGTCTTAACAAATTAATAACTTTTTTTTATAAATTATTAATTATTTTTAAAAATTATAGACTATATAAAAAAAATTTATATTTTTAAATATAAAAGTATTTATAATTTATATGTCTAAGAGAGTGGGTCATAACCCAAAATAGATTCAAGAGGTAGAAGTCCTGGAGACCTTTCTCATAGAGTAGTCCCTAGAAGACCCTCTGGATTATGGCCTCTAGAAGCCTCCTCAAGGTCCTACAGATGCAGTTTTGAAGGAAGCCTTCGAATTATAGCCCATAAAATGTGTCAACTATCTATGAGATTTTTGCTAAGAAATTAAGAACAAATTAAAGGCAAAGATGCTCTTTCACCCATTAGTCTTAACTTCTATAAATAAGAAGTCATCCCTTCAATCGAATTACGCAAGAACTTCTATAAAAACTATACAAATACTTCTTTTCTTTTCGGTAAGCCCACGCAATTTACGGGTTTCCCAAAGACTAGAGACTCAAGACAAATGATGTCCCGTAACTATAAATTTATTGTTATATTTTGATAATAATAATAATTTTTAAAAAATAATTAATAATTTATGAAAAAATGTTGTTAATTCCTTAAAAAAATATTTATAATTTTGTGAGAGTCAAAAGTTAGTGTACAAATCATATTATTGTAAAAAATTTTAAACAAATTATTAATAATTTTCAAAAAATAATAATTTTATTTTATTCACACCAAGGCATTGGGATTTTAAACAAATTGGACTTACCTTCGCGTCTCTATTCCAATCATCCGTCCATTTGCTTAGTGTACTTGTTGCCATAAGCCTGCAACTTATCACATTCTAGGCCAAGAAGTCTTCTATCTCTCCAAATTGGACTTGGCTTCATGTCTCTATTCCAATCATGCGTCCATTTGCTTATTCTACTTGTGGCCGTAAGCCTGCAACTTATCACATTAGGGTGCATTTGATTGCTTATTGTACAGGCCGAAAACTCTCTCTCTCTCTCTCTCTCTCTCTCCTTAAATAATTTGACTAAATTAGAATGCATTTAATTGCAAACATAAAACTTATATAAAAAAAATAATTTCTAGATAATTAAATTATTTAAAAATAATTTACATAAAAATTATTAATTAAGAGTGTTTGATTAATTTAATTTTCTATAAAAAAATTATTATATTTTCCTATTTTTTGATATTCGATTATAACTATTTTTATAAAACTAATATGCCCCCCCCCCCCCCCCCCCCCCCCCCCCCAAACCCACCTCTTCTCCCCTCTCCATCTCTCTCTTTATCTCTCCCAATTTTCTTGAAACTTCACCACTGACATGCTTTTCCTCAAGCTTCACCACCGGTTGTCCTCCTCTTCCTCGCGACCGGTGATCGCAAGGACTCATTGCTCTGCTCTTAGCTCTTTGATTTTTGGAGACGTGGGTTGGTTTCAAATTTCATGAAGTTAAATTTTAAATTTAGTCAATCAAACACTTCAAAAGTTAAAATTTAGATAAAAAATAATCATTTTTTTATAAAAAATGTGACCAATCAAATACTCTTAATGTAAAAGATTAAATAAGTTTATTTATACATAAATAAATTTATGTATAAAATAAATTTAGTTGGTGGTGAAGGTAAGTCAAAAGTTAGTGTATAAATTATTAATTATTTTTAAAAATTATAGACTATATAAAAAGTGTTTATATTTTTAAATATAAAAGTATTTATAATTTTTATGTCTAAGAGAGTGAGTCATAACCCAAGATAGATTCAAGAGGTAGAAGCCCTCATTACAAAAAATCAACGTTTTAGTGATGGAAAATTCTGTCGCTAAAATATCAAAATCCGTCGCTAAAATTTTTAGGGACGGATCAGTGACAGGTACATTTCCATTGCTAAAAATGGCGTCGCTAAAATTTAGCAACAGGTATTTTTTAGTGACGGAATCAGTGACAGGAGTTGTACCCGTCGCTGATTAGCTACGGATTTAGCGACGGGGTTGAGTCGTCGCTAAATTTAAATTATTTTATTTAAATTTATTTTTATATTTTAGCGACGGGATTGAGCCCATTGCTAAATTTTAATTTTTTTATTTAATTTTTTTTATTTTTTAGCGACAGGGTTTAGCCCATCGCTAAATTTAAATTTTTTTTATTTAATTTTTATTTTATTTTTTAGAGACGGGTGTGAGCCCGTCGCTAAATTTAAATTTTTTTATTTTTTAGCTATGGGTTTGACCTCATCGTTAAATTTTAATTTTTTTATTTAATTTTTTTTATTTTTTAGCGTTAAATTTTAATTTTTTTAATTTAATTTTTTTTTTATTTTTTAACGACGGGTTGATCCTGTCTCTAAATTTTAGTTTATTTTTTTTTTTTTTTAATTTTTTACCAATGGGGTTGAGCTCGTCGCTAAATTTGAATTATTTTATTTATTTTTTTAAAATTTTTTTTATTGTTTAGCCACGAGTTGATCCCATCACTAAATTTTAATTCTTTTATTTAATTTTTAATTTTTATTTTATTTTTTAGCGAAGAAGTTGAGCCCGTTGCTAAATTTTAATTTTTTTTATTTTTTAGCAACAAAAATTTCGTTGCTAAATTTAGGAACGAGGTTTCCGTCGCTACATTTAAAAAATATATAAAAGAATTAGCGACGGAATAATTCCATCACTAGATTCTGTCGCTAAAATATATTTTTCTTATAGTGTCTGGAAACCTTTTTCATAGAGTAGTCCCTAGAAGACCCTCTAGATTATGGCCTCTAGAAGCCTCTCCAGGGTCCTAGAGATGCAGTTTTGAAGGAAGCTTGGAATTATGGCCCATAAAATATGTGTCAACTCATCTATGAGCTTTTTGCTAAGAAATTAAGAACAAATTAAAGGCAAAGATGCATTTCCATCTATTAGTCTTAACTTCTATAAATAAGGAGTCATCCTTCAATCGAAATACGCAAGAACTCCTATAAAAACTATATAAATACTTCTCTTTTTTTCGGTTGGCCCACGCGAGAAACACCCCACGCCTAATTGTCTCCTATTTATGGGTTATTCTCAAAGACTAAAGACTCAAGACAAATGATGTCCCGTAACTATAAATTTATTGTTATATTTTGATAATAACAATAATTTTAAAAAATAATTAATAATTTATGAAGAAATATTGTTAATTCCTTAAAAAAATATTTATAATTTTGTGAGAGTCAAAAGTTAGTGTACAAATCATATTATTGTAAAAGTTTATTAGGGTCTTGTCGACAATTGTAGTGAATAGAAATATTACCCTTAAATTGATTGTAATTTAGAGATTAATTATAAGCTAGAATTTTATCAAAGTAAATCTTGATATTTTTAAACAAAATATATAAAAAAATATTTAAAAAATTAATTTATTAGAAAAATTGTAATCACTAAAATGGAATTTTTGTTTATGTGATAAAATAGATATCATTAGACTAATTACTATAGTTATAATATTAATAAAATGTGTTAATTAAAGCAACCATAAAAACCGCTAATACTTGTATTGTGAAATTTAAACCATATGGCCATTACTAAATATGATCTTATATCAAATTCATCCTGATGATGTGAAATTAAGGTCATGTTTGGTTGGATAAAATAATTTTGAACCAAAAGTAAAAGAGAATGGGATTTCATTCCATCGTAAGAATAGAATGACCATTCAATTTTATTGTTATATTTGGTGCACATTTATTTTGATAAAATGAAATAGTAAACCTAATCAATTGACAAAGAGGCCTCATTATAAAAATTAAAAAATGCATAAAAATGATATTTAATTTCAAAAAACCACATAATTACACAATGTGTTAAAAAATTATTTCCCCTTTATAGGTAAAAATATTAAATAAAAGTAAAATTTATTTAATTTTCAAATAATTTAAGTGGCAACATGTGGGTGACAAACTTATATTTGTCGCAACCCCAGGGGACCAATTTCAGTGGACCCTTAAAGTTAGCTTGTACTAAGTAATCGAACAACTTTTGTGGCTATAAAAAGGTAGCCCACCTCAGATACTAAGATTCTTTTTCGACCTTTAGTGTGAGCCAATCATTAGTCGGCAATTGGGTAGCTAAAACAAAAAACAACCAAACAAAACGAGGATGATGTGGACACAAGTTATATTTTTTTATTTTTTAATTAAAATAATTTAAATATTAAAGAGTCCATGCGATAGACATTCCATGTCTCTAATTGTAAATTTATTGTCGCATTTTTGTGAACTACAATAAACTTTAAAAAATAATTGATAATTTATGAATAAATATTATTATTTCTTTAAAAAAGTATTTATAATTTCGTGAGAATTAAAAATTATTACACAAAGTAAGATTGGAATATGAAGGCTTTCCAATTTCCATCTATTTTGTGGAGAAAAACCTTTCCTTCATTTTGGGGGAACGTTCATTTCTTTGTAGTAATCAAATAATTTTTTTGTGGGAATCTCATTTTCATTTATATTCTCCCGTATTCTATAATTATTAAATATTTTGATAAAATTTTTATTATAATATTTTTGTAATTATAATCATTTTAGTGAATTTTTCCTTTTTATTTACAAAATAAAAATAATTAGATAATCAATTTTGTTTACATGGCTATAATGGAACAATTTTTGTGACCATAAAAAGGTAGCCCACCACAACTACTCAGACTTCTTTTCCACCTTTAAAATTAAGGAAACATCTAAATGATGGGCTGATTTTTAAAACAAGTGTTTCATTATTAGATAATTGGAGTTAAATATATATATTTAAATATAATATTATGTGTTTTTAAATTATTTAATATTAAAAGTGTGACCCCGTGTTATACATGCGTAAGTGAATAAATAAAAGATTTTGTGTGATGACAATTAATAGATACAGTTTAATTTTTAATTTTTTAAGAAAAATTTTAAGGACTGATGAAATTTAGTGTAGCAGTGAAATTATATTTATTATGACTTTAGAGGCTACAAGTTAAAATCTCAATAAAAAAAGTTAATTTTAATTATGACTATCATTGTCAAGTGGACTATTCATGTTTTAGATATTATGAGTATTTAGGGTTCAGAGCTCATCGTACATTAAGGGTTGTTTTCATATTCTTACATATTTTTTATACATATTAATTATGAAGGGAGATATGTCGTTTTTTAAGATGTGAAACTTAAATTTTTTTTGTTTGAGTTTTGCCTAATTAGTCCCAGAAAAAACTGATTTTTCCCTATAATTTAACCTTCTGATAAATCGGATACGGTCGCAAACTTATATACTCCAAAACAAACACACGATCAATTTTTATTAAATAAGATAATTTCTATCTCTATCAAAAGTTGATTCCCCCTTCCTCGCCCCCAAATAAACTTGAGTGCTTTACTACTTGTGTCATCCCTGTTGTTGCTTGAGAAGGATGGTTGACTTCTTCATTTGATTACTATTTGGCCAGGTGAAATAGTATTAGAGCTAGTTTAGTGGGAACACAAAAGATGTGCATTGAATGGTCAGAGGGTCGAGTAAAGGCATGCATCTTTGAAAGAGTAATGCTATTCATCTCCAGTAAAGATGAACATCAATTCATATGGCAGTCACATAATAGTGTTTGGTTTGCGTTATAATAAAATTTGTTAAGTATCCTTTCATCTTTTTCAATCAAACATTGCTATATAACTATCGCATAGATTGCTGTTCACTTTTATTGGAGATCGAATAACATTTCCCTCATTGAAGATTGTATAGGGAAAGGCAAATAAGCTGGAACACACCATGCACTCCCAGGCGGAATGCATGAGTGCATGGGCAGGGGACACCCAATCCCAATGTTGATTTCGTTGCCCCAGTACTGATGGCTAGCCATGCACTGAGGGTCGTCTCCATATTCCTATGGGATGCTGATATGTATCGATTAGAATGGAAGCAAAGATGAGATCAAGAATGATACCTGGTTAAGATGGTTGACGGTGAAGCTCAAAGTTCTAGTCTTTTGTCCATCTGACACTCACTAGGTCCACATGTATAGGTGAGTGAATCATTAGCATCATTAGTATTTATTTAGTTCAGTTCTCGAGTCTACCCAAATTCATGAACACCCTTATCTTCAACGAATCCCATTAAGCCAACTCCAACACTCTCTTAATTGGTCCAAACTAAAAGCAACTCTAACTCATCAACAGATAATCAAATTCAAGAGATCAATCTAATCAAAGATATATATTTGTTCTCCTGCTTGCGTCGGATATAGATTTGTTCTTCTGTTTGCATCGAGTAAACTCGACGCGGGCATGTTAGGGCAGGGGTTTGGAAAGAGGGCCCACACCCGATCTCTTATTTTGTTCGTGTCAGACAAACGTTATATTGAATTAACACGGGTAACATAACATTCTCGATCAAAAATAACCCTAATTTAACTTATCTAATTCAAAAAACTATAATCTAACCAAAATCTAATCTTTGAATTATCTCTAACACTAATTGATATTCTCTATTAGTATGAGAAAAATCTAGAATTTCGAAAATTTAAAAATCTAATAAGGACTCTCAATGATATCAGGATACCATGAATCAAAGATCTAACAAGGAATTTCGGTGATATCAAAATACCATCAATTTAGAACAAGGATCAAACTAGTACTTCAAATGGTTCTTGATGATTTTGGTGTGATGGAATAAACTTCACGATCCATAATCAATTGGCTTCTAATTGTAATCTAATTCTCTAAATTATCTCTAATAATTTTTAAAATTTTAAAATATAACACAAAAAATCAAGAAGTATATTCAGTTTTCATTCTTAGGTATAGAAAATATATGGAAGTGACTACATGAAAATTGACCTTAAGACGTACAATTGGACCCTTGGTCATCTTCCTAGATGTATAATTTTCTCTTTTTATTTTTTTATTTTTTGTCACAAAAAAGAGAGTGAAAAAAATAAATACGCTATCTTTCATTTCACCTGATTAAATTATATACATTTATCTATATTCAAAATGGCATTATAACCTTCCCAATAATATAATATGGAAATCTTAAAGCCTTTTTAATTTTTTCCATTTCTAGACTTCTTTTCATAAAATTTTAAAAATAAAACCCAAAAGCTTTGTTTGTGTTAAACAATTCCTTGGCTTAGAGTTCATTTCTCCACAAGTTTTCACTCCCAAACAGATGGACAGATAGAACAAGTGAATGACCTGCTAGAATGTTATCTACGACATTTCTTTGTTGAAGATCCATTCAGTCTCCCATGCCAATCTCCTAAAGCCTCAATCTCCCATGCCAATCTCCGAAAGCCTTAGCATGCATATTGTCTAATAAAGGTTTCATCTTATGTGGTTTTCAAGGCATAGCTCACAGTTCAAGTGGTTGGCACACAATAAATTGATATTTGCACTAATAGATTGTGACTTCGATTTCTTGTTTTGTGTCGTAAGACAAAATCTCCACTTATGATTTACTTTCTCTGTCAAAATTAAGAGCACGAGCGGCGAGAGATTGTGCAAAAGCAGTCATCTTAAGGTTTCATCTTATATGTCATTGTTAACTCTTAATTAATCGAAAGACTAAAAAGAACGAAAAGAAATAGTTAAATGATGAAGTATAGTCAAATTTTAGTTGAAAAAATAAAGGGCACATTATTTAAGTAGTTTAGAGACCCGTATATATTATAATTCATCATCTTATGTCATAGGCCCACAAATACCAAATAGCTCGGTTTAGTTAGGATGCAGGCCATAGGCCCAATTGGTAGTGGGCTACTCAACCAGTTCACATATTAAGGCCCACAATTGAAACAACCCATCCTAAACTATTTTCAGATGGGGCCCAATCAGAAAAGAGAGTATTCATTGTTGTTATTATAAATTAGGGGTTTCGTTACATGTAAATTAAAAAAATATTTAATAATTAAAATTATTTTATTTTTATTTTTTAGATAATATTTATTTAAAGATGAGTTTCGGTATAAGTATGCATATTATTTTTAATTAATTAAAAGGATTTATTTTATTTTTTTGAATTATTTAATATATAGGCATGACAAAATATTAATACAATCTCACAATTGCAATTTCAAAACTTAAATAAATTTGGTTAAAGTGTCGGACAATGGATTTGTTCATTAAA
The DNA here is from genome assembly GCF_014633365.1 of Diospyros lotus. Taxonomy (NCBI): domain Eukaryota; kingdom Viridiplantae; phylum Streptophyta; class Magnoliopsida; order Ericales; family Ebenaceae; genus Diospyros; species Diospyros lotus. Next base: position 1,218,995 of record NC_068352.1, on the reverse strand, counting down.
ATTATGATTCTTATAAATAAAATTTATTTTTTTTTTATAAAACTCTCGAAAAGATTTTTGAATGTCGAAATTATTTTTTTTTTGCATTTTATGCGAAACCCCTCCACCCAAATAAAGAAATATTTTGAACTTTTAAACTTTTATTATCTTTTATTGAATTTTTTTGCTTATGACACAATAGAAATATTTTAGGATCAATAATAATTTAGGAATCTTTTTAAAAGATTTTAATATTATTTTAATCCCTCCCTCCACCGACAATGGATCTCTTTAGTTTTTTTCTTTGGTATGAATCGTCCATTGCACGTAATTTAAAGTTTGAAATATTATGTCATCCTCTGTTAAAATTGATGGCACGAACAGTGAAAGATCGCGCAAAGACGATAATTCCAAATATAAATATTATGAGATTATGGATTTAATTTTGTCTTCGTACAGAAAGAGTGTGTAATTAACTGTGTTTATTTGAGAAGTTGACAATAAACATAGTTATCTAAATATTTATTAGCGAGATAATGTGATGGTAGGTTATATGTCCTTGATATTTATTAATTTAAAGTCTTGTGTTTGAATTTGGTGAGGCTGAGGCTCTCTTGATTAGGTTTCATTATTCTTATTAGGTTCCACCGAAACGTAACAAGAATTTTGGTCAATCTTTTTAGATGTGTCCTCTGCAGGGTTGCAAACATGTAAATCGACCTCAATTCTCATCCTAAAATTGTGACTTAATAAAAGAAAAAAAAACAATTATCTAATAACAGAAATCAAATTATTATTTAGAAAAAAAGAAAGAAAAGAAAAGTAAACTTTCTGTCGTGTCTACTACTATAACAATAATTACAAATCTTAATCTCTTTAAAAGGATTTAGAGTTAGTCATGTGAACTTCAAAATACCCAACTATTTCTATCTATGATTGATTAATTGATTATATAATCCGTGGTAGCCCAAATTAGTACTTATTTTGATCTTAAAATTGATGGTATAAGTTTGAATCTCATTAACCACATGTAGGGTTCGTTTGGCTATGCGGTTTGACTCTTTATAAATTATAAGTTACATAACATTTTTTCTTAGCATTTAGCAACTCTATATAATTTAAAAGATATGTACCTTAAACGCTAATATAACAAGGTTTGAGAAAAGTTTCTGATTTCCAGCTTTTCCAAAAACACTATCAAGAGTTTATTACGTTGATCGAATCATTTATTATTTTGCCCTCTAATATTTTCAATATTTACAACATTGTCCTTGTTATCTCTTTTTCCTATCTTTTGCATCTGTCATTGCTGTAGTGACCCGTTAAGGAGCCTAGAATTTATTAGAATTTAATTATGAATTTAAAATTTTTGGATTATGTGATGTTGTCCAAATAAATAATTATGGAGTTATTTTGGGATTTAAGAAATAATAAATTATGAGGAATGGCAATATTGTAATTTTGGGAGTTATGTAATTAGGTGGAGTTTGGATGTATGGGAAATATGGCATAATATTTAAATGAGGATAATAAGGAGAAATTAATTTAAGATATTAAGGATTTAAAAATCCTATCGGCGTGAGGTTTAGGTCTTTGGGCGTTCAGGGCTTCCTTATATATATGGCTGTTAACTTTTGATTTATTCACGCCGCAGTTGAAATGAGGGGTAGAGGTTAGTAGCAGAGGAGTTATTGCAAAAGGAGAGTTTTTGAGGGAAGGTTCTAAAGAGTCAACGTAGAGAATTCTTATAGCAGCTTTCTGATTTTATTAAGAGATTCAGGCAAGTTTCTCCATCTTTCTTTCATTATATTACGCAAGATCCTATGTGGTTCTTCTCTGGGGTTTATATGAACCCTTCCATTCTTTTATTTTGTGGTGCAAAGGATTGTTCTTGCATGTTATTGATATACAAAGGGGTCCTTGGAAATTCGTATTGTAACGCCCCGCTTTCCCAACACGCATTAATTTTTAGGACAATTCTGGGATGATAATTTTTTTTTTCTTTTAAAATCATACTAAATCACACCATTCCTCGCTACCATCCCAGAATTTCCATACATTTATTCTCGAAAGAGCAAATCATCATATGCATCTATTGCGGAAACTAGAATCGAACCTGACATCTTACTTTAACATAAATTAATTCCTTATATCGTCATTTCTCGAACTTAATCCTCAATACAAGGCTATTCATCAATAGAACATAAGTTCCTCATCATAACTTAAGACATGACATAAGTTCTCAACATAACTTTAATAGATAATATGCATCCTCAACTGACATTAACACATAACATGCATCCTTAACTGATACTAACCCTAAATGGGGTTATACATCGTCATTAACCATAAGGTTATACATCATCGTTCCTCATACGTCAATCATAACTCATATCTTACATCGTGGACTTTTAAAACGTTCAGATTTCAAAGTACCATAACTTAAACACATGAACTACATTACATACATTCATCTCATCGTTCATTCATCATGCACTTTTCTAAGTGCCATTTCATGCCTCATTCATTCTCGTTCCTACTATAATCTCCATCTGAAACGTTTGAATATTCTAGGGATAAAACGCAATTAGATGATGAATCATCTAAGCGTACAAAAATCATTTTTCGTGCATGAATGCAATATGCAAAATGTCCTCGTAATTTTCGATTTGAGTCGACCACACCCAACTGCTGCTCTCCATTTTTACAACCCCATTCCCGGGCCGATGTGTATGGGTGCATACTTGGTAGAGCAGCGACGTCAGTCCATAATCCCAAACTCTTTATGCGATGTATGATCAATAATATTATCGTGAATGTATATGGATTTGATCATCAATATATGTAAATGCAATCTACATGACATAATCACATCAAGACATGACAATATGATAAAATTGTTCACATAAAATAAGGTTTTGAGAAAACCACTTTCAACTCAAGCATTTTCATAGAACTAAATTCAGTTTGGTAAGTACCACTTATCTCATACACATCTCATAACATCTCGATTCTTGTGTTAGGCTTCTAACGTACTCAATTCGGATTCTCAACATACCATGCCCATCATATTCATTTAATAATATCAATAATCTATTTTTCCTAATTTCCTCATAATTTTCCTCAATTTCTTCTTATTTTCCTCAATAATTACCTAAACATTTTTCTCACTAAATAATTCCTCAATAATCAAAACTAAGCATTTCTCAAGTATTTTCCAATTATTTCTCTTTAACAATTCATAAAATAATATTTTTAATTTACTGAAATTTTTAAAAAAATTTTACTTACCTTAACTTAGCTTTTCAAGCTACCTCGGTATATGCGCCCTAACCTTGAAACGCTTGACCGACCTCAATTGTCGCACAAATCCTCAATTCTCGCATACTACCTCGATTCTCGTGCACTACCTCGATTTTTGCGCACTACTTCAATTTTCGTGCAACATCTCGATTTTCGTAAACCGTCTCAATTTTCGTGCACGGCCTCAAAATGAGTGCTCGAACCATTTTTCTTACCAAAATATTTGAAATATTAATAAATCCCCATTTCCTATTTTTATAGAATTTTCTAACATTTTTCGAGATTTTCTTCACTTTCTTTTCTTTTCTTTTTTTTTCCTTTTCTTTTTCTATTTTCTTTTCTTCACTTCATCTTCTTCCTTGCTGCACCTGCAACTCACGGACCAGCACTCCCACGGCCATGCCCAGCCTCCTTCGGCCGTCGCTTGGAGCTCTTCCGGTCGCCATCCGCCGCCTCCGGTCATCGTCGCCCCTTCCGGCCATCCTCGGTCGCCACCAGCCTCGGCCGCCCCTGCTCCTTCTTCTTCAACCTTTCTTCCTCCTACAGCGCATGCGGCCAGCACCTGCAACTCGTGCGCACGGCCATTGCTGCCGCTGCTCCCGGTTCCTCCACCATCCGGCCTCACCAGCTCGGCCGCGCATCTCCGTCCGCCGCCTGATCTCGGCTGCCATGGCCGAGCTTGCTGGAAGCTTGGTCTCGCGGCTATGGCAGCTGCTTGCTGCTGCAACGGCTTCCATTTCCGGACTTCATGAGCTACTTCAGCGGCTCCTGCTTCGCGTCGGCCTTCCTTGCGCCTCGGCCGTAGCTTGCTGTTGAAATGGCCGAATTCGGCCATCCCCCTTCTTTCTTTCATTTCTCTCCAACTCTCTGCCTCAACTTCCATTTCATTCCATTCTTCTTCCCATCTCTTAATCTCTCCTCCCTCTATATATATAGCCAAGGAAGCTTGGGCGCCACTCCTTCTCCCGACAATCCTCTCAATCTCTCCAAATCTCTTAGCCCAAAGCTCCAACATGCTGAAGACCTGCCCCCTCACACGCACAGACAGCCATCTTGGAGAAGCCTCACGTGTGCATGCGCATATTACATATATATATATATACACTATATATTTTACACTAATATAATTATAAAAAATATACATCTAATCCCCATATTTCATCATTATTTCACTTGCAAATTTCTCTAATTGCAAATACACCATTTAAAGTCTAAATTAATTTGCATTACAATCATTGAAATCCATAATTAATAACTTTGGATTTACTCGATAGAATCGATTTTGCCCCCGAGTCCTTACCGGGCTATTAATTCATCCTGAAACTGCCTAACGGTGGATCTTTACGAAAAATAGGAGCCTCCTCAGGGTTCTTGCTAACTTCCCGAAAGTCCCCTACGACAATTCAATATTTCAGCCTCAATCACAACTGTATTTTAGTTATACCGAAAATCGTCTCTATTTCGATTTATTTTAATTTCATAAATTCTATTTCGGAACACTCATCGAGACCATGCTATTTTCCTCAGTCAGTTACACTTCGGGGCATTCTCTGCAGTCGATTCGACGTTTTATTTTGCTATCAAACCCACTTTTAGGTATTCTAATCTTACTTAAATTATGTGGCAACTTTATGCCAAAACGGGGTCTTACACGTATGACATTTCTATCATGTTTTTCTACTCTTGGAGGCTCTATAATTTGAGCAATATATATTTATATGTGCTTATGTTCATGTGTAACAGTGGAGTAATATTTTATAGAGGATTGACAATGGGTTAAATCTTGATGATTCTTGAATTCCTAGTGTTAAGCGAAGTCATGATTTATTCTTCATCGTTTGGGATTATTCTCCTAAAACTTTCTTTCGGAACGATGTAACTTGTAGTGAGTTGATTGATATATATATATATATATATAAGCACATGTTCAGTTGCAGAGAGTGCATTATTCCAAGTGGGCATGACCTGTGATTCAATCTATCCTTGTTTGATCCCATAACTCATCCTTTTCTATTGGGTTTGATCATCCCAAAGTGTTATTTTAAGTGGTGTAGTCGTTGTAGGTGGAGTTATATGCACATATAATATAATATATATATAGGTGGCTGGAATTGCTGAGACATGTTCTCCGTAAAGAGCTTCAAATAATAAGCAGGGATACTGTAGCAATTGCACTGTAGCGCTGTTACTGTAGCGATTACATAGTAGCGTTCTCACTGTAGCATCGAATTTGATTCTAATTAATTTAATTATTTTTGTTATAATTTAATTGTTCCTTCTTAGCAAGTTTTAAAATTAAATTCAAAATGTTATTAATAAAGTTTAATGAGATTTAATGAACACTTATAGTTCATAAATAATTTTTAAGCAAGTTTTATACATCTAGCTTATCCTTAATGTCATAAGACTTGAGATATATTATATATCATTGAGTTTCAATTAAATGAAATACTATTGGATCCATTACTCCAATTAAAATAATTATGTTATGAAGACAATTGAGAAATGTGACACATGCATTTACTTGAGATTATTTGAGTTTATGTACATTCATATTGTATGCGCATTGAGCATGAGATTACTTGGAGTATGTCATATTGTGTGTTAGCACGTATTTGAGTATGTGGCATTTATGCGTCATAGTCCATGAGGAGATACCATGAGCTTAGTTCTTTGAGATTACCCATTACCGGTAGCGAGGGGCTGTAGCTCTAGTAATACTATTGAGATGATATTTCTTTTCTATTCACTCCTTGATATGGAATAGTGGTGTTTGACACTAGTGAATATTTGTTTGCTATTTATGGTTGCAGATTCAACAATAGGAAGGTATGAGACTTATTCTTTATATATATGGACTTTGGCCAATTTTGCATACATATACCTGCATGAGTTATGTTTATTTGTTCCACATCTATATGAGAACCTACGCAACCATACAAGATATTCCAATATATTAATTCCCTCACATTGAGATCAGTTATCCCTCAAGTTATGACCGATTATCTATGAGTTCGACTTTTCTTTGTCTCAACTTTAAACTTTCTTTCATTGTTTATTACTTGCTGAATCTTGTGACTTACCTTGCACTATTCACCATTCCAGGTCATAGTAAGGTAGCTCCTGAGGCGGGTCTTAGTAGTAGCAATGGGGGACGCTAACAGTGTGTACGTGGAGGCTACTCGATACCTATAAAATTTCTGGGTCATGGTTGACTAGTTTAGACATTGTCATATATTTTATTTTTAGCATTGAGAAATATTTCATTTAAGTGTACATTTTGTTGGTTGAGTTTTGTTTGCCTTGAGATATGACACAGTTTAACAATTTTACTTCAAGTTTATGAGAATTAATTATTTTTTAGTATAGTTTTTCTCTTATTAATTATGTAGCATTTGGGGTGCTATAGTTGCCCTTCCCCATTACTATTGTCACCGTCGCCCAGCTCAATCGTCGTAAGTTGGCTCATTCACCGCCATTGCAAGCCCAGTTTGCTCGCCACAAGCCGTTTCACTATCGCCATCGTCGCCTTTGCTTCTAGATCTGCCACCGTAAGTCGCTCAGGATCGTCGTGTCTCCCACTGCCTACTTCACCTCCTTTTACCATCATCGTCCCCTCATGCGTTGTCACCCATCACCTCTTTCGTTGTTGGCCTTCTCATTCACTTTTTTCATTATATATATAATACGTAATAACATATATTTAGTTTATATATAACATATAATATATATTAATTAATAAAACATATTTTTTTTAATAATTATACTAATACAGTGTTAATTTATGATAGTAAAATTAATGTCTATATTTTTTAATAGTAAAATGTTATCAATTTAATATTAATTTATTAGAAAATTATTAAAAATTAATATTTTATGTATTTTTTATATTATTTAATAGCATGTCTATTTTCTTCTTTTTATCAAGATTTGATAGCTTATCAGTTCTTTCAAATTAAATACATAACTATTAATTAATAATTTAAAAGCTATAAAAATAAAAATCTAGCCAAACTAAGCCGTAAAAAGTTTTTTTCAATTAGATTCTCAGGAGTCACAAAAACCACGATTCTTGGTGAGATTTGTATGATCATGGACGTCACTTGTGATTGATGTAATGCTCCACCTTTAAGTTACATGGTTAGAGTATGTGTAAACACCATATGTTCATTGTAATTGTTACAAGACCCTGCTTGGCATATGATGGAGTTTTATGCAACATGTTTACATAATTTCATAAGATTTAAGCTTAGATTGGGCTTTCTTTTTAGAATTTTTAAGTTAGGTAGTGTTAAAGTTGTTTAAAATGTTTAAGTTGGGTAGGGTTTAAACTGATAACATGTTTGGTTAAATGTGATTTTAAGCTATTAATTAATAGTTACATGTTTAATTTAAAATAGTTGATAAGGTAGCATAATATGATAAAAGGATGAAAATAGATATGTTATTAAATAATATAAAAAAATACATCAAATATTCATTTTTAATCAAATTAATTATAAATTATTGTTGTATATTTATGTTAAAATTAATTAAAAATATATTAATATAATATATATGTTAAAATTACTATATATAATATCTACATACATACATAGAGACAATTAAGGACGGAGACGGACGGACGGATGGACGGACGACAATGATGGATGGTGGGGCGAAGGAAGAGACGGGTGATTGCGGACGATGGGGGCGATGGGTGCTTGAAAAAGCTGGGGGTGATGGGGAACGGTGGGGGGACGATGATGACGGACGGTGGGGCGATAGTAATGGCCAAAAAAGTTGGTGGTGATAGGGCAGGGGTGAGAAGATAGGGTTGAAGAAGAAGACAAGACTGAAAATTACTCAAAAGATTGAGGGTACAATGGTCATTTACTTGGTCAACCAGCTTTTTCTTCAAATCAAACACTAATAATAAATAAGCTACCAGCTTATAAATGGTCAAAGGTAAAGGTCTGAAACTTTCGCTATCAACTCTATTGTCTAAAGTTTAAACCATCTTAGATCTTAAGCCGTTGACACTCTCTTGCATTTGAATCGTTACTATTATCTAGCACATTCATGCACGTTCAAATCCTTGCATATTCACATGAATCACATCAAATATCGTTGTGAATTTCAGAAAATTCATGATCATCTGGAAAGGTTTACCAGATGAGATCCATTCAACAAACAAACCCACCAAATTGATGCATAAAATACGTCCGCCGCCATTGCCAGTGAGAAGTTGAAGCGTCTGTTTGTTCAGAAGAAAGAAGAAAAAACAAGAAGAAACAGAGAAGAAGAAGCTGTGAAAAAGGGGGAAATGGAAGATGAAATCGCTTACTGTGTAACGGGGGCCACCGGATACATAGGCTCATGGCTCGTCCGCTCTCTCCTCCAAAGGGGCTTCGGCGTCCACGCCACGGCTCGCGATCCTGGTTTGTACTTTTTCGCTTTCTCCTCCTTATGACCTTTCGCTTGCTTGAAATGGCGATCGAATTAGCGTCTTGACTGATTAGATGTACAGGATCTTCTTGCCCCAACTCCACTACGAGCTTTAATTTTACTGGTACAGGTCTGAGAGTGACATTTACGGATGGGATGTGGCTAGGATTTAATTGTGGTCTTGGATGGGGGTTAATTTTGTGATCATCATATTGATAATTTTCTACCCAAATTTTTTGAGTTAGTTATTGATCCGAACCACAATGCAAACCTGTCTAATTTGAGTGAATTAGTAGGATTTTCAGTTAAAAAGAAGGGGATTTGGGCACAATTAGCAGGGATTTATGGAATTTTTTCAATTTGGTGAATCTGTATGGTTTGTTGTAGACAAGAAAACTGGTCCCAAGATTTTGATTGGTAAAGGCATTAAGGAGGGGGTGAGGCTCAGTAGGAGCGATAAGATGGCTCTTTTGTGACTAGAAGTTCAAGGATTCGAGTTGTGGAAACTGTCCTCTTCACAGAACAAAGATAAGATTGCATCAAAAAGACCCTCTTGGACTCTTGCAAATGAGCGAACCTCGTGCATTGGGGGATGCCCCCAAGCAGTTATTAAGCAAAGTTTTTCTATTTTGGTCAGATATAGTGGTAGACTTCTAAGAATTGTAAGATGACTTGATTCAATAGGAAACAGTTCCAACCCAATTATAGTCGAAAAAGAAAGAAAATAGGGTAATTCGAGAGGCTCTTAATCTCTCATACTTTTTGAAAAATTCTTCACCCCTCCTCACCTCCTCCACCTTTCTTTTATTTTCTCATTCTCTAACAGAATTGGAATCCGCACATGCAGGTTTTACATAACCTTACAATTCTTGTTCTACCCCTCCTCTAACAGACTGGTTGTTACAACCACCAGTCTAATTCCCTTAATTCCCAAACTATCCCTGATTCCTTGATGCCTTTGATATGTCCAGTGAATTAGTGGTCTATCAATACTCCCTCCCCCAACTTTCACCTTGTCCTCAAGGTGGAAAAATGGAAACTGCTGCTGGATCACTGAGTAGGGCTCCCAAGTGGCTTCCAATGGTGGAAGGCCCTTCCACTGAATCAACACTTCTGCTCCTTGCATGTTCCTGCCATCCCCCGACAGTACTCCTAGCACCGCTGATGGTTCCACCATCATTTTCAGGTCTTCATTAAGTTGTTTGGGAAGCTCCATCGTGGCCTTCATTACACCCTTAGCCTCCCGTAGTTGGGACATGTGAAATGTAGGGTGGAGTTGGCAATGTGATGCAGTTGAGTTTCAACTGGTAAGCTACAGGACCTACCTCCTCCTCTCAATCTCAAACAACCATGATAGCATGCCGCTAGTTTCTCATTTGCACTGGCAACCAAAGACCTTTGTCGATACGGTCTTAATTTCAAATATACTAAGTCTCCTACTTGGAACTTCACATCCCTTCTTTCCCCATCTGCTCTCTTCTTCATTATTTCCTGTTGCCCTCTAAAGTTGCGCCTTCAGTTCATCTAGGATCACATCCCTTTCAATCATTTGCTGCCCTACCATCAAGACAGGGGTAGTTCCTTTCTCAAACCTCACTAAGGGAGGCAGTTCTCTCCCATACACCACTTGGAAGGGAGTTAACTTGGGAGCTGTGTGATAAGAGGTATTGTACCATAATTCAGCCCATGGTAACCAAGTGAACCATGCCTTTGGTTTGGAGGAAGCAAAACATCTCAAGTAGGTTTCCAAAGTCTAGTTGAGTACCTCGTTTTGCCCATCCGTTTGTGGATGATAAGCTGTACTTCTTTTGAGTTTGGTGCCCTATAGTCAAAAAATCTCCTCCCAAAATCTGCTCAAAATGTTTTGTCTCTATCTAACACAATGGACCTAGGAACTCCATGGAGCCTCACCACTTCCCTGATAAAAGTTCCAGCCACATCCCCAACTATTTAAGGCCAATAAAATGCCCATACTTGCTAAGTTGATCCACCACAACCAAGATCGAGTCCACCTTGTTAGATTTTGAGAGTCCTTTAATAAAGTCCATGACGATGTCTTCCCAAATCTGGTTAGGAATTGGTAGTGGCTGTAGTAGTCCCCCTTGATGACAAGGTTATATATTTGTTTTGTTGACAAGTCGAACACTCACTTACATACTGATGCACATCTCTTCATACCCAGCCAATAAAACATTCGCCGACACCCTTTTGTAGTTTTTAAAAACCCCGAATGACCTCCCACGCTCCCATCATGCCCTTCCTGGAGTATCAACGGAATTAGTGCGGATCCCTTGGGTAAGTAAAGTCGTCCCTTGTAGACGAGATACTTGTCCACCATTTGAAAATTAGGATGGCAGGAGGGGTCACTTGTAACTCCTGGATAATTTTTTGCGGCCTTGCATTAGCGTTTACCTCGCTTGCCACCTGCTCCAATTGGACCACCCTAGCACTGTCAAAGCCATCAAAGCTGCTGTGTGGCAGATTCTGGACAGCCCATCAGCTGCCTTATTCTCCATCCAGCTCGATAATGTATCTAAAATTGGTATCCAATCAACTTTACCATCCATTTCAAATATTCAGGACTTATCTCCCGTTGCTCCATTAAGTACTTGAGGCTTTTTTGATCCGTTCTAATAAAAAATTCCTGCCTAACAAGTAGTGCCTTCATTTTTTGCACCGCAAACACTATGGTCATGAGTTCTCTTTCATAAACTGATTTCTTCCTCCCCACTGACTGAACGCTTGGCTGAAATTAGCGATCGGCCTTTGTTCTTGCATCAAAACAGCCCCCATTCCATGCCCCCGAGGAATCAGCTTCAATGATGAAGGGCTTCTCAAAGTCGGGTAAGGCTAAAATGAGTAAGGATATCATTTTAGCCTTGAGTTGTTGGAAG